>NW_022589668.1:0-303110 GCF_009834535.1 Camelus ferus | reverse complement strand
TACTTCACCAAGCTTGTTGGGGAACACACAGTTCTTTTCTGTTGCAAAACACACTAAATATAACATATGGGAGGGTACTAGCTCTAACACGGTTTTACAGTGAAAATTACAGGAACTTCAAACCAGCACTAGGAACAGACTCAGAAACCCAGAGTAATAGTTTCTCTGCAATCCGTTCCGTTTTTGCTAGGTGAAGAACGTCACTCCGCATGCTAAGTTCTGAGAGATAATTGTGTTTGAAAGCGACCTTCACCTAGCTTGTTGGGAACACAAAGTTTCTTTTCAGTTGCTAACAACACTCATTCATATATATTGGGGAGGGGTACTAGTTCCAACACGGATTTACAGTGAAACTTCAGGAAATTCAAACCGGCACTAGGAAAACAGATTGAGAAACCAGAGAATAGTGTCTCCTGCAAACCGTTCCGTTTGTGCTAGATGAATGAACGTCTCTCCACATGCTCGGTTCTGAGAGGTAAGTGTGTGTGAAAGGCGCCTTACAAGTAGCTTGTCGGGAACACAAAGTGTCTTTTCAGTTGCAAAATACACTCCATACATATATATGGGGAGGTAATGACTCAAATCGATTTTACAGTGAAAACTGCAGGAACTTCAATAAGGCACTAGCAAACAGCCTGAGAAAGCTTAGTTAAAATTTCCCTGCAAACTGTTCCCTTTGTGCTAGATGAACGAACGTCTCTCCACATGCTCAGTTCTGAGAGATATTTGGGTGTGAAAGCCGTACTTCACCTAGCTTGTTGGGATCACAAAGTTTCTTTTCAGTTGCTAACAACATTCCATTCATATATATGGGGAGGGGTACTAGCTCAAATCGGTTTTACTGTGAAAACTGCAGGAACTTAAAACCGGCACTAGGAAACGGACTGACAAAGCTGAGTATAATTCCCTTCCACCCGTTCCCTTTGTGCTAGATGAACGAACGTCTCTCCACATGCTCAGTTCAAAGAGATAAGTGTGTGTGAAAGCCGTCCTTCACCTAGCTTGTTGGGAACACAAAGATTCTTTCAGTTGCAAACTACACTGCATATATATACGGGGAGGTATAATCTCCAACTCGGTTTTACAGTGAAAACTGCAGGAAATTCAAACCGGATCCAGGAAACAGACTGAGAAACCAGAGTAAAAGTTTCTCCTGCTACCCGTTTCCATTGTGCTGGATGAACGAACGTCTCTCCACATGCTCAATTCTGAGAGACAAGTGTGTGTGAAAGCCGTACTTCAGCTAGCTTGTTGAGAACGCAAAGATTCTTTTCAGTTGCAAACTACAATCCGTACATATATGGGTTTGTACTAGCTCCAAATTGGTTTTACACTGAAAACTGCAGGAACTTCAAAACGGCACTTGGAAAAAGGCTGAGAAACCAGAGTAAAATTTTCTCCTGAATCCGTTTCTTTGTGCTAGATGAACGAACGTCTCTCCACATGCTCAGTTCAAAGATAACTGGGGTGAATGCCGTTCTTCACCTAGCTTGTTGGGAACACAAAGTTTCTTTTCAGTTGCAAATTACACTCCATAAATATATATGGGTTGGTCCTACCTCCAACTCGGGTTACAGTGAAAACTGCAGGAACTTCAATAGGCACTAGGAAACAGACTGAGAAACCAGAGTAACAGTTTCACCTTCAAACCGTTCCCTTTGTGCTAGATGAACGAACGTCTCCCCACAAGCTCATTTCTGAGAGATAAGTGTGTGCAAATGCCGTCCTTCACCTAGGTTGTTTGGAACACAAAGTTTCTCTTCATTTGCAAACTACACTTCATAAATTTATATGTGGAGGACCTAGCTCCAACACGGTTTTACAGTGAAAACTGCAGGAACTTCAAAACGGCACTAGGAAACAGACTGAGAAAACACAATAAATGTTAAAATTGCAAAGCGTTTCCATTGTGCTAAGTGAACGAACTTTCCTCCACATGCTCAGTTCTGAGAGATAAGTGTGTGTGAAAGCCGTCCTTCACCTAGCTTGTTTGGAATACAAATTTTCATTTCAGTTGCAAACTACCCTTCATACATATAAACGGGAAGGTACTAGCTCCAAGTCGGTTTTACAGTGGAAAACTGCAGGAACTTCAATAAGGCACTAGGAAACAGACTGAGAAAGCTTAATTAAATTTCACTGCAACCCGTTCCCCTTGTGCTAGATGAACGAACGTCTCCCCACATGCTCATTTCTGAGAGATAAGTGTGTGCAAATGCCGTCCCTTCACCTAGGTTGTTGGGAACACAAAGTTTCTCTTCATTTGCAAACTACACTCCATACATTTATATGTGGAGGACCGAGCTCCAACCAGGGTTTTACAGTGGAAAACTGCAGGAACTTCAAACTGGCACTAGGAAACAGACTGAGAAACCAGAGTAAAACTTTCTCCTGCAACCCGTTCCATTTGCGATAGCTGAAAGTACTTCCCTCCACATGCTCATTTCTGAGATTATAAGTGTGTTTGAAAGCCATCCTTCACCTAGCTTACTGTGAACACAATGTTATTTTCAGATGCAAAATACACTCCATACATATACATGCGGAGGTACTAGCTCAAATCGGTTTTACAGTGAAAATAGCAGGAATTTCATTCCGGCACTAGGAAACAGACGGAGAATGCTGAGTAAAATTTTCCCTTCAACCCGTTCCCTTTGTGCTAGATGAACGAACGTCTATCCACATGCTCAGTTTCTCAGAGATAAGTGTGTGTGATAGCAGTCCATCACCAAGCTTGTTGGGAACACAAAGTTTCTTTGAAGTTGAAATCACACTCCATAACTATAAGGGGGTGTATAAGCTCCATCTCCGTTTTACAGTGAAAACTGCAGGAACTTCAAACCGGCAGTAGGAAACAGATTGAGAAACCATAGTAAAAGTTTCCCTGCAAACCTTTCCCTTTGTGCTAGGTGAACGAACGTCTCTCCACATGCTCAAGTCTGAGAGATAAGTGTGTGTGAAAGCCGTCCTTCAAATATCTTGTTGGGAACATAAAGATTCTTCTCAGTTGCAAACTACACTCCATATATATATATGGGTAGGTACTAGCTCCAACACGGATTTTACAGAGAAAACTGCAGGAACTTCCAACCGACACTAGGAAACACACTGAGAAACCAGTGTAAAATTTTCAACTGCCACCCGTTCCCTTTGTTCTAGATGAATGGACGCCTCTCCATATGCTAAGATCTGAGAGATAAGTGTGTGTTGAAGCCGTCCTTCACCTAGCTAGTTGGGAACACAAAGATTCTATTCAGTTGCAAAACACAAACCATACATATATAAAGGGAGGTACTAGTTCCAAATCGGGTTAACAGTGAAATTGCAGTAAATTCAAACTGGCACTAGGAAACACTTTGAGAAACCAGAGAATAAATTCTCCTGCAACCCGTTCCCTTTGTGCTAGATCAATGAACGTCTCTCCACATGCTCAGTTCTGAGAGGTAAGTGTGTGTGAAAGGAGTCCTTCACCTAGCTTGTCGGGAACACAAAGTGTCTTTTCAGATGCAAAATACACTCCATACATATATAAGGGGAGGTAATAGCTCAAATCGCTTTTACAGTGAAAACTGCAGGAACTTCAATAAAGCACTAGGAAACAGCCTGAGAAAGCTTAGTAAAATTTCCCCTTTAACCGTTCCTTTGTGCTAGATGAACGAACGTCTCTCCACATGCTCAGTACTGAGAGATAAGTGGGTGAGAAACCCGTCCTTCACCTAGCTTGTTGGGAACACAAACTTTCTTTTCAGTTGCAAACTACACTAAATACACATTTATGTGGAGTTACTAGCTCCAACTCGGTTTTACAGTGAAAACAACAGGAAACTTCAAACCGGCACTAGGAAACAGACTCAGAAACCAGAGTAAAAGTTTCTCCTGCAAACCGTTCCGTTTGTGCTTGGTGAACGAACGTCACTACGCATGCTCAGTTCTGAGATATAAGTGAGTGTGAAAGCCGTACTTCACCTAGCATGTTGGGAACACAAAGCTTCTTTTCAGTAGCTAACTACACTCCATTCATATATATGGGGCTGTACTAGCTCAAATCGATTGTACAGTGAAAACTGCAGGAAATTCAAACCGGCACTAGGAAACGGACTGAGAATGCTGAGTAAAATTTCCACTTCAATCCGTTCCTTTTGTGCTTGATGAACGAAAGTCTCTCCACATGCTCAGTTCTGAGAGATAAGTGTGTGTGAAATGCGTCCTTCACCTAGCTTGTTTGGAACACAAAGTTTCTTTTATTTGCAAACTTCACTCCATAAATTTATATGGGGAAGTCCAACCTCCAACACGGTTTTACAGTGAAAACTGCAGGAACTTCAAACCGGCACTAGGAAACAGCCAGAGAATCCAGAGTAAATTTTCCCCTGCAACCCGTTCCCTTTTGGCTAGGTGAACGAAATTTTCTCCACATGCTCAGTTCTGAGAGATTAGTGTGTGTGAAAGCGTCCTTCAACTAGCTTCTTGGGAACACAAATTTTCTTTTCAGTTGCAAACTACACTACTTACATATATATGGGGAGGTCCTGGCTCCAACTCTTTGTTACAGTGAAAACAGCTGGAACTTCAAACCGGCACTAGGAAACAGAACGAGAAACCAGAGAAAAGTTTCCCCTTCCACCCGTTCCCTTTGTGCTAGATGAACGAACGTCTCTCCACATGCTCAGTTCTGAGAGATAAGTGTGTGGCAAATGCCGTCCTTCACCTAGCTTGTTGGGAACAGAAAGTTTCTTTCAGTTGCAAACTACATTGCATACATTTATATATGGAGGACCTAGCTCCAACTCGGTTTTACAGTGAAAACTGCAAGAACTTCAAAACGGCACTAGGAAACAGACTGAGAAAACCAAAAAACAGTTTCCCCTGCAACCCGTTCCCTTTTTGCTAGATGAACGATCGTCTCTCCACATGCTCATTTCTGAGAGTTTATTGTGTGTAGAAGCCGTCCTTCATCTTGTTTGTTGGGAACACAAAATTTCTCTTCAGTTGCAAACTACACTCCATACATTTATATTTGGAGGACCTAGCTCCAACACGGTTTTACAGTGAAAACTTCAGGAACTTCAAAACGGCACTACGAAACAGACTGAAAACCAGAGTAAATGTTACACTTGCATAGCGTTTCCATTGTGCTAGGTGAACGAACTTTTCTCCACATGCTCTATTCTGAGAGATAAGTGTGTGTGAAAGCCGTCCTTCAACTAGCTTATTGGGAAAACAATTTTCATTTCAGTTGCAAATTACAATTCATAAATATAAAAGGGAAGGTACTAGCTCCAACTCGATTTTACATTGAAAAATGCAGGAAATTCATACCGGCACTAGGAAACAGACTGACAAACCAGAGTAAAATTTTCCCCTGCAACACATTCCCATTGTTCTAGAGGAACGAACGTCTCCCCAAATGCTAATTTTTGAGAGATAAGTGTGTGTGAAAGCCGTCCTTCAACTTGCTTGTTATGAACACAAAGTTTCTTCTCAGTAGCAAATTACACTCCATACATATATATGGGGAGGTACTATTTCCAAATAGATTTTACAGTGAAAAATGCAGGAAATTCAAACCGGCACTAGGAAACAGACTGAGAATCCAGAGTAAATTTTCTCCTGCAGAACGTTCCATTTTGTGCTAGATGAACGAAAGTCTCTCCACATGCTCATTTCTGAAATATATGTGTGTTTGAAAGCCGTACTTCACCTAGCTTGTTTGTAATACAAATTTTCATTTCAGTTGCAAACTACAGTTCATATATATAAATGGGGATGTACTAGCTCCAAGTCGGTTTTACAGTGAAAAATGCAGGATCTTAATACCGGCAAGGAAACAGACTGAGAAACCAGAATAACAGATTCCCCTGTAACCCGTTCTTTTTGTGCTAGATGAACGAACGTCTCTCCACATGCTCAGTTCTGAGAGATAAGTGTGTGTGAAAGCCGTCCTTCACATAGCTTGTTGGGAACACAAAGTTTCTTTTAGTTGCAAACTACACTGCTTACATATATGGGGAGGTATAAGCTCCAAGACGGTTTTACAGTGCAAACTGCAGGAATTCATACTGGCACTAGTAAAAAGAATGAGAAACCAGAGTAAATGTTACACTTGCAAAGCGTTCCCATTGTGCTATGTGAACGAATTTTCTCCACATTCTAAGTTCTGAGAGATAAGTATGGTGAAAGCCGTACTTCACCTAGCTTGTGGGGAGCACAAAGATTCTTTTCAGTTGCAAACTCCACTCCATGCATATATATGGGGTGGTACTAGCTCAAATCGGTTTTACAGTGAAAACTGCAAGAACTTCAAACCGGCACTAGGAAACGGACTGAGAATGCTGAGTAAAATTTCCACTTCAATCCGTTCCTTTTGTGCTTGATGAACGAAAGTCTCTCCACATGCTCAGTTCTGAGAGATAAGTGTGTGTGAAATCCGTCCTTCACCTAGCTTTTTTGGAACACAAAGTTTCTTTTTATTTGCAATCTTCACTCCATAAAATTATATGGGGAAGTCCAACCTCCAACAAGGTTTTACAGTGAAAACTGCAGGAACTTCAAACCGGCACTAGGAAACAGCCTGAGAATCCAGAGTAAATTTTCCCTGCAACCCGTTCCATTTTGGCTAGGTGAACGAAATTTTCTCCACATGCTCATTTCTGAGAGATTAGTGTGTGTGAAAGGCGTCCTTCAACTAGCTTCTTGGGAACACAAATTTTCTTTTCAGTTGCAAACTACACTCCATACATGTATATGGGGAGGTCCTGGCTCCAACTCTGTGTTACAGTGAAAACAGCTGGAACTTCAAACCGGCACTAGGAAACAGAACGAGAAACCAGAGTAAAAATTTCCCCTTCCACCCGTTCCCTTTGTGCTAGAAGAACGAACGTCTCTCCACATGCTCAGTTCTGAGAGATAAGTGTGTGCAAATGCCGTCCTTCACCTAGCTTGTTGGGAACAGAAAGTTTCTTTCAGTTGCAAACTACACTGCATACATTTATATTTGGAGGACCTAGCTCCAACTCGGTTTTACAGTGAAAACTGCTGGAACTTCAAAACGGCACTAGGAAACAGACTGAGAAACCAGAGTAAATGTTACACTTGCAAAGCGTTTCCATTTTGCTAGGTGAACGAACATTTCTCCATATGCTCAATTCTGAGAGATAAGTGTGTGTGAAAGCCGTCCTTCACCTAGCTTATTGGAAATACAAATTTTCACTTCAGTTGCAAACTACACTTCATACATATAAAAGGGAAGGTACTAGCTCCAACTCGATTTTACAGTGAAAAATGCAGGAAATTCATACCGGCACTAGGAAACAGACTGAGATACCAGAGTAAAATTTTCCCATGCAACACGTTCCCATTTTTCTAGAGGAACGAACGTCTCCCCAAATGCTAATTTCTGAGAGATAAGTGTGTGTGAAAGCCGTCCTTCACCTAGCTTGTTGGGAATACAAATTTTCATTTCAGTTGCAAACAACACTTCATACATATAAAAGGGAAGTTACGAGCTCCAACACGATTTTACAGTGAAAAATGCAGGAACTTAATACTGGCACTAGGAAACTTTCTGAGAAACCAGAGTAACAGTTTCCCCTGTAAACCGTTCCATTTGTGCTAGATGAACGAATGTCTCTCCTCATGGTCAGTTCTGAGAGATAAGTGTGTGTGAAGCAGTCCTTCAAATAGCTTGTTGGTAATACAAATTTTCATTTAAGTTGCAAACTACACTTCATACATATAAAAGGGAAGGTACTAGCTCCAACTCGGTTTTACAGTGAAAAATGCAGGAAATTCATACCGGCACTACGAAACAGACTGAGAAACCAGAGTAAAGTTTCCCCTGCAAACCGTTCCCATTGTGCTAGAGGAACGAACGTCTCCCCACATGATAATTTCTGAGACTTAAGTGTGTGTGAAAGCCGTACTTCAACTTGCTTGTTATGAACACAAAGTTTCTTCTCAGTAGCAAAATACACTCCATACATATATATGAGGAGGTACAAGTTCCAACTCGGTTTTACAGTGAAAAATGCAGGAACTTCAAACCGGCACTAGGAAACAGACTGAGAATCCTAGAGTAAATTTTCTCCTGCAGAACGTTTCATTTTGTGCTAGATGAATGAACGTCTCTCCACATGCTCATTTCTGAAATATATGTGTGTTTGAAAGCCGTACTTCACCTAGCTTGTTTGTAATACAAATTTTCATTTCAGTTGCAAACTACAGTTCATATATATAAATGGGGATGTACTAGCTCCAAGTCGGTTTTACAGTCGAAAATGCAGGAACTTAATACCGGCAAGGAAACAGACTGAGAAACCAGAATAACAGATTCCCCTGTAACCCGTTCTCTTTGTTCTAGATGAACGAACGTCTCTCAACATGCTCAGTTCTGAGAGATAAGTGTGTGTGAAAGCCGTCCTTCACATAGCTTGTGGGGAGCACAAAGATTCTTTTCAGTTGCAAACTCCACTCCATACATATATACGGGGTGGTACTAGCTCAAATCGGTTTTACAGTGAAAACTGCAGGAAATTCAAACCGGCACTAGGAAACTGACTGAGAATGCTGAGTAAAATTTCCACTTCAATCCGTTCCTTTTGTGCTTGATGAACGAAAGTCTCTCCACATGCTCAGTTCTGAGAGATAAGTGTGTGTGAAATCCGTCCTTCACCTAGCTTGTTTGGAACACAAAGTTTCTTTTTATTTGCAAACTTCACTCCATAAATTTATATGGGGAATTCCAACCTCCAACACGGTTTTACAGTGAAAACTGCAGGAACTTCAAACCGGAACTAGGAAACAGCCAGAGAATCCAGAGTAAATTTTCCCCTGCAACCCGTTCCATTTTGGCTAGGTGAACGAAATTTTCTCCACATGCTCAGTTCTGAGAGATTAGTGTGTGTGAAAGCCGTCCTTCAACTAGCTTCTTGGGAACACAAATTTTCTTTTCAGTTGCAAACTACACTCCATACATATAAAAGGGGAGGTCCTGGCTCCAACTCTGTGTTACAGTGAAAACTGCTAGAACTTCAAACCGGCACTAGGAAACAGAACGAGAAAACAGAGAAAAAGTTTCCCCTTCCACCAGTTCCCTTTGTGCTAGATGAACGAACGTCTCTCCACATGCTCAGTTCTGAGAGATAAGTGTGTGCAAATGCCGTCCTTCACCTAGCTTGTTGGGAACAGAAAGTTTCTTTCAGTTGCAAACTACACTGCATACATTTATATATGGAGGACCTAGCTCCAACTCGGTTTTACAGTGAAAACTGCAAGAACTTCAAAACGGCACTAGGAAACAGACTGAGAAAACAAAAAAAAAAGTTTCCCCTGCAACCCGTTCCCTTTGTGCTAGATGAACGATCGTCTCTCCACATGCTCATTTCTGAGAGTATATTGTGTGTAAAACCCGTCCTTCATCTTGTTTGTTGGGAACACAAAGTTTCTCTTCAGTTGCAAACTACACTCCATACATTTATATGTGGAGGACCTAGCTCCAACACGGTTTTACAGTGAAAACTGCAGGAACTTAAAAACGGCACTTGGAAACAAACTGAAAAACCAGAGTAAATGTTACACTTGCATAGCGTTTCCATTGTGCTAGGTGAACGAACTTTTCTCCACATGCTCTATTCTGAGAGATAAGTGTGTGTGAAGCCATCCTTCACCTAGCTTATTGGGAAAACAAATTTTCATTTCAGTTGCAAACTACACTTCATAAATATAAAAGGGAAGGTACTAGCTCCAACTCGATTTTACAGTGAAAAATGCAGGAAATTCATACCGGCACTAGGAAACAGATTGACAAACCAGAGTAAAATTTTCCCCTGCAACACGTTCCCATTGTTCTAGAGGAACGAACGTCTCCCCAAATGCTAATTTCTGAGAGATAAATGTGTGTGAAAGCCGTCCTTCAACTTGCTTGTTATGAACACAAAGTTTCTTCTCAGTAGCAAATTACACTCCATACATATATATGGGGAGGTACTATTTCCAAATAGATTTTACAGTGAAAAATGCAGGAACTTCAAACCGGCACAAGGAAACAGACTGAGAATCCAGAGTAAATTTTCTCCTGCAGAACGTTCCATTTTGTGCTAGATGAACGAACGTCTCTCCACATGCTCATTTCTGAAATATATGTGTGTTTGAAAGCCGTACTTCACCTAGCTTGTTTGTAATACAAATTTTCATTTCAGTTGCTAACTACAGTTCATATATATAAATGGGGATGTAGTAGCTCCAAGTCGGTTTTACAGTGAAAAATGCAGGATCTTAATACCGGCAAGGAAACAGACTGAGAAACCAGAATAACAGATTCCCCTGTAACACGTTCTTTTTGTGCTAGATGAACGAACGTCTCTCCACATGCTCAGTTCTGAGAGATAAGTGTGTGTGAAAGCCGTCCTTCACATAGCTTGTTGGGAACACAAAGTTTCTTTTAGTTGCAAACTACACTGCTTACATATATGGGGAGGTATAAGCTCCAAGACGGTTTTACAGTGCAAACTGCAGGAATTCAACCTGGCACTAGTAAAAAGAATGAGAAACCAGAGTAAATGTTACACTTGCAAAGCGTTCCCATTTTGCTATGTGAACGAATTTTCTCCACATTCTAAGTTCTGAGAGATAAGTATGGTGAAAGCCGTACTTCACCTAGCTTGTGGGGAGCACAAAGATTCTTTTCAGTTGCAAACTCCACTCCATACATATATATGGGGTGGTACTAGCTCAAATCGGTTTTACAGTGAAAACTGCAGGAAATTCAAACCGGCACTAGGAAACGGACTGAGAATTCTGAGTAAAATTTCCACTTGAATCCGTTCCTTTTGTGCTTGATGAACGAAAGTCTCTCCACATGCTCAGTTCTGAGAGATAAGTGTGTTGAAAGCCGTCCTTCACATAGCTAGTTGGGAAAACAAACTTTCTTTCCAGTTGCAAACTACACTCCATATATATATATGGGTAGGTACTAGCTCTAAGTCGGTTTTATAGTGAAAACTGCAGGAAATTCAAACTGGCACTAGGAAACAGACTGAGAATCCAGAATAAATTTTCTCCTGCAGAACGTTCCATTTTGTGCTAGATGAACGAACGTATCTCCACATGCTCATTTCTGAAATATATGTGTGATTGAAAGCCGTACTTCACCTAGCTTGTTTGTAATACAAATTTTCATTTCAGTTGCAAACTACAGTTCATATATATAAATGGGGATGTACTAGCTCCAAGTCGGTTTTACGCTCGAAAGTGCAGGAACTTAATACCGGCAAGGAAACAGACTGAGAAACCAGAATAACAGATTCCCCTGTAACCCGTTCTCTTTGTGCTAGATGAACGAACGTCTCTCCACATGCTCAGTTCTGAGAGATAAGTGTGTGTGAAAGCCGTCCTTCACATAGCTTGTTGGGAACACAAAGTTTCTTTTAGTTGCAAACTACACTGCTTACATATATGGGGAGGTATAAGCTCCAAGACGGTTTTACAGTGAAAACTGCAGGAATTCAAACCGGCACTAGTAAAAAGAATGAGAAACCAGAGTAAATGTTACACTTGCAAAGCGTTCCCATTGTGCTATGTGAACGAATTTTCTCCACATTCTAAGTTCTGAGAGATAAGTATGGTGAAAGCCGTACTTCACCTAGCTTGTGGGGAGCACAAAGATTCTTTTCAGTTGCAAACTCCACTCCATACATATATATGGGGTGGTACTAGCTCAAATCGATTTTACAGTGAAAACTGCAGGAAATTCAAACCGGCACTAGGAAACGGACTGAGAATGCTGAGTAAAATTTCCACTTCAATCCGTTCCTTTTGTGCTTGATGAACGAAAGTCTCTCCACATGCTCAGTTCTGAGAGATAAGTGTGTGTGAAATCCGTCCTTCACCTAGCTTGTTTGGAACACAAAGTTTCTTTTTATTTGCAAACTTCACTCCATAAAATTATATGGGGAAGTTCAACCTCCAACACGGTTTTACAGTGAAAACTGCAGGAACATCAAACCGGCACTAGGAAACAGCCTGAGAATCCAGAGTTAATTTTCCCTGCAACCCGTTCCTTTTTGGCTAGGTGAACGAAAATTTCTCCACATGCTCAGTTCTGAGAGATTAGTGTGTGTGAAAGGCGTCCTTCAACTAGCTTCTTGGGAACACAAATTTTCTTTTCAGTTGCAAACTCCACTCCATACATATATATGGGGTGGTACTAGCTCAAATCGGTTTTACAGTGAAAACTGCAGGAAATTCAAACCGGCACAAGGAAACGGACTGAGAATGCTGAGTAAAATTTCCACTTCAATCCGTTCCTTTTGTGCTTGATGAACGAAAGTCTCTCCACATGCTCAGTTCTGAGAGATAAGTGTGTGTGAAAGCCGTCCTTCACATAGCTAGTTGGGAAAACAAACTTTCTTTCCAGTTGCAAACTACACTCCATATATATATATGGGTAGGTACTAGCTCTAAGTCGGTTTTACAGTGAAAACTGCAGGAACTTCAAACCGGCACTAGGAAACAGACTGAGAATCAAGAGTAAATGTTTCTCCTGCAGAACGTTCCATTTTGTGCTAGATGAACGAACGTCTCTCCACATGCTCTTTTCTGAAAGATATGTGTGTGTGAAAGCCGTCCTTCTCCAATCTTGTTGGTAATACAAATTTTCATTTCAGTTGCAAACTACAGTTTATACATATAAATGGGGATGTACTAGCTCCAAGTCGGTTTTATAGTGAAAAATGCAGGAACTTCAAACCGGCTCTAGGAAAAAGACTGAGAAACCAGAGTAACAGTTTCTCCTGCTACACGTTCCCATTGTGCTGGATGAACGAACGTCTCTCCACATGCTCAGTTCTGAGAGATAAGTGCATGTGAAAGCCATCCTTCACACAGCTTTTTGGGAATGCAAAGTTTCTTTTAAGTTGCAAAATACACTCCGTAAATATATATGGGCTGGTACTAGATCCAAATGGGTTTTACAGTGAAAACTGTAGGAACTTAAATACGGCACTAGGAAAAAACTGAGAAAACACAGTTAAAGTTTCTCCTGAAACCGGTTTCCTTTTTGCTAGATGAACGAATGTCTCTCCACATGCTCAGGTCTGAAAGATAATATTTGATTAAAGCCGTGCTTCAACTAGCTTGTTGGAAACACAAAGTTTCTTTCCAGTTGCAAACTACATTCCATACATATATATGGGGAGGTACAAGCTCCAACTCGGTTTTATAGAGAAAACTGCAGGAACTTCAAACTGGCACTATGAAACAGACTGAGAAACCAGAGTAAATGTTTCTCCTGAAATCCGTTCCTTTGTGCTAGGTGAACAAAATTCTCTCCACATGCTCAGTTCTGAGAGATAAGTGTGTGTGAAAGCCGTCCTTCAACTAGCTTGCTGGGAACACAAAGATTCTTTTCAGTTGCAAAATACACTCCATATATATACATGCGTAAGTACTAGCTCAAATCGGTTTTACAGTGAAGATAGCAGGAATTTCAATACGGCACTAGGAAACAGACTGAGAATGCTGAGTAAAATTTTCCCTTCAACCCGTTCCCTTTGTGCTGGATGAACAAAAGTCTATCCACATGCTCAGTCCTGAGAGATAAGTGTGTGTGAAAGCAGTCCATCACCAAGCTTGTTGGGAAGACAAAGTTTCTTTTAAGTTGCAAACTACACTCCATAAATATATGGGAGGGTATAAGTTCCAACTCGGTTTTACAGTGAAAACTGCAGGAACTTCAAACCGGCACTAGGAAACAGATTGAGAAACCAGAGTAAATGTTTCCCTGCAAACCGTTCCATTTGTGCTAGGTGAACGAACGTCTC
This sequence comes from Camelus ferus, assembly GCF_009834535.1. Taxonomy (NCBI): domain Eukaryota; kingdom Metazoa; phylum Chordata; class Mammalia; order Artiodactyla; family Camelidae; genus Camelus; species Camelus ferus. The sequence continues at coordinate 289,293 of NW_022589668.1, read as the reverse complement.
TCCACATGCTCAGTTCTGAGAGAAAATTTAGTGTGAAAGCCGTCCTTCACCTAGCTAGTTGGGAACACAAAGATTCTTCTCAGTTGCAAACTACACTCCTTACATCTATATGGGTAAGTTCTAGCCCCAACTCGGTTTTACAGAGAAAACTGCAGGAACTTCCATCCGACACTAGGAAACACACTGAGAAACCAGAAAAAAATGTTCCCCTGCAAAACGTTCCCGTTGTGCTAGATGAATGACCGTCTATTCAGATGCTCAAATCTGAGAGATAATTGTGTGTGAAAGACGTCCTTCAACTAGCTTATTGGGAACACAAAGATTCTATTCAGTTGCAAACCACAATCCATATATATATAAGGGGAGGTACTAGCTCCAACTCGGGTTTACATTGAAACCTGCAGGAACTTCAAACCGGCACTAGGAAACAGATTGGAAAACCAGAGAATATTTTCACCTGCAACCCGTTCCCTTTGTGCTAGATGAATGAAAGTCTTTCCACATGCTCAGTTCTGAGAGGTAAGTGTGTGTGAAAAGCGTCCTTCAACTACCTTGTCGGGAACACAAAGTGTCTTTTCATTTGCAAACTACACTCCATACATATATATGGGGAGGCACAAGCTCATTTCGGTTTTACAGTGAAAACTGCAGGAACTTCAATATGGCACAAAGAAACAGACTGAGAAAGCTTAGTAAAATTTCACCTGCAACCCGTTCGATTTGTGGTAGATGAAAGAACGTCTCTCCACGTGCTCAGTTCTGAGAGATAAGTGGGTGTGAAAGCCGCACTTCACCTAGCTTGTTGGGAACACAAAGTTTCTTTTCTGTTGCAAACTACACTAAATACATATATATGGGGAGGTACTAGCTCCAACTCGGTTTTACAGTGAAAACTACAGGAACTTCAAACCGGCACTAGGAAACAGACTCAGAACTCAGAGTAAAAGTTTCTCCTGCAACCCGTTCCGTTTTTGCTAGGTGAACAAACGTCACTCCGCATGCTCAGTTCTGAGAGATAAGTGTGTTTGAAAGCCGACCTTCAACTAGCTTGTTGGGAACACAAAGTTTCTTTTCAGTTGCTAATAACAATCCATTCATATATATAGGGGAGTTACTAGTTCCAACTCGGTTTACATTGAAAACTTCAGGAAATTCAAACCGGCACTAGGAAACAGACTCAGAACCCAGAGTAAAGTTTCTCCTGCAAACCGTTCCGTTTGTGCTAGGTGAACGAACGTCACTACGCATGCTCAGTTCTGAGAGATAAGTGTGTGTGAAAGCCGTCCGTCACCTAGCTTGTTGGGAACACAAAGATTATTTCAGTTGCAAACTACACTGCATACGTATATGGGGAGGTATAATCTCCAACTCGGTTTTACAGTGAAAACTGCAGGTTCTTCAAACCGGCTCTAGGAAACAGGCTGACAAACTGGAGTAACAGTTTCTCCTGCTACCCGTTCCCATTGTGCAAGATGAACGAACGTCTCTCCACATGCTCAATTCTGAGAGACAAGTGTGTGTGAAAGCCGTACTTCAGCTAGCTTGTTGAGAACGCAAAGATTCTTTTCAGTTGCAAACTACAATCCGTACATATATATGGGTTTGTACTAGCTCCAAATTGGTTTTACACTGAAAACTGCAGGAACTTCAAAACGGCACTTGGAAAAAGGCTGAGAAACCAGAGTAAAATTTTCTCCTGAATCCCGTTTCTTTGTGCTAGATGAACGAACGTCTCTCCACATGCTCAGTTCAGAAAGATAACTGTGGGTGAATGCCGTTCTTCACCTAGCTTGTTGGGAACACAAAGTTTCTTTTCAGTTGCAAATTACACTCCATAAATATATATGGGTTGGTCCTACCTCCAACTCGGGTTTACAGTGAAAACTGCAGGAACTTCAATAAGGCACTAGGAAACAGACTGAGAAACCAGAGTAACAGTTTCACCTTCAAACCGTTCCCTTTGTGCTAGATGAACGAACGTCTCCCCACAAGCTCATTTCTGAGAGATAAGTGTGTGCAAATGCCGTCCTTCACCTAGGTTGTTTGGAACACAAAGTTTCTCTTCATTTGCAAACTACACTTCATAAATTTATATGTGGAGGACCTAGCTCCAACACGGTTTTACAGTGAAAACTGCAGGAACTTCAAAACGGCACTAGGAAACAGACTGAGAAAACACAATAAATGTTAAAATTGCAAAGCGTTTCCATTGTGCTAAGTGAACGAACTTTCCTCCACATGCTCAGTTCTGAGAGATAAGTGTGTGTGAAAGCCGTCCTTCACCTAGCTTGTTTGGAATACAAATTTTCATTTCAGTTGCAAACTACCCTTCATACATATAAACGGGAAGGTACTAGCTCCAAGTCGGTTTTACAGTGAAAACTGCAGGAACTTCAATAAGGCACTAGGAAACAGACTGAGAAAGCTTAATTAAATTTCACTGCAACACGTTCCCCTTGTGCTAGATGAACGAACGTCTCCCCACATGCTCATTTCTGAGAGATAAGTGTGTGCAAATGCCGTCCTTCACCTAGGTTGTTGGGAACACAAAGTTTCTCTTCATTTGCAAACTACACTCCATACATTTATATGTGGAGGACCGAGCTCCAACAGGGTTTTACAGTGAAAACTGCAGGAACTTCAAACTGGCACTAGGAAACAGACTGAGAAACCAGAGTAAAACTTTCTCCTGCAACCCGTTCCATTTGCGATAGCTGAAAGTACTTCCCTCCACATGCTCATTTCTGAGATATAAGTGTGTTTGAAAGCCATCCTTCACCTAGCTTACTGTGAACACAATGTTATTTTCAGATGCAAAATACACTCCATACATATACATGCGGAGGTACTAGCTCAAATCGGTTTTACAGTGAAAATAGCAGGAATTTCATTCCGGCACTAGGAAACAGACGGAGAATGCTGAGTAAAATTTTCCCTTCAACCCGTTCCCTTTGTGCTAGATGAACGAACGTCTATCCACATGCTCAGTTCTCAGAGATAAGTGTGTGTGATAGCAGTCCATCACCAAGCTTGTTGGGAACACAAAGTTTCTTTGAAGTTGAAATCACACTCCATAACTATAAGGGGGTGTATAAGCTCCATCTCCGTTTTACAGTGAAAACTGCAGGAACTTCAAACCGGCAGTAGGAAACAGATTGAGAAACCATAGTAAAAGTTTCCCTGCAAACCTTTCCCTTTGTGCTAGGTGAACGAACGTCTCTCCACATGCTCAAGTCTGAGAGATAAGTGTGTGTGAAAGCCGTCCTTCAAATATCTTGTTGGGAACATAAAGATTCTTCTCAGTTGCAAACTACACTCCATATATATATATGGGTAGGTACTAGCTCCAACACGGATTTACAGAGAAAACTGCAGGAACTTCCAACCGACACTAGGAAACACACTGAGAAACCAGTGTAAAATTTTCAACTGCCACCCGTTCCCTTTGTGCTAGATGAATGGACGCCTCTCCATATGCTAAGATCTGAGAGATAAGTGTGTGTTGAAGCCGTCCTTCACCTAGCTAGTTGGGAACACAAAGATTCTATTCAGTTGCAAAACACAAACCATACATATATAAAGGGAGGTACTAGTTCCAAATCGGGTTAACAGTGAAAATTGCAGTAAATTCAAACTGGCACTAGGAAACACTTTGAGAAACCAGAGAATAAATTCTCCTGCAACCCGTTCCCTTTGTGCTAGATCAATGAACGTCTCTCCACATGCTCAGTTCTGAGAGGTAAGTGTGTGTGAAAGGAGTCCTTCACCTAGCTTGTCGGGAACACAAAGTGTCTTTTCAGATGCAAAATACACTCCATACATATATAAGGGGAGGTAATAGCTCAAATCGCTTTTACAGTGAAAACTGCAGGAACTTCAATAAAGCACTAGGAAACAGCCTGAGAAAGCTTAGTAAAATTTCCCCTTTAACCCGTTCCTTTTGTGCTAGATGAACGAACGTCTCTCCACATGCTCAGTACTGAGAGATAAGTGGGTGAGAAACCCGTCCTTCACCTAGCTTGTTGGGAACACAAACTTTCTTTTCAGTTGCAAACTACACTAAATACACATTTATGTGGAGTTACTAGCTCCAACTCGGTTTTACAGTGAAAACAACAGGAACTTCAAACCGGCACTAGGAAACAGACTCAGAAACCAGAGTAAAAGTTTCTCCTGCAAACCGTTCCGTTTGTGCTTGGTGAACGAACGTCACTACGCATGCTCAGTTCTGAGATATAAGTGAGTGTGAAAGCCGTACTTCACCTAGCATGTTGGGAACACAAAGCTTCTTTTCAGTAGCTAACTACACTCCATTCATATATATGGGGCTGTACTAGCTCAAATCGATTGTACAGTGAAAACTGCAGGAAATTCAAACCGGCACTAGGAAACGGACTGAGAATGCTGAGTAAAATTTCCACTTCAATCCGTTCCTTTTGTGCTTGATGAACGAAAGTCTCTCCACATGCTCAGTTCTGAGAGATAAGTGTGTGTGAAATGCGTCCTTCACCTAGCTTGTTTGGAACACAAAGTTTCTTTTTATTTGCAAACTTCACTCCATAAATTTATATGGGGAAGTCCAACCTCCAACACGGTTTTACAGTGAAAACTGCAGGAACTTCAAACCGGCACTAGGAAACAGCCAGAGAATCCAGAGTAAATTTTCCCCTGCAACCCGTTCCCTTTTGGCTAGGTGAACGAAATTTTCTCCACATGCTCAGTTCTGAGAGATTAGTGTGTGTGAAAGCCGTCCTTCAACTAGCTTCTTGGGAACACAAATTTTCTTTTCAGTTGCAAACTACACTACTTACATATATATGGGGAGGTCCTGGCTCCAACTCTTTGTTACAGTGAAAACAGCTGGAACTTCAAACCGGCACTAGGAAACAGAACGAGAAACCAGAGAAAAAGTTTCCCCTTCCACCCGTTCCCTTTGTGCTAGATGAACGAACGTCTCTCCACATGCTCAGTTCTGAGAGATAAGTGTGTGCAAATGCCGTCCTTCACCTAGCTTGTTGGGAACAGAAAGTTTCTTTCAGTTGCAAACTACATTGCATACATTTATATATGGAGGACCTAGCTCCAACTCGGTTTTACAGTGAAAACTGCAAGAACTTCAAAACGGCACTAGGAAACAGACTGAGAAAACCAAAAAACAGTTTCCCCTGCAACCCGTTCCCTTTTTGCTAGATGAACGATCGTCTCTCCACATGCTCATTTCTGAGAGTTTATTGTGTGTAGAAGCCGTCCTTCATCTTGTTTGTTGGGAACACAAAATTTCTCTTCAGTTGCAAACTACACTCCATACATTTATATTTGGAGGACCTAGCTCCAACACGGTTTTACAGTGAAAACTTCAGGAACTTCAAAACGGCACTACGAAACAGACTGAAAAACCAGAGTAAATGTTACACTTGCATAGCGTTTCCATTGTGCTAGGTGAACGAACTTTTCTCCACATGCTCTATTCTGAGAGATAAGTGTGTGTGAAAGCCGTCCTTCACCTAGCTTATTGGGAAAACAAATTTTCATTTCAGTTGCAAATTACAATTCATAAATATAAAAGGGAAGGTACTAGCTCCAACTCGATTTTACATTGAAAAATGCAGGAAATTCATACCGGCACTAGGAAACAGACTGACAAACCAGAGTAAAATTTTCCCCTGCAACACATTCCCATTGTTCTAGAGGAACGAACGTCTCCCCAAATGCTAATTTTTGAGAGATAAGTGTGTGTGAAAGCCGTCCTTCAACTTGCTTGTTATGAACACAAAGTTTCTTCTCAGTAGCAAATTACACTCCATACATATATATGGGGAGGTACTATTTCCAAATAGATTTTACAGTGAAAAATGCAGGAAATTCAAACCGGCACTAGGAAACAGACTGAGAATCCAGAGTAAATTTTCTCCTGCAGAACGTTCCATTTTGTGCTAGATGAACGAAAGTCTCTCCACATGCTCATTTCTGAAATATATGTGTGTTTGAAAGCCGTACTTCACCTAGCTTGTTTGTAATACAAATTTTCATTTCAGTTGCAAACTACAGTTCATATATATAAATGGGGATGTACTAGCTCCAAGTCGGTTTTACGCTCGAAAGTGCAGGAACTTAATACCGGCAAGGAAACAGACTGAGAAACCAGAATAACAGATTCCCCTGTAACCCGTTCTTTTTGTGCTAGATGAACGAACGTCTCTCCACATGCTCAGTTCTGAGAGATAAGTGTGTGTGAAAGCCGTCCTTCACATAGCTTGTTGGGAACACAAAGTTTCTTTTAGTTGCAAACTACACTGCTTACATATATGGGGAGGTATAAGCTCCAAGACGGTTTTACAGTGCAAACTGCAGGAATTCAAACTGGCACTAGTAAAAAGAATGAGAAACCAGAGTAAATGTTACACTTGCAAAGCGTTCCCATTGTGCTATGTGAACGAATTTTCTCCACATTCTAATTTCTGAGAGATAAGTATGGTGAAAGCCGTACTTCACCTAGCTTGTGGGGAGCACAAAGATTCTTTTCAGTTGCAAACTCCACTCCATAAATATATATGGGGTGGTACTAGCTCAAATCGGTTTTACAGTGAAAACTGCAGGAAATTCAAACCGGCACTAGGAAACTGACTGAGAATGCTGAGTAAAATTTCCACTTCAATCCGTTCCTTTTGTGCTTGATGAACGAAAGTCTCTCCACATGCTAAGTTCTGAGAGATAAGTGTGTGTGAAAGCCGTCCTTCACATAGCTAGTTGGGAAAACAAACTTTCTTTCCAGTTGCAAACTACACTCCATATATATATATGGGTAGGTACTAGCTCTAAGTCAGTTTTATAGTGAAAACTGCAGGAAATTCAAACTGGCACTAGGAAACAGACTGAGAAACCAGAGTAAAACTTTCTCCTGCAAACCGTTCCATTTTGTGCTAGGTAAACGAAAGTCTCTCCACATGCTCAGTTCTGAGATATAAGTGTGTTTGAAAGCCATCCTTCACCTAGCTTGCTGGGAACACAATGTTATTTTCAGATGCAAAATACACTCCATACATATACATGCAGAGGTACAAGCTCAAATCGGTTTTACAGTGAAAATAGCAGGAATTTAATTCCGGCACTAGGAAACAGACTGAGAATTCAGAGTAAAATTTTCCCTTCAACCGTTCCCTTTGTGCTAGATGAACGAACGTCTATCCACATGCTCAGTTCTCAGAGATAAGTGTGTGTGAAAGCAGTCCATCACCAAGCTTGTTGGGAACACATAGTTTCTTTTAAGTTGCAATCTACACTCCATAACTATATGGGGGTGTATAAGTTCCATCTCGGTTTTACAGTGAAAACTGCAGGAACTTCAAACCGGCACTAGGAATCAGATTGAGATACCATAGTAAAAGTTTCCCTGCAAACCTTTCTCTTTGTACTAGGTGAACGAATGTCTCTCCACATGCTCAAGTCTGAGAGATAAGTGTGTGTGAAAGCCGTCCTTCAAATATGTTGTTGGGAACACAAAGTTTCTTCTCAGTAGCAAAATACACTCCATACATATATATGAGGTGGTACAAGTTCCAAGTCGGTTTTACAGTGAAAAATGCAGGAACTTCAAACCGGCACTAGGAAACAAACTGAGAATCCAGAGTAAATTTTCTCCTGCAGAACGTTCCATTTTGTGGTAGATGAACGAACGTCTCTCCACATGCTCATTTCTGAAATATATGTGTGATTGAAAGCCGTACTTCATCTAGCTTGTTTGTAATACAAATTTTCATTTCAGTTGCAAACTACAGTTCATATATATAAATGGGGATGTACTAGCTCCAAGTAGGTTTTAAACTCGAAAATGCAGGAACTTAATACCGGCAAGGAAACAGACTGAGAAACCAGAATAACAGATTCCCCTGTAACCCGTTTTCTTTGTGCTAGATGAACGAACGTCTCTCCACATGCTCAGTTCTGAGAGATAAGTGTGTGTGAAAGCCGTCCTTCACATAGCTTGTTGGGAACACCTAGTTTAGTTTAGTTGCAAACTACAATGCTTACATATATGGGGAGGTATAAGCTCCAAGACGGTTTTACAGTGCAAACTGCAGGAATTCAAAACGGCACTAGTAAAAAGAATGAGAAACCAGAGTAATGTTACACTTGCAAAGCGTTCCCATTGTGCTATGTGAACGAATTTTCTCCACATTCTAAGTTCTGAGAGATAAGTATGGTGAAAGCCGTACTTCACCTAGCTTGTGGGGAGCACAAAGATTCTTTTCAGTTGCAAACTCCACTCCATGCATATATATGGGGTGGTACTAGCTCAAATCGGTTTTACAGTGAAAACTGCAGGAAATTCAAACCGGCACTAGGAAACTGACTGAGAATGCTGAGTAAAATTTCCACTTCAATCCGTTCCTTTTGTGCTTGATGAACGAAAGTCTCTCCACATGCTCAGTTCTGAGAGATAAGTGTGTGTGAAATCCGTCCTTCACCTAGCTTTTTTGGAACACAAATTTTCTTTTTATTTGCAATCTTCACTCCATAAAATTATATGGGGAAGTCCAACCTCCAACAAGGTTTTACAGTGAAAACTGCAGGAACTTCAAACCGGCACTAGGAAACAGCCTGAGAATCCAGAGTAAATTTTCCCTGCAACCCGTTCCATTTTGGCTAGGTGAACGAAATTTTCTCCACATGCTCATTTCTGAGAGATTAGTGTGTGTGAAAGGCGTCCTTCAACTAGCTTCTTGGGAACACAAATTTTCTTTTCAGTTGCAAACTACACTCCATACATGTATATGGGGAGGTCCTGGCTCCAACTCTGTGTTACAGTGAAAACAGCTGGAACTTCAAACCGGCACTAGGAAACAGAACGAGAAACCAGAGTAAAAATTTCCCCTTCCACCCGTTCCCTTTGTGCTAGAAGAACGAACGTCTCTCCACATGCTCAGTTCTGAGAGATAAGTGTGTGCAAATGCCGTCCTTCACCTAGCTTGTTGGGAACAGAAAGTTTCTTTCAGTTGCAAACTACACTGCATACATTTATATTTGGAGGACCTAGCTCCAACTCGGTTTTACAGTGTAAAACTGCTGGAACTTCAAAACGGCACTAGGAAACAGACTGAGAAACCAGAGTAAATGTTACACTTGCAAAGCGTTTCCATTTTGCTAGGTGAACGAACATTTCTCCATATGCTCAATTCTGAGAGATAAGTGTGTGTGAAAGCCGTCCTTCACCTAGCTTATTGGAAATACAAATTTTCACTTCAGTTGCAAACTACACTTCATACATATAAAAGGGAAGGTACTAGCTCCAACTCGATTTTACAGTGAAAAATGCAGGAAATTCATACCGGCACTAGGAAACAGACTGAGATACCAGAGTAAAATTTTCCCATGCAACACGTTCCCATTTTTCTAGAGGAACGAACGTCTCCCCAAATGCTAATTTCTGAGAGATAAGTGTGTGTGAAAGCCGTCCTTCACCTAGCTTGTTGGGAATACAAATTTTCATTTCAGTTGCAAACAACACTTCATACATATAAAAGGGAAGTTACGAGCTCCAACACGATTTTACAGTGAAAAATGCAGGAACTTAATACTGGCACTAGGAAACTTTCTGAGAAACCAGAGTAACAGTTTCCCCTGTAAACCGTTCCATTTGTGCTAGATGAACGAATGTCTCTCCTCATGGTCAGTTCTGAGAGATAAGTGTGTGTGAAGCAGTCCTTCAAATAGCTTGTTGGTAATACAAATTTTCATTTAAGTTGCAAACTACACTTCATACATATAAAAGGGAAGGTACTAGCTCCAACTCGGTTTTACAGTGAAAAATGCAGGAAATTCATACCGGCACTACGAAACAGACTGAGAAACCAGAGTAAAGTTTCCCCTGCAAACCGTTCCCATTGTGCTAGAGGAACGAACGTCTCCCCACATGATAATTTCTGAGACTTAAGTGTGTGTGAATGCCGTACTTCAACTTGCTTGTTATGAACACAAAGTTTCTTCTCAGTAGCAAAATACACTCCATACATATATATGAGGAGGTACAAGTTCCAACTCGGTTTTACAGTGAAAAATGCAGGAACTTCAAACCGGCACTAGGAAACAGACTGAGAATCCAGAGTAAATTTTCTCCTGCAGAACGTTCCATTTTGTGCTAGATGAATGAACGTCTCTCCACATGCTCATTTCTGAAATATATGTGTGTTTGAAAGCCGTACTTCACCTAGCTTGTTTGTAATACAAATTTTCATTTCAGTTGCAAACTACAGTTCATATATATAAATGGGGATGTACTAGCTCCAAGTCGGTTTTACAGTCGAAAATGCAGGAACTTAATACCGGCAAGGAAACAGACTGAGAAACCAGAATAACAGATTCCCCTGTAACCCGTTCTCTTTGTTCTAGATGAACGAACGTCTCTCAACATGCTCAGTTCTGAGAGATAAGTGTGTGTGAAAGCCGTCCTTCACATAGCTTGTGGGGAGCACAAAGATTCTTTTCAGTTGCAAACTCCACTCCATACATATATATGGGGTGGTACTAGCTCAAATCGGTTTTACAGTGAAAACTGCAGGAAATTCAAACCGGCACTAGGAAACTGACTGAGAATGCTGAGTAAAATTTCCACTTCAATCCGTTCCTTTTGTGCTTGATGAACGAAAGTCTCTCCACATGCTCAGTTCTGAGAGATAAGTGTGTGTGAAATCCGTCCTTCACCTAGCTTGTTTGGAACACAAAGTTTCTTTTTATTTGCAAACTTCACTCCATAAATTTATATGGGGAATTCCAACCTCCAACACGGTTTTACAGTGAAAACTGCAGGAACATTCAAACCGGAACTAGGAAACAGCCAGAGAATCCAGAGTAAATTTTCCCCTGCAACCCGTTCCATTTTGGCTAGGTGAACGAAATTTTCTCCACATGCTCAGTTCTGAGAGATTAGTGTGTGTGAAAGCCGTCCTTCAACTAGCTTCTTGGGAACACAAATTTTCTTTTCAGTTGCAAACTACACTCCATACATATAAAAGGGGAGGTCCTGGCTCCAACTCTGTGTTACAGTGAAAACTGCTAGAACTTCAAACCGGCACTAGGAAACAGAACGAGAAACCAGAGAAAAAGTTTCCCCTTCCACCAGTTCCCTTTGTGCTAGATGAACGAACGTCTCTCCACATGCTCAGTTCTGAGAGATAAGTGTGTGCAAATGCCGTCCTTCACCTAGCTTGTTGGGAACAGAAAGTTTCTTTCAGTTGCAAACTACACTGCATACATTTATATATGGAGGACCTAGCTCCAACTCGGTTTTACAGTGAAAACTGCAAGAACTTCAAAACGGCACTAGGAAACAGACTGAGAAAACAAAAAAAAAAGTTTCCCCTGCAACCCGTTCCCTTTGTGCTAGATGAACGATCGTCTCTCCACATGCTCATTTCTGAGAGTATATTGTGTGTAAAACCCGTCCTTCATCTTGTTTGTTGGGAACACAAAATTTCTCTTCAGTTGCAAACTACACTCCATACATTTATATGTGGAGGACCTAGCTCCAACACGGTTTTACAGTGAAAACTGCAGGAACTTAAAAACGGCACTTGGAAACAAACTGAAAAACCAGAGTAAATGTTACACTTGCATAGCGTTTCCATTGTGCTAGGTGAACGAACTATTCTCCACATGCTCTATTCTGAGAGATAAGTGTGTGTGAAGCCATCCTTCACCTAGCTTATTGGGAAAACAAATTTTCATTTCAGTTGCAAACTACACTTCATAAATATAAAAGGGAAGGTACTAGCTCCAACTCGATTTTACAGTGAAAAATGCAGGAAATTCATACCGGCACTAGGAAACAGATTGACAAACCAGAGTAAAATTTTCCCCTGCAACACGTTCCCATTGTTCTAGAGGAACGAACGTCTCCCCAAATGCTAATTTCTGAGAGATAAATGTGTGTGAAAGCCGTCCTTCAACTTGCTTGTTATGAACACAAAGTTTCTTCTCAGTAGCAAATTACACTCCATACATATATATGGGGAGGTACTATTTCCAAATAGATTTTACAGTGAAAAATGCAGGAAATTCAAACCGGCACAAGGAAACAGACTGAGAATCCAGAGTAAATTTTCTCCTGCAGAACGTTCCATTTTGTGCTAGATGAACGAACGTCTCTCCACATGCTCATTTCTGAAATATATGTGTGTTTGAAAGCCGTACTTCACCTAGCTTGTTGGTAATACAAATTTTCATTTCAGTTGCTAACTACAGTTCATATATATAAATGGGGATGTAGTAGCTCCAAGTCGGTTTTACAGTGAAAAATGCAGGATCTTAATACCGGCAAGGAAACAGACTGAGAAACCAGAATAACAGATTCCCCTGTAACACGTTCTTTTTGTGCTAGATGAACGAACGTCTCTCCACATGCTCAGTTCTGAGAGATAAGTGTGTGTGAAAGCCGTCCTTCACATAGCTTGTAGGGAACACAAAGTTTCTTTTAGTTGCAAACTACAATGCTTACATATATGGGGAGGTATAAGCTCCAAGACGGTTTTACAGTGCAAACTGCAGGAATTCAACCTGGCACTAGTAAAAAGAATGAGAAACCAGAGTAAATGTTACACTTGCAAAGCGTTCCCATTGTGCTATGTGAACGAATTTTCTCCACATTCTAAGTTCTGAGAGATAAGTATGGTGAAAGCCGTACTTCACCTAGCTTGTGGGGAGCACAAAGATTCTTTTCAGTTGCAAACTCCACTCCATACATATATATGGGGTGGTACTAGCTCAAATCGGTTTTACAGTGAAAACTGCAGGAAATTCAAACCGGCACTAGGAAACGGACTGAGAATTCTGAGTAAAATTTCCACTTCAATCCGTTCCTTTTGTGCTTGATGAACGAAAGTCTCTCCACATGCTCAGTTCTGAGAGATAAGTGTGTTGAAAGCCGTCCTTCACATAGCTAGTTGGGAAAACAAACTTTCTTTCCAGTTGCAAACTACACTCCATATATATATATGGGTAGGTACTAGCTCTAAGTCGGTTTTATAGTGAAAACTGCAGGAAATTCAAACTGGCACTAGGAAACAGACTGCGAATCCAGAATAAATTTTCTCCTGCAGAACGTTCCATTTTGTGCTAGATGAACGAACGTATCTCCACATGCTCATTTCTGAAATATATGTGTGATTGAAAGCCGTACTTCACCTAGCTTGTTTGTAATACAAATTTTCATTTCAGTTGCAAACTACAGTTCATATATATAAATGGGGATGTACTAGCTCCAAGTGGGTTTTACGCTCGAAAGTGCAGGAACTTAATACCGGCAAGGAAACAGACTGAGAAACCAGAATAACAGATTCCCCTGTAACCCGTTCTCTTTGTGCTAGATGAACGAACGTCTCTCCACATGCTCAGTTCTGAGAGATAAGTGTGTGTGAAAGCCGTCCTTCACATAGCTTGTTGGGAACACAAAGTTTCTTTTAGTTGCAAACTACACTGCTTACATATATGGGGAGGTATAAGCTCCAAGACGGTTTTACAGTGAAAACTGCAGGAATTCAAACCGGCACTAGTAAAAAGAATGAGAAACCGGAGTAAATGTTACACTTGCAAAGCGTTCCCATTGTGCTATGTGAACGAATTTTCTCCACATTCTAAGTTCTGAGAGATAAGTATGGTGAAAGCCGTACTTCACCTAGCTTGTGGGGAGCACAAAGATTCTTTTCAGTTGCAAACTCCACTCCATACATATATATGGGGTGGTACTAGCTCAAATCGGTTTTACAGTGAAAACTGCAGGAAATTCAAACCGGCACTAGGAAACGGACTGAGAATGCTGAGTAAAATTTCCACTTCAATCCGTTCCTTTTGTGCTTGATGAACGAAAGTCTCTCCACATGCTCAGTTCTGAGAGATAAGTGTGTGTGAAATCCGTCCTTCACCTAGCTTGTTTGGAACACAAAGTTTCTTTTTATTTGCAAACTTCACTCCATAAAATTATATGGGGAAGTCCAACCTCCAACACGGTTTTACAGTGAAAACTGCAGGAACATCAAACCGGCACTAGGAAACAGCCTGAGAATCCAGAGTTAATTTTCCCTGCAACCCGTTCCTTTTTGGCTAGGTGAACGAAAATTTCTCCACATGCTCAGTTCTGAGAGATTAGTGTGTGTGAAAGGCGTCCTTCAACTAGCTTCTTGGGAACACAAATTTTCTTTTCAGTTGCAAACTCCACTCCATACATATATATGGGGTGGTACTAGCTCAAATCGGTTTTACAGTGAAAACTGCAGGAAATTCAAACCGGCACTAGGAAACGGACTGAGAATTCTGAGTAAAATTTTCACTTCAATCCGTTCCTTTTGTGCTTGATGAACGAAAGTCTCTCCACATGCTCAGTTCTGAGAGATAAGTGTGTGTGAAAGCCGTCCTTCACATAGCTAGTTGGGAAAACAAACTTTCTTTCCAGTTGCAAACTACACTCCATATATATATATGGGTAGGTACTAGCTCTAAGTCGGTTTTACAGTGAAAACTGCAGGAACTTCAAACCGGCACTAGGAAACAGACTGAGAATCAAGAGTAAATGTTTCTCCTGCAGAACGTTCCATTTTGTGCTAGATGAACGAACGTCTCTCCACATGCTCTTTTCTGAAAGATATGTGTGTGTGAAAGCCGTCCTTCTCCAATCTTGTTGGTAATACAAATTTTCATTTCAGTTGCAAACTACAGTTTATACATATAAATGGGGATGTACTAGCTCCAAGTCGGTTTTATAGTGAAAAATGCAGGAACTTCAAACCGGCTCTAGGAAAAAGACTGAGAAACCAGAGTAACAGTTTCTCCTGCTACACGTTCCCATTGTGCTGGATGAACGAACGTCTCTCCACATGCTCAGTTCTGAGAGATAAGTGCATGTGAAAGCCATCCTTCACACAGCTTTTTGGGAATGCAAAGTTTCTTTTAAGTTGCAAAATACACTCCGTAAATATATATGGGCTGGTACTAGATCCAAATGGGTTTTACAGTGAAAACTGTAGGAACTTAAATACGGCACTAGGAAAAAACTGAGAAAACACAGTTAAAGTTTCTCCTGAAACCGGTTTCCTTTTTGCTAGATGAACGAATGTCTCTCCACATGCTCAGGTCTGAAAGATAATATTTGATTAAAGCCGTGCTTCAACTAGCTTGTTGGAAACACAAAGTTTCTTTCCAGTTGCAAACTACATTCCATACATATATATGGGGAGGTACAAGCTCCAACTCGGTTTTATAGAGAAAACTGCAGGAACTTCAAACTGGCACTATGAAACAGACTGAGAAACCAGAGTAAATGTTTCTCCTGAAATCCGTTCCTTTGTGCTAGGTGAACAAAATTCTCTCCACATGCTCAGTTCTGAGAGATAAGTGTGTGTGAAAGCCGTCCTTCAACTAGCTTGCTGGGAACACAAAGATTCTTTTCAGTTGCAAAATACACTCCATATATATACATGCGTAAGTACTAGCTCAAATCGGTTTTACAGTGAAGATAGCAGGAATTTCAATACGGCACTAGGAAACAGACTGAGAATGCTGAGTAAAATTTTCCCTTCAACCCGTTCCCTTTGTGCTGGATGAACAAAAGTCTATCCACATGCTCAGTCCTGAGAGATAAGTGTGTGTGAAAGCAGTCCATCACCAAGCTTGTTGGGAAGACAAAGTTTCTTTTAAGTTGCAAACTACACTCCATAAATATATGGGAGGGTATAAGTTCCAACTCGGTTTTACAGTGAAAACTGCAGGAACTTCAAACCGGCACTAGGAAACAGATTGAGAAACCAGAGTAAATGTTTCCCTGCAAACCGTTCCATTTGTGCTAGGTGAACGAACGTCTCTCCACATGCTCAGTTCTGAGAGAAAATTTAGTGTGAAAGCCGTCCTTCACCTAGCTAGTTGGGAACACAAAGATTCTTCTCAGTTGCAAACTACACTCCTTACATCTATATGGGTAGGTACTAGCCCCAACTCGGTTTTACAGAGAAAACTGCAGGAACTTCCATCCGACACTAGGAAACACACTGAGAAACCAGAAAAAAATGTTCCCCTGCAAAACGTTCCCGTTGTGCTAGATGAATGACCGTCTATTCAGATGCTCAAATCTGAGAGATAATTGTGTGTGAAAGACGTTCTTCAACTAGCTTATTGGGAACACAAAGATTCTATTCAGTTGCAAACCACAATCCATATATATATAAGGGGAGGTACTAGCTCCAACTCGGGTTTACATTGAAAACTGCAGGAACTTCAAACCGGCACTAGGAAACAGATTGGAAAACCAGAGAATATTTTCACCTGCAACCCGTTCCCTTTGTGCTAGATGAATGAAAGTCTTTCCACATGCTCAGTTCTGAGAGGTAAGTGTGTGTGAAAAGCGTCCTTCAACTACCTTGTCGGGAACACAAAGTGTCTTTTCATTTGCAAACTACACTCCATACATATATATGGGGAGGCACAAGCTCATTTCGGTTTTACAGTGAAAACTGCAGGAACTTCAATATGGCACAAAGAAACAGACTGAGAAAGCTTAGTAAAATTTCACCTGCAACCCGTTCGATTTGTGGTAGATGAAAGAACGTCTCTCCACGTGCTCAGTTCTGAGAGATAAGTGGGTGTGAAAGCCGCACTTCACCTAGCTTGTTGGGAACACAAAGTTTCTTTTCTGTTGCAAACTACACTAAATACATATATATGGGGAGGTACTAGCTCCAACTCGGTTTTACAGTGAAAACTACAGGAACTTCAAACCGGCACTAGGAAACAGACTCAGAACTCAGAGTAAAAGTTTCTCCTGCAACCCGTTCCGTTTTTGCTAGGTGAACAAACGTCACTCCGCATGCTCAGTTCTGAGAGATAAGTGTGTTTGAAAGCCGACCTTCAACTAGCTTGTTGGGAACACAAAGTTTCTTTTCAGTTGCTAATAACAATCCATTCATATATATAGGGGAGTTACTAGTTCCAACTCGGTTTACATTGAAAACTTCAGGAAATTCAAACCGGCACTAGGAAACAGACTCAGAACCCAGAGTAAAAGTTTCTCCTGCAAACCGTTCCGTTTGTGCTAGGTGAACGAACGTCACTACGCATGCTCAGTTCTGAGAGATAAGTGTGTGTGAAAGCCGTCCGTCACCTAGCTTGTTGGGAACACAAAGATTATTTCAGTTGCAAACTACACTGCATACATATATGGGGAGGTATAATCTCCAACTCGGTTTTACAGTGAAAACTGCAGGTTCTTCAAACCGGCTCTAGGAAACAGGCTGACAAACTGGAGTAACAGTTTCTCCTGCTACCCGTTCCCATTGTGCAAGATGAACGAACGTCTCTCCACATACTCAGTTCAGAGAGATAAGTGTGTGTGAAAGGCGTCCTTCACCTAGCTTGTCGGGAACACAAAGTGTCTTTTCAGTTGCAAACTACACTCCATACATATATATGGGGAGGTAATAGCTCAAATCGATTTTACAATGAAAACTGCAGGAACTTCAATAAGGCACTAGGAAACAGCCTGAGAAATCTTAGTAAAATTCCACCTGCAAACCGTCCCTTTGCGCTAGGTGAACAAAAGTCTCTCCACATGCTCTGTTCTGAGAGATAAGTGTGTTTCAATGCCGTCCTTTACCTAGCTTGCTGGGAACACAAAGTTATTTTCAGATGCACAATACACTCCATACATAAACTTTCGGAGGTACTAGCTCAAATCGGTTTTACAGTGAAAATAGCAGGAATTTCAATCCGGCAGTAGGAAACAGACTGAGAATGCTGAGTAAAATTTTCCCTTCAACCCGTTCCCTTTGTGCTAGATGAACGAACGTCTATCCACATGCTCAGTTCTCAGAGATAAGTGTGTGTGAAAGTAGTCAATCAAAAAGCTTTATGGAAACACAAAGTTTCTTTTAAGTTGCAATTTACACTCCATAACTATATGGGGGTGTATAAGCTCCAACTCGGTTTTACAGTGAAAACTGCAGGAACTTCAATCCGGCACTAGGAAACAGATTGAGAAACCAGAGTAAAAGTTTCCCTGCAAACACTTCCCTTTGTGCTAGGTGAACGAACGTCTCTCCACGTGCTCAGGACTGAAAGATAAGTGTGTTTGAAAGCCGTCCTTCAACTATCTTGTTGGGAACACAAAGATTCTTCTCAGTTGCAAACTACACTCCATATATATATATGGGTAGGTACTAGCTCCAACTCGGTTTTACAGAGAAAACTGCAGGAACTTCCAACCGACACTAGGAAACACACTGAGAAACCAGAGTAAAATGTTCCCCTGCCACCGGTTCCCTTTGTGCTAGATGAATGAACGTCTGTCCAGATGCTCAGATCTGAGAGATAAGTGTGTGTGAAAGCCGTCCTTCACCTAGCTTGTTGGGAACACAAAGATTCTATTCAGTTGCAAACCACAAACCATACCTATATAAGGGGAGGTACTAGTTCCAACTCAGGTTTACAGTGAAAACTTCAGGAAATTCAAACCGGCACTAGGAAACAGATTGAGAAACCAGAGAATAGTTTCTCCAGCAACCCGTTCCCTTTGTGCTAGATGAATGAACGTCTCTCCACATGCTCAGTTCTGAGAGGTAAGTGTGTGTTAAAGGCTCCCTTCAAGTAGCTTATCGGGAACACAAAGTGTCTTTTCAGTTGCAAACTACACCCCATACATATATATGGGGAGGTAATAACTCAAATCGATTTTACAGTGAAAACTGCAGTAACTTCAATAAGGCACTAGGAAACAGCATGAGAAAGCTTAGTAAAATTTCCCCTGCAAACTGTTCCCTTTGTGCTAGATGAACGAACGTATCTCCACATGCTCAGTTCTGACAGATATTTAGGTGTGAAAGCCGTCCTTCACCTAGCTTGTTGGGAACACAAAGTTTCTTTTCAGTTGCTAACAACACTCCATTCATATATATTGGGGAGTTACTAGCTCAAATCGGTTTTACTGTGAAAACTGCAGGAACTTAAAACCGGCACTAGGAAATGGATTGAGAAAGCTGAGTATAATTTCCCCTTCCACCCGTTCCCTTTGTGCTAGATGAACGAACGTCTCTCCACATGCTCAGTTCTAAGAGATAAGTGTGTGTGAAAGCCGTCCTTCACCTAGCTTGTTGGGAACACAAAGGTTCTTTCAGTTGCAAACTACATTGCATATATATATGGGGAGGTATAATCTCCAAATCGGTTTTACATTGAAAACTGCAGGAAATTCAAACCGGCTCTAGGAAACAGACTGAGAAACCAGAGTAAAAGTTTCTCCTGCTACCCATTCCCATTGTGCTGGATGAACGAACGTCTCTCCACATGCTCAATTCTGAGAGACAAGGGTGTGTGAAAGCCGTACTTCACCTAGCTTGTTGAGAACGCAAAGTTTCTTTTCAGTTCCAAACTACAATCCGTACATATATATGGGTTTGTACTAGCCCCAAATGGGTTTTACACTGAAAACTGCAGGAACTTCAAAACGGCACTTGGAAAATCGTTGAGAAACCAGAGTAAAATTTTCTCCTGAACCCCGTTTCTTTGTGCTAGATGAACGAACGTCTCTCCACATGCTCAGTTCAGAAAGTTAAGTGTGGGTGAATGCCGTCCTTCACCTAGCTTGTTGGGAACACAAAGTTTCTTTTCAGTTGCAAATTACACTCCATACATATATATGTGTTGGTTCTACCTCCAACTCGGCTTTACAGTGAAAACTGCAGGAACTTCAATAAGGCACTAGGAAACAGACTGAGAAACCAGAGTAACAGTTTACCCTTCAAACCGTTCCCTTTGTGCTAGATGAACGAACGTCTCTCCACATGCTCATTTCTGAGAGATAAGTGTGTGCAAATGCCGTCCTTCACCTAGGTTGTTGGGAACACAAAGTTTCTCTTCATTTGCAAACTACACTCCATACATTTATATGTGGAGGACCTAGCTCCAACACGGTTTTACAGTGAAAACTGCAGGAACTTCAAAACGGCACTAGGAAACAGACTGAGAAAACACAGTAGATGTTACACTTGCAAAGCGTTTCCATTGTGCTAAGTGAACGAACTTTTCTCCACATGCTCAGTTCTGAGAGATAAGTGTGTTTGAAAGCTGTCCTTCAACTTGCTTGTTATGAAAACAAAGTTTCTTCACAGTAGCAATCTACACTCCATACATATATATGGGGAGGTACTAGTTCCAACTCGGTTTTACAGTGAAAACTGCAGGAACTTCAAACCGGCACTAGGAAACAGACTGAGAATCAAGAGTAAAAGTTTCTCCTGCAGAACGTTCCATTTTGTGCTAGATGAACGAACGTCTCTCCACATGCTCTTTTCTGAAAGATATGTGTGTTTGAAAGCCGTCCTTCTCCTAGCTTGTTGGTAATACAAATTTTCATTTCAGTTGCAAACTACAGTTTATACATATAAATGGGGATGTACTAGCTCCAACTCGGTTTTACAGTGAAAAATGCAGCAACTTCAAACCGGCTCTAGGAAAAAGACTGAGAAACCAGAGTAACAGTTTCTCCTGCTACACGTTCCCATTGTGCTGGATGAACGAACGTCTCTCCACATGCTCAGTTCTGAGAGATAAGTGCATGTGAAAGCCATCCTTCACACAGCTTGTTGGGAATGCAAAGTTTCTTTTAAGATGCAAACTACACTCCGTAAATATATATGGGCTGGAACTAGCTCCAAATGGGTTTTACAGTGAAAACTGTAGGAACTTAAATACGGCACTAGGAAAAAACTGAGAAAACACAGTAAAAGTTTCCCCTGAAACCGGTTTCCTTTTTGCTAGATGAACGAATGTCTCTCCACATGCTCAGGTCTGAAAGATAATTTTGGATTAAAGCCGTGCTTCAAATAGCTTGTTGGAAACACAAAGTTTCTTTCCAGTTGCAAACTACATTCCATACATATATATGGGGAGGTACAAGCTCCAACTCGGTTTTATAGAGAAAACTGCAGGAACTTCAAACTGGCACTATGAAACAGACTGAGAAACCAGAGTAAATGTTTCTCCTGCAATCCGTTCCTTTGTGCTAGGTGAACAAAAGTCTCTACACATGCTCAGTTCTGAGAGATAAGTGTGTGTGAAAGCCGTCCTTCAACTAGCTTGCTGGGAACACAAAGATTCTTTTCAGTTGCAAAATACACTCCATATATATACATGCGGAGTTACTAGCTCAAATCGGTTTTACAGTGAATATAGCAGGAATTTCAATACGGCACTAGGAAACAGACTGAGAATGCTGAGTAAAATTTTCCCTTCAACCCGTTCCCTTTGTGCTGGATGAACAAAAGTCTATCCACATGCTCAGTCCTGAGAGATAAGTGTGTGTGAAAGCAGTCCATCACCAAGCTTGTTGGGAAGACAAAGTTTCTTTTAATTTGCAAACTACACTCCATAAATATATGGGAGGGTATAAGTTCCAACTCGGTTTTACAGTGAAAACTGCAGGAACTTCAAACCGGCACTAGGAAACAGATTGAGAAACCAGAGTAAAAATTTCCCTGCAAACCGTTCCATTTGTGCTAGGTGAACGAACGTCTCTCCACATGCTCAGTTCTGAGAGAAAAGTTAGTGTGAAAGCCGTCCTTCACCTAGCTAGTTGGGAACACAAAGATTCTTCTCAGTTGCAAACTACACTCCTTACATCTATATGGGTAGGTACTAGCCCCAACTCGGTTTTACAGAGAAAACTGCAGGAACTTCCATCCGACACTAGGAAACACACTGAGAAACCAGAAAAAAATGTTCCCCTGCAAAACGTTCCCGTTGTGCTAGATGAATGACCGTCTATTCAGATGCTCAAATCTGAGAGATAATAGTGTGTGAAAGACGTTCTTCAACTAGCTTATTGGGAACACAAAGATTCTATTCAGTTGCAAACCACAATCCATATATATATAAAGGGAGGTACTAGCTCCAACTCGGGTTTACATTGAAAACTGCAGGAACTTCAAACCGGCACTAGGAAACAGATTGGAAAACCAGAGAATATTTTCACCTGCAACCCGTTCCCTTTGTGCTAGATGAATGAAAGTCTTTCCACATGCTCAGTTCTGAGAGGTAAGTGTGTGTGAAAAGCGTCCTTCAACTACCTTGTCGGGAACACAAAGTGTCTTTTCATTTGCAAACTACACTCCATACATATATATGGGGAGGCACAAGCTCATTTCGGTTTTACAGTGAAAACTGCAGGAACTTCAATATGGCACAAAGAAACAGACTGAGAAAGCTTAGTAAAATTTCACCTGCAACCTGTTCGATTTGTGGTAGATGAAAGAACGTCTCTCCACGTGCTCAGTTCTGAGAGATAAGTGGGTGTGAAAGCCGCACTTCACCTAGCTTGTTGGGAACACAAAGTTTCTTTTCTGTTGCAAACTACACTAAACACATATATATGGGGAGGTACTAGCTCCAACTCGGTTTTACAGTGAAAACTACAGGAACTTCAAACCGGCACTAGGAAACAGACTCAGAACCCAGAGTAAAAGTTTCTCCTGCAACCCGTTCCGTTTTTGCTAGGTGAACGAACGTCACTCCGCATCCTAAGTTCTGAGAGATAATTGTGTTTGAAAGCCGACCTTCACCTAGCTTGTTGGGAACACAAAGTTTCTTTTCAGTTGCTAATAACACTCCATTCATATATATTGGGGAGTTACTATTTCCAACTCGGTTTACATTGAAAACTTCAGGAAATTCAAACCGGCACTAGGAAACAGATTGGAAAACCAGAGAATATTTTCACCTGCAACCCATTCCCTTTGTGCTAGATGAATGAAAGTCTCTCCACATGCTCAGTTCTGAGAGGTAAGTGTGTGTGAAAGGCGCCCTTCAAGTAGCTTGTCGGGAACACAAAGTGTCTTTTCATTTGCAAACTACACTCCATACATATATATGGGGAGGTAATAACTCAAATCGATTTTACAGTGAAAACTGCAGGAAATTCAATAAGGCACTAGGAAACAGCCTGAGAAAGCTTAGTAAAATTTCCCCTGCAAACTGTTCCCTTTGTGTTAGATGAACGAACGTCTCTCTTCATGCTCAGTTCTGAGAGATATTTGTGTGTGAAAGCCATCCTTCACCTAGCTTGTTGGGATCACAAAATTTCTTTTCAGTTGCAAACAACATTCCATTCATATATATTGGGGAGGTACTAGCTCAAATCGGTTTTACAGTGAAAACTGCAGGAACTTAAAAACGGCACAAGGAAACGGACTGAGAAAGCTGAGTATAATTTCCCCTTCCACCTGTTCCCTTTGTGCTAGATGAACGAACGTCTCTCCACATGCTCAGTTCTAAGAGATAAGTGTTTGTGAAAGCCGTCCTTCACCTAGCTTGATGGGAACACAAAGATTCTTTCAGTTGCAAACTACACTGCGTATACATACGGGGAGGTATAATCTCCAACTCGGTTTTACATTGAAAACAGCAGGAAATTCAAACCGGCTCTAGGAAACAGACTGAGAAACCAGAGTAAAAGTTTCTCCTGCTATCCGTTCCCATTGTGCTGGATGAACGAACGTCTCTCCACATGCTCAGTTCAGAAAGATAAGTGTGGGTGAATGCCGTACTTCACCTAGCTTGTTGGAAACACAAAGTTTCTTTTTAGTTGCAAATTACACTCCATACATATATATGGGGTGGTACTAGCTCCAACTCGGTTTTACAGTGAAAACAGCAGGAACTTCAATAAGGCAGTAGGAAACAGACTGAGAAAGTTGAGTAAAATTTCACTGAAACCCGTTCCCTTTGTGCTAGATGAACGAACGTCTCTCCACATGCTCAGTTCTGAGAGATAAGTGTGTGTGAAAGCCGTCCTTCACATAGCTAGTTGGGAAAACAAACTTTCTTTCCAGTTGCAAACTACACTCCATATATATACATGGGTAGGTACTAGCTCTAATTCGGTTTTATAGTGAAAACTGCAGGAAATTCAAACTGGCACTAGGAAACAGACTGAGAAACCAGAGTAAAACTTTCTCATGCAACCCGTTCCCTTTGCGCTAGGTAAACGAAAGTCTCTCCACATGCTCAGTTCTGAGATATAAGTGTGTTTGAATGCCATCCTTCATCTAGCTTGCTGGGAACACAATGTTATTTTCAGATGCAAAATACGCTCCATAAATATACATGCGGACGTAATAGCTCAAATCCGTTTTACAGTGAAAAAAAGCAGGAATTTCATTCTGGCACTAGGAAACAGACTGAGAATGCTGAGTAAAATTTTCCCTTCAACCCGTTCCCTTTGTGCTAGATGAACGAATGTCTATCCACATGCTCAGTTCTCAGAGATAAGTGTGTGTGAAAGCAGTCCATCACGAAGCTTGTTGGGAACACAAAGATTCTTTTAAGTTGCAATCTACACTCCATAACTATATGGTGGTGTATAAGCTTCATCTCGGTTTTACAGTGAAAACTGCAGGAACTTCAAACCGGCACTAGGAAACAGATTGAGATACCATAGTAAAAGTTTCCCTGCAAACCTTTCCCTTTGTGCTAGGTGAACGAACGTCTCTCCACATGCTCAAGTCTGAGAGATAAGTGTGTGTGAAAGCCGTCCTTCAAATATCTTGTTGGGAACACAAAGATTCTTCTCAGTTGCAAAATACACTCCATATATATATATGGGTGGGTAGTAGCTCCAACACGGATTTACAGAGAAAACTGCAGGAACTTCCAACCGACACTAGGAAACACACTGAGAAACCAGTGTAAAATGTTCAACTGCCAACCATTCCCTTTGTGCTAGATGAATGAACGTCTCTCCAGATGCTAAGATCTGAGAGATAAGTGTGTGTTGAAGCCGTCCTTCACCTAGCTAGTTGGGAACACAAAGATTCTATTCAGTTGCAAAACACAAACCATACATATATAAAGGGAAGTACTAGTTCCAACTCGGGTTTACAGTGAAAACTGCAGTAAATTCAAACCGGCACTAGGAAACACTTTGAGAAACCAGAGAATAAATTCTCCTGCTAACCGTTCCCTTTGTGCTAGATGAATGAACGTCTCTCCACATGCTAAGTTCTGAGAGGAAAGTGTGTGTGAAAGGAGTCCTTCACCTAGCTTGCCGGGAACACAAAGTGTCTTTTCAGATGCAAACTACACTCCATAAATATATAAGGGGAGGTAATTGCTCAAATCGATTTTACAGTGAAAACTGTAGGAACTTCAATAAAGCACTAGGAAACAGCCTGAGAAAGCTTAGTAAAATTTCCCCTTTAACCCGTTCCTTTTGTGCTAGATGAACGAAAGTCTCTCCACATGCTCAGTTCTGAGAGATAAGTGGGTGTGAAAGCCGACCTTCACCTAGCTTGTTGGGAACACAAACTTCTTTTCAGTTGCAAACTACACTAAATACACATTTATGGGGAGTTACTAGCTCCAACACGGTTTTGCAGAGAAAACAACAGGAACTTCAAACCGGCACTAGGAAACAGACTCAGAACCCAGAGTAAAAGTTTCTCCTGCAAACCGTTCCGTTTGTGCTAGGTGAACGAACGTCACTACGCATGCTCAGTTCTGAGATATAAGTGAGTGTGAAAGCAGTACTTCATCTAGCATGTTGGGAACACAAAGTTTCTTTTCAGTTGCTAACTACACTCCATTCATATATATGGGGATGTACTAGCTCAAATCGATTTTACAGTGAAAACTGCAGGAACTTCAACCCGGCACTAGGAAACGGACTGAGAAAGCTGAGTAAAATTTCACCTTCCACCCGTTCCCTTTGTGCTAGATGAACGAACGTCTCTCCACATGCTCAGTTCTGAGAGATAAGTGTGTGTGAAAGCCGTCCGTCACCTAGCTTGTTGGGAACACAAAGATTATTTCAGTTGCAAACTACACTGCATACATATATGGGGAGGTATAATCTCCAACTCGGTTTTACAGTGAAAACTGCAGGTTCTTCAAACCGGCTCTAGGAAACAGGCTGACAAACTGGAGTAACAGTTTCTCCTGCTACCCGTTCCCATTGTGCAAGATGAACGAACGTCTCTCCACATACTCAGTTCAGAGAGATAAGTGTGTGTGAAAGGCGTCCTTCACCTAGCTTGTCGGGAACACAAAGTGTCTTTTCAGTTGCAAACTACACTCCATACATATATATGGGGAGGTAATAGCTCAAATCGATTTTACAATGAAAACTGCAGGAACTTCAATAAGGCACTAGGAAACAGCCTGAGAAAGCTTAGTAAAATTCCACCTGCAACCAGTTCTCTTTGCGCTAGGTGAACGAAATTCTCTCCAAATGCTCAGTTCTGAGAGATAAGTGTGTTTCAATGCCGTCCTTTACCTAGCTTGCAGGGAACACAATGTTATCTTCCGATGCACAATACACTCCATACATATACATGCGGAGGTAATAGCTCAAATCGGTTTTACAGTGAAAATAGCAGGAATTTCAATCCGGCAGTAGGAAACAGACTGAGAATGCTGAGTAAAATTTTCCCTTCAACCCGTTCCCTTTGTGCTAGATGAACGAACGTCTATCCACATGCTCAGTTCTCAGAGATAAGTGTGTGTGAAAGCAGTCCATCAAAAAGCTTTTTGGGAACACAAAGTTTCTTTTAAGTTGCAATCTACACTCCATAACTATATGGGGGTGTATAAGCTCCAACTCGGGTTTACAGTGAAAACTGCAGGAACTTCAAACCGGCACTAGGAAACAGATTGAGAAACCAGAGTAAAAGTTTCCCTGCAAACACTTCCCTTTGTGCTACGTGAACGAAAGTCTCTCCACGTGCTCAGGACTGAGAGATAAGTGTGTGTGAAAGCCGTCCTTCAACTATCTTGTTGGGAACACAAAGATTCTTCTCAGTTGCAAACTACACTCCATATATATATATGGGTAGGTACTAGCTCCAACTCGGTTTTACAGAGAAAACTGCAGGAACTTCCAACCGACACTAGGAAACACACTGAGAAACCAGAGTAAAATGTTCCCCTGCCACCCGTTCCCTTTGTGCTAGATGAATGAACGTCTCTCCAGATGCTAAGATCTGAGAGATAAGTGTGTGTGAAAGCCGTCCTTCACCTAGCTTGTTGAGAACGCAAAGTTTCTTTTCAGTTGCAAACTACAATCTGTACAAATATATGGGTTCGTACTAGCTCCAATTGGGTTTTACACTGAAAACTGCAGGTACTTCAAAACGGCACTTGGAAAAATGCTGAGAAACCAGAGTAAAATTTTCTCCTGAACCCCATTTCTTTGTGCTAGATGAACGAACGTCTCTCCACATGCTCAGTTCAGAAAGATAAGTGTGGGTGAATGCCATCCTTCAAATAGCTTGTTGGGAACACAAAGTTTCTTTTCAGTTGCTAATTACACTCCATACATATATATGGGTTGGTTCTACCTCCAACTCGGTTTTACAGTGAAAACTGCAGGAACTTCAAACCGGCACTAGGAAACAGACTGAGAAACGAGAGTAACAGTTTCCCCTTCAAACCGTTCCCTTTGTGCTAGATGAACGAACGTCTCCTCACATGCTCATTTCTGAGAGATAAGTGTGTGCAAATGCCGTCCTTCACCTAGTTTGTTGGGAACACAAAGTTTCTCTTCATTTGCAAACTACACTCCATATATTTATATGTGGAGGACCTAGCTCCAACACGGTTTTACAGTGAAAACTGCAGGAACTTCAAAACGGCACTACGAAACAGACTGAGAAAACACAGTAAATGTTACACTTGCAAAGCTTTTCCATTGTGCTAACTGAACGAAATTTTCTCCACATGCTCAGTTCTGAGAGATAAGTGTGTGTGAAAGCCGTCCTTCACCTATCTTGTTTGGAATACAAATTTTCATTTCAGTTGCAAACTACACTTCATACATATAAAAGGGAAGGTACTAGCTCCAAGTCGGTTTTACAGTGAAAAATGCAGGAACTTCATACCAGCACTAGGAAACAGACTGAGAAACCAGAGAAAAATTTTCCCCTGCAAATCGTTCCCATTGTGCTAGAGGAATGAATGTCTACCCACATGGTAATTTCTGAGAGTTAAGTGTGTGTGAAAGCCGTCCTTCAGCTTGCTTGTTATGAAAACAAAGTTTCTTCACAGTAGCAATCTACACTCCATACATATACATGGGGAGGTACTAGTTCCAACACGGTTTTACAGTGAAAACTGCAGGAACTTCAAACCGGCACTAGGAAACAGACTGAGAATCCAGAGTAAAAGTTTCTCCTGCAGAACGTTCCAGTTTGTGCTAGATGAACGAACGTCTCTCCACAAGCTCTTTTCTGAAAGATATGTGTGTGTGAAAGCCGTCCTTCTCCTAGCTTGTTGGTAATACAAATTTTCATTTCAGTTGCAAACTACAGTTTATACATATAAATGGGGATGTACTAGCTCCAACTCGGTTTTACAGTGAAAAATGCAGGAACTTAATACCGGCAAGGAAACAGACTGAGAAACCAGAGAAACAGATTCCCCTGCCACCCGTTCCCTTTGTGCTAGATGAACGAACGTCTCTCCACATGCTCAGTTCTAAGAGATAAGTGTGTGTGAAAGCCGTCCTTCACCTAGTTGGTTGGGAACACAAAGATTCTTTCAGTTGCAAACTACACTGCATACATATATGGGGAGGTATAATCTCCAACTCGGTTTTACAGTGAAAACTGCAGTAACTTCAATCAGGCTCTAGAAAACAGACTGAGAAACCAGAGTAACAGTTTCTCCTGCTAACCGTTCCCATTGTGATAGACGAACGAACCTCTCTCCACATGCTCGGTTCTGAGAGATATGTGTGTGTGAAAGGCGTCCTTCACCTAGCTTGTCGGGAACACAAAGTGTCTTTTCAGTTGCAAACTACACTCCATACATATATATGGGGAGGTTATAACTCAAATCGATTTTACAGTGAAAACTGCAGTAACTTCAATAAGGCACTAGGAAACAGCCTGAGAAAGCTTAGTAAAATTTCCCCTGCAAACTGTTCCCTTTGTGCTAGATGAACGAACGTCTCTCCTCATACTCAGTTCTGAGAAATATTTAGGTGTGAAAGCCGTCCTTCAACTTGCTTGTTGGGAACACAAAGTTTCTTTTCAGTTGCTAACAACACTCCATTCATATATAATGGGGAGGTACTAGCTCAAATCGGTTTTACTATGAAAACTGCAGGAACTTAAACACAGCACTTGGAAATGGACTGAGAAAGCTGAGTATAATTTCCCCTTTCACCCATTCCCTTTGTGCTAGATGAACGAACGTCTCTCCACATGCTCAGTTCTAAGAGATAAGTGTGTGTGAAAGCCGTCCTTCACCTAGCTTGTTGGGAACACAAAGATTCTTTCAGTTGCAAACTACACTGCATGTATATACGGGGAGGTATAATCTCCAACTCGGTTTTACATTGAAAACAGCAGGAAATTCAAACCGGCTCTAGGAAACAGACTGAGAAACCAGAGTAAAAGTTTCTCCTGCTACCCATTCCCATTGTGCTGGATGAACGAACGTCTCTCCACATGCTCAATTCTGAGAGACAAGTGTGTGTGAAAGCCGTACTTCACCTAGCTTGTTGAGAACGCAAAGTTTCTTTTCAGTTGCAAACTACAATCCGTACATATATATGGGTTTGTACTAGCTCCAAATGGGTTTTACACTGAAAACTGCAGGAACTTCAAAACGGCACTTGGAAAAATGCTGAGAAATCAGAGTAAAATTTTCTTCTGAACCCCGTTTCTTTGTGCTAGATGAACGAACGTCTCTCCACATGCTCAGTTCAGAAAGATAATTGTGGGTGAATGCCATCCTTCAAATAGCTTGTTGGGAACACAAAGTTTCTTTTCAGTTGCTAATTACACTCCATACATATATATGGGTTGGTTCTACCTCCAACTCGGTTTTACAGTGAAAACTTCAGGAACTTCTAACCGGCACTAGGAAACAGACTGAGAAACCAGAGTAACAGTTTCCCCTTCAAACCGTTCCCTTTGTGCTAGATGAACGAACGTCTCCCCACATGCTCATTTCTGAGAGATAAGTGTGTGCAAATGCCGTCCTTCACCTGGTTTGTTGGGAACACAAAGTTTCTCTTCATTTGCAAACTACACTCCATATATTTATAAGTGGAGGACCTAGCTCCAACACTGTTTTACAGTGAAAACTTCAGGAACTTCAAAACGGCACTACGAAACAGACTGAGAAAACACAGTAAATGTTACACTTGCAAAGCGTTTCCATTGTGCTAACTGAGCGAACTTTTCTCCACAAGCTTAGTTCTGAGAGATAAGTGTGTGTGAAAGCCGTCCTTCACCTATCTTGTTTGGAATACAAATTTTCATTTCAGTTGCAAACTACACTTCATACATATAAAAGGGAAGGTACAAGCTCCAAGTCGGTTTTACAGTGAAAAATGCAGGAACTTCATACCAGCACTAGGAAACAGACTGAGAAACCAGAGAAAAATTTTCCCCTGCAAAACGTTCCAATTGTGCTAGAGGAATGAACGTCTACCCACATGGTAATTTCTGAGAGTTAAGTGTGTTTGAAAGCCGTCCTTCAAATTGCTTGTTATGAAAACAAAGTTTCTTCACAGTAGCAATCTACACTCCATACATATATAAGGGGAGGTAGTAGTTCCAAATCGGTTTTACAGTGAAAACTGCAGGAACTTCAAACCGGCACTAGGAAACAGACTGAGAATCCAGAGTAAAAGTTTCTCCTGCAGAACGTTCCATTTTGTGCTAGATGAACGAACGTCTCTCCACATGCTCTTTTCTGAAAGATATGTGTGTGTGAAAGCCGTCCTTCTCCTAGCTTGTTGGGAACACAAAGATTCTTTCAGTTGCAAACTACACTGCATACATATATGGGGAGGTATAATCTCCAACTCGGTTTTACAGTGAAAACTGCAGTAACTTCAATCAGGCTCTAGGAAACAGACTGAGAAACCAGAGAAACAGATTCCCCTGCCTCCCGTTCCCTTTGTGCTAGATGAACGAACGTCTCTCCACATGCTCAGTTCTAAGAGATAAGTGTGTCTGAAAGCCGCCCTTCACCAAGCTTGTTGGGAACACAAAGTTTCTTTTTAGTTGCAAACTACACTCCATACATATATATGGGGCGGTCCTGGCTCCAAATCGATTTTACAGTGAAAACTGCAGGAACTTCAAACCGGCACTAGGAAACATACCGGGAACTAGAGTAAATATTTTTTCTGCAAAACGTTCCATTTTGTGCTAGATGAACGAACGAATCCCCACATGCTCATTTCTGAGAGATAAGTGTGTGTGAAAGCCCTTCTTCAGCTAGCTTGTTGGTAATACAAATTTTCATTTCAGTTGCATACTACACTTAATATATGTAAATGGGGATGTATTAGCTCTAACTCGGTTTTACAATGAAAAATGCAGGAAATTATTACAGGCACTAAGAAACAGACTGAGAAACCAGAGTAACAGTTTCCCCTGCAAACTGTTCCCTTTGTGCAAGATGAATGAACGTCTCTCCACATGCTCATTTCTGAGAGATAAGTATGTGCAAATGCCGTCCTTCAACTAGCTTGTTGGGAACACAAAGTTTCTCTTCAGTTGCAAACTACACTCCATACATTTATATGGGGAGGACCTAGCTCCAACACTGTTTTACAGTGAAAACTGCAGGAACTTCAAAACGGCACTAGGAAACAGACTGAGGAACCAGAGTAAATGTTACACTTTCAAAGCGTTTCCATTGTGCTAGATGAACGAAGTTTTCTCCACATGCTCAGTTCTGAGAGATAAGTGTGTGTGAAAGCCGTCCTTCACCTAGCATGTTGGGAATACAAATTTTCATTTCAGTTGCAAACTACACTCCATACATATATATGGGGAGGTAATAGCTCAAATCGATTTTACAGTGAAAACTGCAGGAACTTCAATAAAGCACTAGGAAACAGCCTGAGAAAGCTTAGTAAAATATCCCCTTCAACCCGTTCCCTTTGTGCAAGATGAACGAACGTCTCTCCACATGCTCAGTTCTGAGATATAAGTGTTTTTGAAAGCCATCCTTCACCTAGCTTGCTGGAAACACAATGTTATTTTCAGATGCAAAATACACTCCATAAATATACATGCGGAGGTACTAGCTCAAATCGGTTTTACAGTGAAAATAGCAGGAATTTCAATCCGGCACTAGGAAACAGACTGAGAATGCTGAGTAAAATTTTCCCTTCAACCCGTTCCCTTTGTGCTAGATGAACGAACGTCTCTCCACATGCTCAGTTCTCAGAGATAAGTGTGTGTGAAAGCAGTCCATCACCAAGCTTGTTGGGAACACAAAGTTTCCTTTAAGTTGCAATCTACACTCCATAACTATATGGGGATGTATAAGCTCCATCTCGGTTTTACAGTGAAAACTGCAGGAACTTCATACCGGCACTAGGAAACAGATTGAGAAACCATAGTAAAAGTTTCCCTGCAAACCTTTCCCTTTGTGCTAGGTGAACGAACGTCTCTCCACATGCTCAAGTCTGAGAGATAAGTGTGTGTGAAAGCCGTCCTTCAAATATCTTGTTGGGAACACAAAGATTCTTCTCGGTTGCAAAATACACTCCATATATATATATGGGTTGGGACTAGCTCCAACACGGATTTACAGAGAAAACTGCAGGAACTTCCAACCGACACTAGGAAACACACTGAGAAACCAGTGTAAAATGTTCAACTGCCACCCGTTCCCTTTGTGCTAGATGAATGAACGTCTCTCCAGATGCTAAGATCTGAGAGATAAGTTTGTGTTGAAGCCGTCCTTCACCTAGCTAGTTGGGAACACAAAGATACTTCTAAGTTGCAAACTACACTCCGTAAATATATATGGGTAAGTACTAGCTCCAACTAGGTTTTACAGAGAAATCTGCAGGAACATCCAACCCACACTAGGAAACACACTGAGAAACCAGAGCCAATGTTCCCCTGCAACCCGTTCCCTTTGTGCTAGATGAATGAACGTCTCTCCAGATGCTCTGTTCTGAGAGATAAATGTGTGTGAAATCAGTCCTTCACCTAGCTTTTTGGGAACACATAGTTTCTATTTATTTGCAAACAACAATCCATACATATATAAAGGGAGGTACTAGCTCCAACTCGGGTTTAGATTGAAAACTGCAGGAACTTCAAACCGGCAGTAGGAAACAGAATGAGAAACCAGGGAATAATTCCTCCTGCAACCCGTTCCATTTGTGCTAAATGAATGAACCTCTCTCCACATGCTCAGGTCTGAGAAATAAGTGTGTGTGAAAGCAGGCCTTCAACTAGCTTGTTGGGAACACAAAGTTTCTTTTCATTTGCCATCTACACTCCATAAATATAGATGGGGAGGTACTAGCTCCAAATCGGTTTTACAATGAAAACTGCAGGAACTTCAAACCGGCACTAGGAAACATTCTCAAAACCCAGAATAAAAGTTTCTCCTGTAAACCGTTTCCTTTTTCCTAGGTGAATGAACGTCTCTCCACATGCTCATTTCTGAGAGATATATGTGTGTGAAAGCCGAACTTCACCTAGCTTGTTGGGAACACAATGATTCCTTTAAGTTGCAATCTACAATCCATACATATATATGGTTAGGTACTAGCTCCAACCCTGTTTTACAGTGAAAACTGCAGGAACTTCAAACCGGCACAAGGAAACCGACTAAGAACCCAGAGAATCAGTTTACCATGCAACCTATTCCTTTGTGCTAGGTGAACGAACGTCTCTCCACATGCTCAGTTCTGAGAGATAAGTGTGTGTGGAAGCCATTCTTCACCTAGGTTGTTGGGAACACAAAGATTCTTCTCAATTGCAAAATACACTCCATACATATATATGAGGTGGTACAAGTTCCAACTCGATTTTACAGTGAATACTGCAGGAACTTCAAACCGGCACTAGGAAACAGTCTGAGAATGCAGAGTAAAAGTTTCTCCTGCAAACCGTTCCATTTGTGTTAGATGAACGAACGTCTCTCCACATGCTCATTTCTGAAAGATATGTGTGTGTGAAAGCCGTCCTTCACCTAGCTTGTTGGGAACACATATTTTCATTTCAGTTGCAAACTACAGTTCATACATATAAATGGGGATGTACTAGCTCC
The DNA here is from genome assembly GCF_009834535.1 of Camelus ferus. NCBI lineage: Eukaryota > Metazoa > Chordata > Mammalia > Artiodactyla > Camelidae > Camelus > Camelus ferus. The sequence continues at coordinate 255,231 of NW_022589668.1, read as the reverse complement.
AACTCGGTTCTACAGTAAAAAATGCAGGAACTTAATACCGGCAAGGAAACAGACTAAGAAACCAGAGTAACAGATTCCCCTGCAACACATTCTCTTTGTGCTAGATGAACGAACGTCTCTCCACATGCTCAGTTCAGAGAGATAAGTGTGTGTGAAAGTCGTCCTACACCTAGCTTGTTGGGAACACAAATTTTAATTAGTTGCAAACTACACTGCTTAGATATATGGGGAGTTATAAGCTCCAACACGGTTTTACAGTGAAAACTGCAGGAATTCAAACCGGCACTAGAAAAAAAATGAGAAACCAGTGTAAATTTTATACTTGCAAAGCGTTCCCATTGTGCTAGGTGAACGAATTTTCTCCACATGCTAATTTCTGAGAGATAAGTGTGTGTGAAAACCGTCCTTCAAATATCTGGTTGGGAACGCAAATATTCTTTTCAGTTGCAAACTACACTCCATACATATATATGGGGAGGTACTAGCTAAAATCGGTTTTACAGTGAAAACTGCAGGAACTTCAAACCGGCACTAGGAAATGAACTGAGAATGCTAAGTTAAATTTCCACTTCAATCCGTTCCCTTTGTGCTTGACGAACGAATGTCTCTCCACAGGCTCAGTTATGAGAGAGAAGTGTGTGTGAAAGCCGTCCTTCACCTATCTTGTTGGTAACACAAAGTTTCTTTTTAGTTGCAAAATTCTCTCCATAAATTTATATGGGGATGTCCAAACTCCAACACGATTTTACAGTGAAAACTGCAGGAACTTCAAACCGGCACTAGGAAACAGATTGAGATACCATAGTAAAAGTTTCCCTGCAAACCTTTCCCTTTGTGCTAGGTGAACGAACGTCTCTCCACATGCTCAAGTCTGAGAGATAAGTGTGTGTGAAAGCCGTCCTTCAAATATCTTGTTGGGAACACAAAGATTCTTCTCAGTTGCAAAATACACTCCATATATATATATGGGTGGGTAGTAGCTCCAACACGGATTTACAGAGAAAACTGCAGGAACTTCCAACCGACACTAGGAAACACACTGAGAAACCAGTGTAAAATGTTCATCTGCCAACCGTTCCCTTTGTGCTAGATGAATGAACGTCTCTCCAGATGCTAAGATCTGAGAGATAAGTGTGTGTTGAAGCCGTCCTTCACCTAGCTAGTTGGGAACACAAAGATTCTATTCAGTTGCAAAACACAAACCATACATATATAAAGGGAAGTACTAGTTCCAACTCGGGTTTACAGTGAAAACTGCAGTAAATTAAAACCGGCACTAGGAAACACTTTGAGAAACCAGAGAATAAATTCTCCTGCTAACCGTTCCCTTTGTGCTAGATGAATGAACGTCTCTCCACATGCTAAGTTCTGAGAGGAAAGTGTGTGTGAAAGGAGTCCTTCACCTAGCTTGCCGGGAACACAAAGTGTCTTTTCAGATGCAAACTACACTCCATAAATATATAAGGGGAGGTAATAGCTCAAATCGATTTTACAGTGAAAACTGTAGGAACTTCAATAAAGCACTAGGAAACAGCCTGAGAAAGCTTAGTAAAATTTCCCCTTTAACCCGTTCCTTTTGTGCTAGATGAACGAAAGTCTCTCCACATGCTCAGTTCTGAGAGATAAGTGGGTGTGAAAGCCGACCTTCACCTAGCTTGTTGGGAACAAAAACTTCTTTTCAGTTGCAAACTACACTAAATACACATTTATGGGGAGTTACTAGCTCCAACTCGGTTTTGCAGAGAAAACAACAGGAACTTCAAACCGGCACTAGGAAACAGACTCAGAACCCAGAGTAAAAGTTTCTCCTGCAAACCGTTCCGTTTGTGCTAGGTGAACGAACGTCACTACGCATGCTCAGTTCTGAGATATAAGTGAGTGTGAAAGCAGTACTTCACCTAGCATGTTGGGAACACAAAGTTTCTTTTCAGTTGCTAACTACACTCCATTCATATATATGGGGCTGTACTAGCTCAAATCGATTTTACAGTGAAAACTGCAGGAAATTCAACCCGGCACTAGGAAACGGACTGAGAAAGCTGAGTAAAATTTCACCTTCCACCCGTTCCCTTTGTGCTAGATGAACGAACGTCTCTCCACATGCTCAGTTCTGAGAGATAAGTGTGTGTGAAAGCCGTCCGTCACCTAGCTTGTTGGGATCACAAAGATTATTTCAGTTGCAAACTACACTGCATACATATATGGGGAGGTATAATCTCCAACTCGGTTTTACAGTGAAAACTGCAGGAAATTCAAACCGGCTCTAGGAAACAGACTGAGAAACCAGAGTAAAAGTTTCTCCTGCTACCCATTCCCATTGTGCTGGATGAACGAACGTCTCTCCACCTGCACAATTCTGAAAGGCAAGTGTGTGTGAATGCCGTACTTCACCTAGCTTGTTGAGAACGCAAAGTTTCTTTTCAGTTCCAAACAACAATCCGTACATATATAAGGGTTTGTACTACCTCCAAATGGGTTTTACACTGAAAACTGCAGGAACTTCAAAACGGCACTTGGAAAAATGCTGAGAAACCAGAGTAAAATTTTCTCCTGAACCCCGTTTCTTTGTGCTAGATGAACGAACGTCTCTCCACATGCTCAGTTCAGAAAGATAAGTGTGGGTGAATGCCGTCCTTCAAATAGCTTGTTGGGAACACAAAGTTTCTTTTCAGTTGCTAATTACACTCCATACATATATATGGGTTGGTTCTACCTCCAACTCGTTTTTACAGTGAAAACTGCAGTAACTTCAAACCGGCACTAGGAAACAGACTGAGAAACCAGAGTAAAAGTTTCCCCTTCAAACCGTTCCCTTTGTGCTAGATGAACGAACGTCTCTCCACATGCTCATTTCTGAGAGATAAGTGTGTGCAAATGCCGTCCTTCACCTAGTTTGTTGGGAACACAAAGTTTCTCTTCATTTGCAAACTACACTCCATACATTTATATGTGGAGGACCTAGCTAAAACACGTTTTTACAGTGAAAACTGCAGGAACTTCAAAACGGCACTACGAAACAGACTGAGAAAACACAGTAAATGTTACACTTGCAAAGCGTTTCCATTGTGCTAACTGAACGAACTTTTCTCCACATGCTCAGTTCTGAGAGATAAGTGTGTGTGAAAGCCGTCCTTCAAATTGCTTGTTATGAAAACAATGTTTCTTCACAGCAGCCATCTACACTCCATACATATATATGGGGAGGTACTAGTTCCAACACGGTTTTACAGTGAAAACTGCAGGAACTTCAAACCGGCACTAGGAAACAGACTGAGAATCCAGAGTAAAATTTTCTCCTGCAGAACGTTCCACTTTGTGCTAGATGAACGAACGTCTCTCCACATGCTCTTTTCTGAAAGATATGTGTGTGTGAAAGCCGTACTTCTCCTAGCTTGTTGGTAATACAAATTTTCATTTCAGTTGCAAACTACAGTTTATACATATAAATGGGGATGTACTAGCTCCAACTCGGTTTTACAGTGAAAAATGCAGGAACTTAATACCGGCAAGGAAACAGACTGAGAAACCAGAGAAACAGATTCCCCTGCCACCCGTTCCCTTTGTGGTAGATGAACGAACGTCTCTCCACATGCTCAGTTCTAAGAGATATTTGTGTGTGAAAGCCGTCCTTCACCTAGTTTATTGGGAACACAAAGATTCTTTCAGTTGCAAACTACACTGCATACATATATGGGGAGGTATAATCTCCAACTCGGTTTAACAGTGAAAACTGCAGTAACTTCAATCAGGCTCTAGGAAAAAGACTGAGAAACCAGAGTAACAGTTTCTCCTGCTAACCGTTCCCATTGTGCTAGACGAACGAACCTCTCTCCACATGCTAGGTTCTGAGAGATAAGTGTGGGTGAAAGGCGTCCTTCACCTAGCTTGTCGGGAACACAAAGTGTCTTTTCAGTTGCAAACTACACTCCATACATATATATGGGGAGGTTATAACTCAAATCGATTTTACAGTGAAAACTGCAGTAACTTCAATAAGGCACTAGGAAACAGCCTGAGAAAGCTTAGTAAAATTTCCCCTGCAAACTGTTCCCTTTGTGCTAGATGAACGAACGTCTCTCCTCATGCTCAGTTCTGAGAGATATTTAGGTGTGAAAGCCGTCCTTCACCTTGCTTGTTGGGAACACAAAGTTTCTTTTCAGTTGCTAACAATACTCCATTCATATATAATGGGGAGGTACTAGCTCAAATCGGTTTTACTGTGAAAACTGCAGGAACTTAAACCCGGCACTAGGAAATGGACTGAGAAAGCTGAGTATAATTTCCCCTTCCAACACTTCCCTTTGTGCTAGATGAACGAACGTCTCTCCACATGCTCAGTTCTAAGAGATAAGTGTGTGTGAAAGCCGTCCTTCACCTTGCTTGTTGGGAACACAAAGATTCTTTCAGTTGCAAACTACACTGCATATATATACGGGGAGGTATAATCTCCAACTCCGTTTTACATTGAAAACAGCAGGAATTTCAAACCGGCTCTAGGAAACAGACTGAGAAACCAGAGTAAAAGTTTCTCCTGCTACCCATTCCCATTGTGCTAGATGAACGAACGTCTCTCCTCATGCTCAGTTCTGAGAGATATTTAGGTGTGAAAGCCGTACTTCAAATAGCTTGTTGAGAACGCAAAGTTTCTTTTCAGTTGCAAACTACAATCTGTACATATATATGGGTTTGTACTAGCTCCAAATGGGTTTTACACTGAAAACTGTAGGAACTTCAAAACGGCACTTGGAAAAATGCTGAGAAACCAGAGTAAAATTTTCTCCTGAACCCCATTTCTTTGTGCTAGATGAACGAACGTCTCTCCACATGCTCAGTTCAGAAAGATAAGTGTGGGTGAATGCCATCCTTCAAATAGCTTGTTGGGAACACAAAGTTTCTTTTCAGTTGCTAATTACACTCCATACATATATATGGGTTGGTTCTACCTCCAACTCGGTTTTACAGTGAAAACTGCAGGAACTTCAATAAGGCACTAGGAAACAGACTGAGAAACGAGAGTAACAGTTTCCCCTTCAAACCGTTCCCTTTGTGCTAGATGAACGAACGTCTCCCCACATGCTCATTTCTGAGAGATAAGTGTGTGCAAATGCCGTCCTTCACCTAGTTTGTTGGGAACACAAAGTTTCTCTTCATTTGCAAACTACACTCCATACATTTATATGTGGAGGACCTAGCTCCAACACGGTTTTACAGTGAAAACTGCAGGAACTTCAAAACGGCACTACGAAACAGACTGAGAAAACACAGTAAATGTTACACTTGCAAAGCGTTTCCATTGTGCTAACTGAACGAACTTTTCTCCACATGCTCAGTTCTGAGAGATAAGTGTGTATGAAATCCGTCCTTCCCCTCTCTTGTTTGGAATACAAATTTTCATTTCAGTTGCAAACTACACTTCATACATATAAAAGGGAAGGTACTAGCTCCAAGTCGGTTTTACAGTGAAAAATGCAGGAAGTTCTTACCAGCACTAGGAAACAGACTGAGAAACCAGAGAAAAATTTTTCCCTGCAAAACGTTCCCATTGTGCTAGAGGAATGAACGTCTACCCACATGGTAACTTCTGAGAGTTAAGTGTGTGTGAAAGCCGTCCTTCAGCTTGCTTGTTATGAAAACAAAGTTTCTTCACAGTAGCAATCTACACTCCATACATATACATGGGGAGGTACTAGTTCCAACACGGTTTTACAGTGAAAACTGCAGGAACTTCAAACCGGCACTAGGAAACAGACTGAGAATCCAGAGTAAAAGTTTCTCCTGCAGAACGTTCCACTTTGTGCTAGATGAATGAACGTCTCTCCACATGCTCTTTTCTGAAAGATATGTGTGTGTGAAAGCCGTACTTCTCCTAGCTTGTTGGTAATACAAATTTTCATTTCAGTTGCAAACTACAGTTTATACATATAAATGGGGATGTACTAGCTCCAACTCGGTTTTACAGTGAAAAATGCAGGAACTTAATACCGGCAAGGAAACAGACTGAGAAACCAGAGAAACAGATTCCCCTGCCACCCGTTCCCTTTGTGCTAGATGAACGAACGTCTCTCCACATGCTCAGTTCTAAGAGATAAGTGTGTGTGAAAGCCGTCCTTCACCTAGTTGGTTGGGAACACAAAGATTCTTTCAGTTGCAAACTACACTGCATACATATATGGGGAGGTATAATCTCCAACTCGGTTTTACAGTGAAAACTGCAGTAACTTCAATCAGGCTCTAGAAAACAGACTGAGAAACCAGAGTAACAGTTTCTCCTGCTAACCGTTCCCATTGTGCTAGACGAACGAACCTCTCTCCACATGCTCGGTTCAGAGAGATATGTGTGTGTGAAAGGCGTCCTTCACCTAGCTTGTCGGGAACACAAAGTGTCTTTTCAGTTGCAAACTACACTCCATACATATATATGGGGAGGTTATAACTCAAATCGATTTTACAGTGAAAACTGCAGGAACTTCAATAAGGCACTAGGAAACAGCCTGAGAAAGCTTAGTAAAATTTCCCCTGCAAACTGTTCCCTTTGTGCTAGATGAACGAACGTCTCTCCTCATGCTCAGTTCTGAGAGATATTTAGGTGTGAAAGCCGTCCTTCACCTTGCTTGTTGGGAACACAAAGTTTCTTTTCAGTTGCTAACAACACTCCATTCGTATATAATGGGGAGGTACTAGCTCAAATCGGTTTTACTGTGAAAACTGCAGGAACTTAAACCCAGCACTAGGAAATGGACTGAGAAAGCTGAGTATAATTTCCCCTTTCACCCGTTCCCTTTGTGCTAGATGAACGAACGTCTCTCCACATGCTCAGTTCTAAGAGATAAGTGTGTGTGAAAGCCGTCCTTCACCTAGCTTGTTGGGAACACAAAGATTCTTTCAGTTGCAAACTACACTGCATATATATACGGGGAGGTATAATCTCCAACTCCGTTTTACATTGAAAACAGCAGGAAATTCAAACCGGCTCTAGGAAACAGACTGAGAAACCAGAGTAAAAGTTTCTCCTGCTACCCATTCCCATTGTGCTGGATGAAAGAACGTCTCTCCACATGCTCAATTCTGAGAGACAAGTGTGTGTGAAAGCCGTACTTCACCTAGCTTGTTGAGAACGCAAAGTTTCTTTTAAGTTGCAAACTACAATCCGTACATATATATGGGTTTGTACTAGCTCCAAATGGGTTTTACACTGAAAACTGCAGGAACTTCAAAACGGCACTTGGAAAAATGCTGAGAAATCAGAGTAAAATTTTCTCCTGAACCCCGTTTCTTTGTGCTAGATGAACGAACGTCTCTCCACATGCTCAGTTCAGAAAGATAAGTGTGGGTGAATGCCATCCTTCAAATAGCTTGTTGGGAACACAAAGTTTCTTTTCAGTTGCTAATTACACTCCATACATATATATGGGTTGGTTCTACCTCCAACTCGGTTTTACAGTGAAAACTGCAGGAACTTCAAACCGGCACTAGGAAACAGACTAAGAAACCAGAGTAACAGTTTCCCCTTCAAACCGTTCCCTTTGTGCTAGATGAACGAACGTCTCCCCACATGCTCATTTCTGAGAGATAAGTGTGTGCAAATGCCGTCCTTCACCTAGTTTGTTGGGAACACAAAGTTTCTCTTCATTTGCAAACTACACTCCATACATTTATATGTGGAGGACCTAGCTCCAACACGGTTTTACAGTGAAAACTTCAGGAACTTCAAAACGGCACTACGAAACAGACTGAGAAAACACAGTATATGTTACACTTGCAAAGCGTTTCCATTGTGCTAACTGAACGAACTTTTCTCCACAAGCTCAGTTCTGAGAGATAAGTGTGTGTGAAAGCCGTCCTTCACCTATCTTGTTTGGAATACAAATTTTCATTTCAGTTGCAAACTACACTTCATACATATAAAAGGGAAGGTACAAGCTCCAAGTCGGTTTTACAGTGAAAAATGCAGGAACTTCATACCAGCACTAGGAAACAGACTGAGAAACCAGAGAAAAATTTTCCCCTGCAAAACGTTCCCATTGTGCTAGAGGAATGAACGTCTACCCACATGGTAATTTCTGAGAGTTAAGTGTGTGTGAAAGCCGTCCTTCAACTTGCTTGTTATGAAAACAAAGTTTCTTCAGAGTAGCAATCTACACTCCATACATATATATGGGGAGGTACTAGTTCCAAATCGGTTTTACAGTGAAAACTGCAGGAACTTCAAACCGGCACTAGGAAACAGACTGAGAATCCAGAGTAAAAGTTTCTCCTGCAGAACGTTCCACTTTGTGCTAGATGAACGAACGTCTCTCCACATGCTCTTTTCTGAAATATATGTGTGTGTGAAAGCCGTCCTTCTCCTAGCTTGTTGGTAATACAAATTTTCATTTCAGTTGCAAACTACAGTTTATACATATAAATGGGGATGTACTAGCTCCAACTCGGTTTTACAGTGAAAAATGCAGGAACTTAATACCGGCAAGGAAACAGACTGAGAAACCAGAGAAACAGATTCCCCTGCCACCCGTTCCCTTTGTGCTAGATGAACGAACGTCTCTCCACATGCTCAGTTCTAAGAGATAAGTGTGTGTGAAAGCCGTCCTTCACCTAGTTTGTTGGGAACACTAAGATTCTTTCAGTTGCAAACTACACTGCATACATATAAGGGGAGGTATAATCTCCAACTCGGTTTTACAGTGAAAACTGCAGTAACTTCAATCAGGCTCTAGGAAACAGACTGAGAAACCAGAGTAACAGTTTCTCCTGCTAACCATTCCCATTGTGCTAGACGAACGAACCTCTCTCTACATGCTCTGTTCTGAGAGATAAGTGTGTCTGAAAGCCGTCCTTCACCAAGCTTGTTGGGAACACAAAGTTTCTTTTCAGTTGCAAACTACACTCCATACATATATATGGGGCGTTCCTGGCTCCAAATCGATTTTGCAGTGAAAACTGCAGGAACTTCAAACCAGCACTAGGAAACATACCGGGAACTAGAGTAAATATTTCTTCTGCAAAAAGTTCCATTTTGTGCTAGATGAACGAACGAATCCCCACATGCTCATTTCTGAGAGATAAGTGTGTGTGAAAGCCCTACTTCAGCTAGCTTGTTGGTAATACAAATTTTCATTTCAGTTGCATACTACAATTAATATATGTAAATGGGGAAGTATTAGCACTAACTCGGTTTTACAATGAAAAATGCAGGAAATTATTACAGGAACTAAGAAACAGACTGAGAAACCAGAGTAACAGTTTCCCCTGCAAACTGTTCCTTTTGTGCAAAATGAATGAACGTCTCTCCACATGCTCATTTCTGAGAGATAAGTATGTGCAAATGCCGTCCTTCAACTAGCTTGTTGGGAACACAAAGTTTCTCTTCAGTTGCAAACTACACTCCATACATTTATATGGGGAGGACCTAGCTCCAAAACTATTTTACAGTGAAAACTGCAGGAACTTCAAATCGGCACTAGGAAACAGACTGAGGAACCAGAGTAAATGTTACACTTGCAAAGCGTTTCCATTTTGCTAGATGAACGAAGTTTTCTCCACATGCTCAGTTCTGAGAGATAAGTGTGTGTGAAAGCCTTCCTTCACCTAGCATGTTGGGAATACAAATTTTCATTTCAGTTGCAAACTACACTCCATACATATATATGGGGAGGTAGTAGCTCAAATCGATTTTACAGTGAAAACTGCAGGAACTTCAATAAAGCACTAGGAAACAGCCTGAGAAAGCTTAGTAAAATTTCCCCTTCAACCCGTTCCCTTTGTGCAAGATGAACGAACGTCTCTCCACATGCTCAGTTCTGAGATATAAGTGTGTTTGAAAGCCATTCTTCACCTAGCTTGCTGGGAACAAAATGTTATTTTCAGATGCAAAATACACTCCATACATATACATGCGGAGGTACTAGCTCAAATCGGTTTTACAGTGAAAATAGCAGGAATTTCAATCCGGCACTAGGAAACAGACTGAGAATGCTGAGTAAAATTTTCCCTTCAACCCGTTCCCTTTGTGCTAGATGAACGAACGTCTCTCCACATGCTCAGTTCTCAAGATAAGTGTGTGTGAAAGCAGTCCATCACCAAGCTTGTTGGGAACACAAAGTTTCCTTTAAGTTGCAATCTACACTCCATAACTGTATGGGGATGTATAAGCTCTATCTCGGTTTTACAGTGAAAACTGCAGGAACTTCATACCGGCACTAGGAAACAGATTGAGAAACCATAGTAAAAGTTTCCCTGCAAAACTTTCCATTTGTGCTAGGTGAACGAACGTCTCTCCACATGCTCAAGTCTGAGAGATAAGTGTGTGTGAAAGCCGTCCTTCAAATATCTTGTTGGGAACACAAAGATTCTTCTCAGTGGCAAAATACACTCCATATATATATATGGGTTGGGACTAGCTCCAACACGGATTTACAGAGAAAACTGCAGGAACTTCCAACCGACACTAGGAAACACACTGAGAAACCAGTGTAAAATGTTCAACTGCCACCCGTTCCTTTTGTGCTAGATGAATGAACGTCTCTCCAGATGCTAAGATCTGAGAGATAAGTGTGTGTTGAAGCCGTCCTTCACCTAGCTAGTTGGGAACACAAAGATACTTCTAAGTTTCAAACTACATTCCGTAAATATATATGGGTAGGTACTAGCTCCAACTAGGTTTTACAGAGAAAACTGCAGGAACTTCCAACCCACACTAGGAAACACACTGAGAAACCAGAGTCAAATGTTCCCCTGCAACCCATTCCCTTTGTGCTAGATGAATGAACGTCTCTCCAGATGCTCAGTTCTGAGAGATAAATGTGTGTGAAAGCAGTCCTTCACCTAGCTTTTTGGGAACACATAGTTTCTATTTATTTGCAAACAACAATCCATACATATATAAGGGGAGGTACTAGCTCCAACTTGGGTTTAGATTGAAAACTGCAGGAACTTCAAACCGGCAGTAGGAAACAGAATGAGAAACCAGAGAATAATTCCTCCTGCAACCCGTTTCATTTGTGCTAGATGAATGAACGTCTCTCCACATGCTCAGGTCTGAGAAATAAGTGTATGTGAAAGCAGTCCTTCAACTAGCCTGTTGGGAACACAAAGTTTCTTTTCATTTGCAAACTACACTCCATAAATTTAAATGGGGAGGTACTAGCTCCAAATAGGATTTACAGTGAAAATTGCAGGAACTTCAAACCGGCACTAGGAAACATTCTCAAAACCCAGAATAAAAGTTTCTCCTGTAAACCGTTTCCTTTTTCCTAGGTGAATGAACGTCTCTCCACATGCTCATTTCTGAGAGATATATGTGTGTGAAAGCCAAACTTCACCTAGCTTGCTGGGAACACAATGATTCCTTTAAGTTGCAATCTACACTCCATACATATATATCGTTAGGTACTAGCTCCAACTCGGTTTTACAGTGAAAACTGCAGGAACTTCAAACCGGCACAAGGAATCATACTCAGAACTCAGAGAAACAGTTTCCCCTGCAATCTATTCCTTTTTGCTACGTGAACGAACGTCTCTCCACATGCTCAGTTCTGAGAGATAAGTGTGTGTGGAAGCCATTCTTCACCTAGGTTGTTGGGAACACAAAGATTCTTCTCAATTGCAAAATACACTCCATACATATATATGAGGAGGTACTAGTTCCAACTCGGTTTTACAGTGAATACTGCAGGAACTTCAAACCGGCACTAGGAAACAGACTGAGAATGCAGAGTAAAAGTTTCTCCTGCAAACCGTTCCTTTTGTGCTAGATGAATGAACGTCTCTCCACATGCTCATTTCTGAAAGATATGTGTGTTTGAAAGTCGTCCTTCACCTAGCTTGTGGGAACACAAATTTTCATTTCAGTTGCAAACTACAGTTCATACATATAAATGGGGATGTACTAGCTCCAACTCGGCTCTACAGTAAAAAATGCAGGAACTTAATACCGGCAAGGAAACAGACTAAGAAACCAGAGTAACAGTTTCCCCTGCAACACGTTCTCTTTGTGCTAGATGAACGAACGTCTCTCCACATGCTCAGTTCAGAGAGATAAGTGTGTGTGAAAGTCGTCCTACACCTAGCTTGTTGGGAACACAAATTTTAATTAGTTGCAATCTACACTGCTTAGATATATGGGGAGTTATAAGCTCCAAAACGGTTTTACAGTGAAAACTGCAGGAATTCAAACCGGCACTAGAAAAAAAATGAGAAACCAGTGTAAATTTTATACTTGCAAAGCGTTCCCATTGTGCTAGGTGAACGAATTTTCTCCACATGCTAAGTTCTGAGAGATAAGTGTGTGTGAAAACCGTCCTTCAAATATCTTGTTGGGAACGCAAATATTCTTTTCAGTTGCAAACTACACTCCATACATATATATGGGGAGGTACTAGCTAAAATCGGTTTTACAGTGAAAACTGCAGGAACTTCAAACCGGCACTAGGAAACGAACTGAGAATGCTAAGTAAAATTTCCACTTCAATCCGTTCCCTTTGTGCTTGACGAACGAATGTCTCTCCACAGGCTCAGTTATGAGAGAGAAGTGTGTGTGAAAGCCGTCCTTCACCTATCTTGTTGGTAACACAAAGTTTCTTTTTAGTTGCAAAATTCTCTCCGTAAATTTATATGGGGATGTCCAAACTCCGACACGATTTTACAGTGAAAACTGCAGGAACTTCAAACCGGCACTAGGAAACAGCCTGAGAAACCAGAGTAAAAGTTTCTACTGCAACACGTTCCTTTTGTGCTAGGTAAATGAACGTCTCTCCACATGCTCAGTTCTGAGAGAAAACTATGTGTGAAAGCCGTCTTTCACCTAGCTTGTTGGGAACACAAAGATTCTTCTAAGTTGCAAACTACACTCCGTAAATATATATGGGTAGGTACTAGCTCCAACTAGGTTTTACAGAGAAAACTGCAGGAACTTCCAACCCACACTAGGAAACACACTGAGAAACCAGAATCAAATGTTCCCCTGCAACCCGTTCCCTTTGTGCTAGATGAATGAACGTCTCTCCAGATGCTCATATCTGAGAGATAAATGTGTGTGAAAGCTGTCCTTCACCTATCTTTTTGGGAACACATAGTTTCTATTTATTTGCAAACAACAATCCATACATATATAAGGGGAGGTACTAGCTCCAACTCGGGTTTAGATTGAAAACTGCAGGAACTTCAAACCGGCAGTAGGAAACCGAATGAGAAACCAGGGAATAATTCCTCCTGCAACCTGTTAGATTTGTGCTAAATGAATGAACCTCTCTCCACATGCTCAGGTCTGAGAAATAAGTGTGTGTGAAAGCAGGCCTTCAACTAGCTTGTTGGGAACACAAAGTTTCTTTTCATTTGCAATCTACACTCCATAAATATAGATGGGGAGGTACTAGCTCCAAATCGGTTTTACAGTGAAAACTGCAGGAACTTCAAACTGGCACTAGGAAAAATTCTCAAAACACAGAATAAAAGTTTCTCCTGTAAACCGTTTCCTATTTCCTAGGTGAATGAACGTCTCTCCACATGCTCATTTCTGAGAGATATATGTGTGTGAAAGCCGAACTTCACCTAGCTTTTTGGGAACACAATGATTCCTTTAAGTTGCAATCTACAATCCATACATATATATGGTTAGGTACTAGCTCCAACCCGGTTTTACAGTGAAAACTGCAGGAACTTCAAACCGGCACAAGGAAACAGACTCAGAACCCAGAGGAACTGTTTCCCCTGCAACCTATTCATTTTTGCTAGGTGAACGAACGTCTCTCCACATGCTCAGTTCTGAGAGATAAGTGTGTGTGGAAGCCATTCTTCACCTAGGTTGTTGGGAACACAAAGATTCTTCTCAATTGCCAAATCCACTCCATACATATATATGAGGAGGTACTAGTTCCAACTCGGTTTTACAGTGAATACTGCAGGAACTTCAAACCGGCACTAGGAAACAGACTGAGAATGCAGAGTAAAAGTTTCTCCTGCAAACCATTCCATTTGTGCTAGATGAACGAACGTCTCTCCACATGCTCATTTCTGAAAGATATGTTTGTGTGAAAGCCGTCCTTCACCTAGCTTGTTGGGAACACAAATTTTCATTTCAGTTGCAAACTACAGTTCATACATATATAAGGGGAGGTACTAGCTCCAACTCGGGTTTAGATTGAAAACTGCAGGAACTTCAAACCGGCAGTAGGAAACCGAATGAGAAACCAGGGAATAATTCCTCCTGCAACCTGTTCCATTTGTGCTAAATGAATGAACCTCTCTCCACATGCTCAGGTCTGAGAAATAAGTGTGTGTGAAAGCAGGACTTCAACTAGCTTGTTGGGAACACAAAGTTTCTTTTCATTTGCAATCTACACTCCATAAATATAGATGGGGAGGTACTAGCTCCAAATCGGTTTTACAGTGAAAACTGCAGGAACTTCAAACCGGCACTAGGAAAAATTCTCAAAACCCAGAATAAAAGTTTCTCCTGTAAACCGTTTCCTATTTCCTAGGTGAATGAACGGCTCTCCACATGCTCATTTGTGAGAGATATATGTGTGTGAAAGCCGAACTTCACCTAGCTTTTTGGGAACACAATGATTCCTTTAAGTTGCAATCTACAATCCATACATATATATGGTTAGGTACTAGCTCCAACCCGGTTTTACAGTGAAAACTGCAGGAACTTCAAACCGGCACAAGGAAACAGACTCAGAACCCAGAGGAACTGTTTCCCCTGCAACCTATTCATTTTTGCTAGGTGAACGAACGTCTCTCCACATGCTCAGTTCTGAGAGATAAGTGTGTGTGGAAGCCATTCTTCACCTAGGTTGTTGGGAACACAAAGATTCTTCTCAATTGCCAAATCCACTCCATACATATATATGAGGAGGTACTAGTTCCAACTCGGTTTTACAGTGAATACTGCAGGAACTTCAAACCGGCACTAGGAAACAGACTGAGAATGCAGAGTAAAAGTTTCTCCTGCAAACCATTCCATTTGTGCTAGATGAACGAACGTCTCTCCACATGCTCATTTCTGAAAGATATGTGTGTGTGAAAGCCGTCCTTCACCTAGCTTGTTGGGAACACAAATTTTCATTTCAGTTGCAAACTACAGTTCATACATATAAATGGGGATGTACTAGCTCCAACTCGGCTCTACAGTAAAAAATGCAGGAACTTAATAGCAGCAAGGAAACAGACTAAGAAAGCAGAGTAACAGATTCCCCTGCAACACGTTCTCTTTGTGCTAGATGAACGAACGTCTCTCCACATGCTCAGTTCAGAGAGATAAGTGTGTGTGAAAGTCGTCCTACACCTAGCTTGTTGGGAACACAAATTTTAATTAGTTGCAAACTACACTGCTTAGATATATGGGGAGTTATAAGCTCCACCACGGTTTTACAGTGAAAACTGCAGGAATTCAAACCGGCACTAGAAAAAAAATGAGAAACCACTGTAAATTTTATACTTGCAAAGCGTTCCCATTGTGCTAGGTGAACGAATTTTCTCCACATGCTAAGTTCTGAGAGATAAGTGTGTGTGAAAACCGTCCTTCAAATATCTTGTTGGGAACGCAAATATTCTTTTCAGTTGCAAACTACACTCCATACATATATATGGGGAGGTACTAGCTAAAATCGGTTTTACAGTGAAAACTGCAGGAACTTCAAACCGGCACTAGGAAACGAACTGAGAATGCTGAGTAAAATTTCCACTTCAATCCGTTCCCTTTGTGCTTGACGAACGAACTTCTCTCCACATGCTCAGTTATGAGAGAGAAGTGTGTGTGAAAGCCGTCCTTCACCTAGCTTGTTGGTAACACAAAGTTTCTTTTTAGTTGCAAAATTCACTCCATAAATTTATATGGGAATGTCCAAACTCCAACACGATTTTACAGTGAAAACTGCAGGAACTTCAAACCGGCACTAGGAAACAGCCTGAAAATCCAGAGTAAATTTTCTCCGGCAACCCGTTCCCTTTTGGCTAGGTGAACGAAATTTTCTCCACATGCTCAGTTCTAAGAGAATTGTGTGTGTGAAAGACGTCCTTCAACTAGCTTCTTGGGAACACAAATTTTCTTTTCATTTGCAAACTACACTCCATACATATATATGGGGAGGTCCTGGCTCCATATCTGTGTTACAGTGAAAACTGCTGGAAATTCAAACCGGCACTAGGAAACAGAACGAGAAACCAGAGTAATAGTTTCGCCTTCCACCCGTTCCCTTTGTGCTAGATGAACTAGCGTCACTCCACATGCTCAGTTCAAAGAGATAAGTGTGTGTGAATGCCGTCCTTCACCTATCTTGTTGGGAACACAAAGATTCTTTCAGTTGCAAACTACACTGCATACATATATGGGGAGGTATAATCCCCAACTCTGTTTTAGAGTGAAAACTGCAGGAACTTCAAACCGGCTCTAGGAAACAGACTGAGAAACCAGAGTAAAAGTTTCTCCTGCTACTCGTTCCCATTGTGCTAGATGAACGAACGTCTCTCCACATGCTCAGTTCTGAGAGATAATTGTGTGTGAAAGCCGTCCTTCATCTAGCTTGTTGGGAACACAAATTTTCTTTTCAGTTGCCAACAACACTCCGTATATATATATGGGGAGGTAGAAGCTCCAAATCGGTTTTACTGTGATAACTGCAGGAACTTCAATTCGGGACTAGGAAACGGACTGAGAAAGCTGAGTAAAATTTCCCCGTCCATCCGTTCCCTTTGTGATAGATGTACGAACGTCCCTCCACATGCTCAGTTCTAAGTGATAAGTGTGTCTTAAAGCCGTACTTCACGTAGCTTTTTGGGAACACAAAGATTCTTTCAGTTGCAAACTACAGTCCATACATTTATATGGGGAGGTCCAAGCTGCAACACGGTTTTACAGTGAAAATTACAAGAACTTCAAACCGGCACTAAGTAAAAGACTGAGAAAACAGAGTAAATGTTACACATGCAAAGCGTTCCCATTTTCTAGGTGAACGAACTTTTCTCCACATCCTCAGTTCTGAGAGATAAGTGTGAGTGAAAGCCGTCCTTCACCTATCTTGATGGGAACAGAAAGTTTCTTTTCAGTTGCAAACTACACTCCATACATATATATGGGGCGGTCCAGGCTCCAAATCGGTTTTACAGTGAAAACTGCAGGATCTTCAAACCAGCACTACGAAACATACCGAGAACTAGAGTAAATGTTTCTCCTGCAAAACATTCCATTTTGTGCTAGATGAACGAACGTCTCTCCACATGCTCAGTTCTGAGAGATAAGTGTGTGTGAAAGCCGTACTTCACCTAGCTTGTTGGTAATACAAATTTTCATTTCAGTTGCAAACTACACTTCATAAATGTAAATGGGGAGGTACTAGCACAAACTCGGTTTTACAGTGAAAAATGAAGGAACTTAATACCGGCACTAGGAAACAGACTGAGAAACCTGAGTAACAGTTTCCCCTGCAAACCGTTCCCTTTGTGCTAGATGAACGAACGTCTCTCCACATGCTCAGTTCTGAGAGATAAGTGTGTGCAAATGCCGTCCTTCACCTAGCTTGTTGAGAACAGAAAGTTTCTTTCATTTGCAAACTACACTGCATACATATATGGGGAGGTATAAGCACCAACTCGGTTTTACATTGAAAACTGCAGGAACTTCAAACAGGCACTAGGAAAAAGACTGAGAAACCAAAAAACAGTTTCCCCTGCAACCCGTTCCATTTGTGCTAGATGAACGATCGTCTCTCCACATGCTCATTTCTGAGAGATTAGTGTGTGTAAAAGCCGTCCTTCATCTTGTTTGTTGGGAACACAAAGTTTCTCTACAGTTGCAAACTACACTCCATACATTTATATTTGGAGGACCTAGCTCCAACACGGTTTTACAGTGAAAACTTCAGGAACTTCAAAACGGCACTAGGAAACAGACTGAGAAATCAGAGTAAATGTTACACTTGCAAAGCTTTTCCATTGTGCTAGGTGAACGAAATTTACTCCACATGCTCAATTCTGATTGATAAGTGTGTGTGAAAGCCGTCCTTCACCTAGCTTGTTTGGAATACACATTTTCATTTCAGTTGCAAACTACACTTCATACATATAAATGGGAATGTACTAGCTTCAACTCGGTTTTACTGTGAAAAATGCAGGAACTTCATACCGGCACTTGGAAACAGACTGAGAAACCAGAGTAAAATTTTCCCCTGCAACACGTTCCCATTGTTCTAGAGGAACGAACGTCTCCCCAAATGCTAATTTCTGAGAGATAAGTGTGAGTGAAATCCGTCCCTCAACTTGCTTGTTATGAACACAAAGTTTCTTCTCAGTAGCAAATTACACTCCATACATATATATGGGGATGTACTAGTTCCAAATCTGTTTTACAGTGAAAAATGCAGGAACTTCAAACCGGCACTAGGAAACAGACTGAGAATCCAGAGTAAAAGTTTCTCCTGCAGAACGTTCCATTTTGTGCTAGATGAACGAACGTCTCTCCACATGCTCATTTCTGAAATATATGTGTGTTTGAAAGCCGTCCTTCATCTAGCTTGTTTATAATACAAATTTTCATTTCAGTTGCAAACTACAGTTCATATATATAAATGGGGATGTACTAGCTCCAAGTCGGTTTTACAGTGAAAAATGCAGGAACTTAATACCGGCAAAGGAACAGACTGAGAAACCAGAATAACAGATACAGCTGCAACCCATTCTCTTTGTGCTAGATGAACGAACGTCTCTCCACATGCTCAGTTCTGAGGGATAAGTGTGTGTGAAAACCGTCCTTCACATAGCTTGTTGGGAACACAAAGTTTCTTTTAGTTGCAAACTACACTGCTTACATATATGGGGAGTTATAAGCCCAAACACGGTTTTACAGTGAAAACTGCAGGAATTCAAAGCGGCTCTAGAAAAAAGAATGAGAAACCAGAGTAAATGTTACACTTGCAAAGCGTTCCCATTGTGCTAGGTGAACGAATTTTCTCCACATTCTAACTTCAGAGAAATAAGTGTGGTGAAATCGTACTTTAACTTGCTTGTGGGGAACACAAAGAATCTTTTCAGATGAAAAATCCACTCCATACATATATATGGGGAGGTACTAGCTCAAATCGGTTTTACAGTGAAAACTGCAGGAACTTCAAACCGGCACTAGGAAATGGACTGAGAAAGCTGAGTAAAATTTCCACTTCAATCCATTCCCTTTGTGCTTGATGAACGAACGTCTCTCCACATGCTCAGTTCTGAGAGATAAGTGTGTGTGAAAGCCGTCCTTCAACTAGCTTGTTTGGAAAAAAAATTTCTTTTTTGTTGCCAACTTCACTTCATAAATTTATATGGGGATGTCCTACCTCCAACACGATTTTACAGTGAAAACTGCAGGAACTTCAAACCGGCACTAGGAAACTGACTGAGAAACCAGAGTAAAAGTTTCCGCTGCAACCCGTTCCATTGTGCTACATGAACGAACGTCTCTCCACATGCTCAGTTATGAGAGATAAGTGTGTGTGAAAGCCGTCCTTCACCTAGCTTGTTGGGAACACAAAGTTTCTTTTCAGGTGCAATCTACACTCCATACGTATATATTGGGAGGTACTAGCTCCAACTAGATTTTACAGTGAAAATTGCAGGAACTTCAATCTGGTACTAGGAAACAGCCTGAGAAACCAGAGTAAAAGTTTCTACTGCAAAACTTTCCCTTTGTGCTAGGTAAAGGAACGTCTCTCCACATGCTCAGTTCTGAGAGATAAGTGTGTGTGAAAGCCGTCCTTCACCTAGCTTGTTGGGAACACAAAGTTTCTATTCACTTGCAAACCACAATCCATACATATATAAGTGGAGGTACTAGCTCCAACTCGGGTTTAGATTTAAAAATGCAGGAACTTCAAAACGGCACTAGGAAACAGGATGAAAAACCAGGGAATAGTTCCTCCTGCAACACGATCCATTTGTGCTAGATTAATGAACGTCTCTCCACATGCTCAGGTCTGAGAAAAAGTGTGTGTGAAAGCAGTCCTTCAACTAGCTTGTTGGGAACACAAAGTTTATTTTCATTTGCAAACTACACTCCATAAATATAGATGGGGAGGTACTAGCTCCAAATCGGTTTTACAGTGTAAACTGCAGGAACTTCAAACCGGCACTAGGAACTGCCTCAAAACCCAGAATAAAAGTTTCTCCTGTAAACCGTTTCTTTTTCCTAGTGAATGAATTGTCTCTCCCACATGCTCAATTCTGAGAGATAATTTGTGTGAAAGCCGTTCTTCACCTAGCTTGTTGGGAACACAAAGTTTCCTTTCAGTTTCAATCTTCACTCCATACATATATAAGGTTAGGTACTAGCTCCAACACCGTTTTACAGTGAAAACTGCAGGAACTTTAAACCGGCACTAGGAAACAGACTCAGAACCAAAGAAACAGTTTCCCCTGCAAACCTTCCCTTTTTGCTAGGTGAAATGAACGTCTCTCCACATGCTCAGTTCTGAGATATAAGTGTGTGTGGAAGCCATTCTTCACCTAGGTTGTTGGGAACACAAAGATTCTTCTCAATTGCAAACTACAATCCATACATATATATGGGGAGGTACTAGCTCCAACTCGGTTTTACAGAGAAAACTGCAGGAACTTCAATATGGCACCAGGAAACAGACTTAGAAAAGTTAGTAAAATTTCTCCTGCAAACCTTTCCTTTGTGCTACATGAACGAACGTCTCTCCACATGCTCAGTTCTGAGAGATAACTGTGTGTGAAAGCCGACCTTCACCTAGCTTGTTGGGAACACAAATTTTCATTTCAGTTGCAAACTACAGTTCATACATATAAATGGGGATGTACTAGCTCCAACTCGGCTCTACAGTAAAAAATGCAGGAACTTAATAGCAGCAAGGAAACAGACTAAGAAAGCAGAGTAACAGATTCCCCTGCAACACGTTCTTTTGTGCTAGATGAACGAACGTCTCCACATGCTCAGTTCAGAGAGATAAGTGTGTGTGAAAGTCGTCCTACACCTAGCTTGTTGGGAACACAAATTTTAATTAGTTGCAAACTACACTGCTTAGATATATGGGGAGTTATAAGCTCCACCACGGTTTTACAGTGAAAACTGCAGGAATTCAAACCGGCACTAGAAAAAAAATGAGAAACCACTGTAAATTTTATACTTGCAAAGCGTTCCCATTGTGCTAGGTGAACGAATTTTCTCCACATGCTAAGTTCTGAGAGATAAGTGTGTGTGAAAACCGTCCTTCAAATATCTTGTTGGGAACGCAAATATTCTTTTCAGTTGCAAACTACACTCCATACATATATATGGGGAGGTACTAGCTAAAATCGGTTTTACAGTGAAAACTGCAGGAACTTCAAACCGGCACTAGGAAACGAACTGAGAATGCTGAGTAAAATTTCCACTTCAATCCGTTCCCTTTGTGCTTGACGAACGAACTTCTCTCCACATGCTCAGTTATGAGAGAGAAGTGTGTGTGAAAGCCGTCCTTCACCTAGCTTGTTGGTAACACAAAGTTTCTTTTTAGTTGCAAAATTCACTCCATAAATTTATATGGGAATGTCCAAACTCCAACACGATTTTACAGTGAAAACTGCAGGAACTTCAAACCGGCACTAGGAACAGCCTGAAAATCCAGAGTAAATTTTCTCCGGCAACCCGTTCCCTTTTGGCTAGGTGAACGAAATTTTCTCCACATGCTCAGTTCTAAGAGAATTGTGTGTGTGAAAGACGTCCTTCAACTAGCTTCTTGGGAACACAAATTTTCTTTTCATTTGCAAACTACACCCATACATATATATGGGGAGGTCCTGGCTCCATATCTGTGTTACAGTGAAAACTGCTGGAAATTCAAACCGGCACTAGGAACAGAACGAGAAACCAGAGTAATAGTTTCGCCTTCCACCCGTTCCCTTTGTGCTAGATGAACTAGCGTCACTCCACATGCTCAGTTCAAAGAGATAAGTGTGTGTGAATGCCGTCCTTCACCTATCTTGTTGGGAACACAAAGATTCTTTCAGTTGCAAACTACACTGCATACATATATGGGGAGGTATAATCCCCAACTCTGTTTTAGAGTGAAAACTGCAGGAACTTCAAACCGGCTCTAGGAAACAGACTGAGAAACCAGAGTAAAAGTTTCTCCTGCTACTCGTTCCCATTGTGCTAGATGAACGAACGTATCTCCACATGCTCAGTTCTGAGAGATAATTGTGTGTGAAAGCCGTCCTTCATCTAGCTTGTTGGGAACACAAATTTTCTTTTCAGTTGCCAACAACACTCCGTATTATATATGGGGAGGTAGAAGCTCCAAATCGGTTTTACTGTGATAACTGCAGGAACTTCAATTCGGGACTAGGAAACGGACTGAGAAAGCTGAGTAAAATTTCCCCGTCCATCCGTTCCCTTTGTGATAGATGTACGAACGTCCCTCCACATGCTCAGTTCTAAGTGATAAGTGTGTCTTAAAGCCGTACTTCACGTAGCTTTTGGGAACACAAAGATTCTTTCAGTTGCAAACTACAGTCCATACATTTATATGGGGAGGTCCAAGCTGCAACACGGTTTTACAGTGAAAATTACAAGAACTTCAAACCGGCACTAAGTAAAAGACTGAGAAAACAGAGTAAATGTTACACATACAAAGCGTTCCCATTTTCTAGGTGAACGAACTTTTCTCCACATCCTCAGTTCTGAGAGATAAGTGTGACTGAAAGCCGTCCTTCACCTATCTTGATGGGAACAGAAAGTTTCTTTTCAGTTGCAAACTACACTCCATACATATATATGGGGCGGTCCAGGCTCCAAATCAGTTTTACAGTGAAAACTGCAGGATCTCAAACCGGCACTACGAAACATACCGAGAACTAGAGTAAATGTTTCTCCTGCAAAACATTCCATTTTGTGCTAGATGAACGAACGTCTCTCCACATGCTCAGTTCTGAGAGATAAGTGTGTGAAAGCCGTACTTCACCTAGCTTGTTGGTAATACAAATTTTCATTTCAGTTGCAAACTACACTTCATAAATGTAAATGGGGAGGTACTAGCACAAACTCGGATTTACAGTGAAAAATGAAGGAACTTAATACCGGCACTAGGAAACAGACTGAGAAACCTGAGTAACAGTTTCCCCTGCAAACCGTTCCCTTTGTGCTAGATGAACGAACGTCTCTCCACATGCTCAGTTCTGAGAGATAAGTGTGTGCAAATGCCGTCCTTCACCTAGCTTGTTGAGAACAGAAAGTTTCTTTCATTTGCAAACTACACTGCATACATATATGGGGAGGTATAAGCACCAATTCGGTTTTACATTGAAAACTGCAGGAACTTCAAACAGGCACTAGGAAAAAGACTGAGAAACCAAAAAACAGTTTCCCCTGCAACCCGTTCCATTTGTGCTAGATGAACGATCGTCTCTCCACATGCTCATTTCTGAGAGATTAGTGTGTGTAAAAGCCGTCCTTCATCTTGTTTGTTGGGAACACAAAGTTTCTCTACAGTTGCAAACTACACTCCATACATTTATATTTGGAGGACCTAGCTCCAACACGGTTTTACAGTGAAAACTTCAGGAACTTCAAAACGGCACTAGGAAACAGACTGAGAAATCAGAGTAAATGTTACACTTGCAAAGCTTTCCATTGTGCTAGGTGAACGAAATTTACTCCACATGCTCAATTCTGATTGATAAGTGTGTGTGAAAGCCGTCCTTCACCTAGCTTGTTGGAATACACATTTTCATTTCAGTTGCAAACTACACTTCATACATATAAATGGGAATGTACTAGCTTCAACTCGGTTTTACTGTGAAAATGCAGGAACTTCATACCGGCACTTGGAAACAGACTGAGAAACCAGAGTAAAAATTTTCCCCTGCAACACGTTCCCATTGTTCTAGAGGAACGAACGTCTCCCCAAATGCTAATTTCTGAGAGATAAGTGTGAGTGAAATCCGTCCCTCAACTTGCTTGTTATGAACACAAAGTTTCTTCTCAGTAGCAAATTACACTCCATACATATATATGGGGATGTACTAGTTCCAAATCTGTTTTACAGTGAAAAATGCAGGAACTTCAAACCGGCACTAGGAAACAGACTGAGAATCCAGAGTAAAAGTTTCTCCTGCAGAACGTTCCATTTTGTGCTAGATGAACGAACGTCTCTCCACATGCTCATTTCTGAATATATGTGTTTTGAAAGCCGTCCTTCATCTAGCTTGTTTATAATACAAATTTTCATTTCAGTTGCAAACTACAGTTCATATATATAAATGGGGATGTACTAGCTCCAAGTCGGTTTTACAGTGAAAAATGCAGGAACTTAATACCGGCAAAGGAACAGACTGAGAAACCGAATAACAGATACAGCTGCAACCCATTCTCTTTGTGCTAGATGAACGAACGTCTCTCCACATGCTCAGTTCTGAGGGATAAGTGTGTGTGAAAACCGTCCTTCACATAGCTTGTTGGGAACACAAAGTTTCTTTTAGTTGCAAACTACACTGCTTACATATATGGGGAGTTATAAGCCCAAACACGGTTTTACAGTGAAAACTGCAGGAATTCAAAGCGGCTCTAGAAAAAAGAATGAGAAACCAGAGTAAATGTTACACTTGCAAGCGTTCCCATTGTGCTAGGTGAACGAATTTTCTCCACATTCTAACTTCAGAGAAATAAGTGTGGTGAAATCGTACTTTTTAATTGCTTGTGGGGAACACAAAGAATCTTTCAGATGAAAAATCCACTCCATACATATATATGGGGAGGTACTAGCTCAAATCGGTTTTACAGTGAAAACTGCAGGAACTTCAAACCGGCACTAGGAAATGGACTGGGAAAGCTGAGTAAAATTTCCACTTCAATCCGTTCCCTTTGTGCTTGATGAACGAACGTTTCTCCACATGCTCAGTTCTGAGAGATAAGTGTGTGTGAAAGCCGTCCTTCAACTAGCTTGTTTGGAAAAAAAATTTCTTTTTTGTTGCCAACTTCACTTCATAAATTTATATGGGGATGTCTACCTCCAACACGATTTTACAGTGAAAACTGCAGGAACTTCAAACCGGCACTAGGAAACTGACTGAGAAACCAGAGTAAAAGTTTCCGCTGCAACCCGTTCCATTGTGCTACATGAACGAACGTCTTCCACATGCTCAGTTATGAGAGATAAGTGTGTGTGAAAGCCGTCCTTCACCTAGCTTGTGGGAACACAAAGTTTCTTTTCAGGTGCAATCTACACTCCATACGTATATATTGGGAGGTACTAGCTCCAACTGGGTTTTACAGTGAAAACTGCAGGAACTTCAAACTGGTACTAGGAAACAGCCTGAGAAACCAGAGTAAAAGTTTCTACTGCAAAACTTTCCCTTTGTGCTAGGTAAAGGAACGTCTCTCCACATGCTCAGTTCTGAGAGATAAGGTGTGTGAAAGCCGTCCTTCACCTAGCTTGTTGGGAACACAAAAGTTTCTATTCACTTGCAAACCACAATCCATACATATATAAGTGGAGGTACTAGCTCCAACTCGGGTTTAGATTTAAAAATGCAGGAACTTCAAAACGGCACTAGGAAACAGGATGAAATGAAAACCAGGGAATAGTTCCTCCTGCAACACGATCCATTTGTGCTAGATTAATGAACGTCTCCACATGCTCAGGTCTGAGAAAAAGTGTGTGTGAAAGCAGTCCTTCAACTAGCTTGTTGGGAACACAAAGTTTATTTTCATTTGCAAACTACACTCCATAAATATAGATGGGGAGGTACTAGCTCCAAATCGGTTTTACAGTGTAAACTGCAGGAACTTCAAACCGGCACTAGGAAACTGCCTCAAAACCCAGAATAAAAGTTTCTCCTGTAAACCGTTTCTTTTTCCTAGGTGAATGAATGTCTCTCCACATGCTCAATTCTGAGAGATATATTTGTGTGAAAGCCGTTCTTCACCTAGCTTGTTGGGAACACAAAGTTTCCTTTCAGTTTCAATCTTCACTCCATACATATATAAGGTTAGGTACTAGCTCCAACACCGTTTTACAGTGAAAACTGCAGGAACTTTAAACCGGCACTAGGAAACAGACTCAGAACCCAAAGAAACAGTTTCCCTGCAAAACCTTCCCTTTTTGCTAGGTGAATGAACGTCTCTCCACATGCTCAGTTCTGAGATATAAGTGTGTGTGGAAGCCATTCTTCACCTAGGTTGTTGGGAACACAAAGATTCTCTCAATTGCAAACTACAATCCATACATATATATGGGGATGGTACTAGCTCCAACTCGGTTTACAGAGAGAAAACTGCAGGAACTTCAATATGGCACCAGGAAACAGACTTAGAAAAAGTTAGTAAAATTTCTCCTGCAAACCTTCCTTTGTGCTACATGAACGAACGTCTCTCCACATGCTCAGTTCTGAGAGATAAACTGTGTGTGAAAGCCGACCTTCACCTAGCTTGTTGGGAACACAAATTTTCATTTCAGTTGCAAACTACAGTTCATACATATAAATGGGGATGTACTAGCTCCAACTCGGCTCTACAGTAAAAAATGCAGGAACTTAATAGCAGCAAGGAAACAGACTAAGAAAGCAGAGTAACAGATTCCCCTGCAAACACGTTCTCTTTGTGCTAGATGAACGAACGTCTCTCCACATGCTCAGTTCAGAGAGATAAGTGTGTGTGAAAGTCGTCCTACACCTAGCTTGTGGGAACACAAATTTTAATTAGTTGCAAACTACACTGCTTAGATATATGGGGAGTTATAAGCTCCACCACGGTTTTACAGTGAAAAACTGCAGGAATTCAAACCGGCACTAGAAAAAAAATGAGAAACCACTGTAAATTTTATACTTGCAAAGCGTTCCCATTGTGCTAGGTGAACGAATTTTCTCCACATGCTAAGTTCTGAGAGATAAGTGTGTGTGAAAACCGTCCTTCAAATATCTTGTTGGGAACGCAAATATTCTTTCAGTTGCAAACTACACTCCATAATATATATGGGAGGGTACTAGCTAAAATCGGTTTTACAGTGAAAACTGCAGGAACTTCAAACCGGCACTAGGAAACGAACTGAGAATGCTGAGTAAAATTTCCACTTCAATCCGTTCCCTTTGTGCTTGACGAACGAACTTCTCTCCACTATGCTCAGTATGAGAGAGAAGTGTGTGTGAAAAGCCGTCCTTCACCTAGCTTGTTGGTAACACAAAGTTTCTTTTAGTTGCAAAATTCACTCCATAAATTTATTGGGAATGTCCAAACTCCAACACGATTTTACAGTGAAAACTGCAGGAACTTCAAACCGGCACTAGGAAACAGCCTGAAAATCCAGAGTAAATTTTCTCCGGCAACCCGTTCCCTTTTGGCTAGGTGAACGAAATTTTCTCACATGCTCAGTTCTAAGAGAATTGTGTGTGTGAAAGACGTCCTTCAACTAGCTTCTTGGGAACACAAATTTTCTTTTCATTTGCAAACTACACTCCATACATATATATGGGGAGGTCCTGGCTCCATATCTGTGTTACAGTGAAAACTGCTGGAAATTCAAACCGGCACTAGGAAACAGAACGAGAAAACCAGAGTAATAGTTTCGCCTTCCACCCGTTCCCTTTGTGCTAGATGAACTAGCGTCACTCCACATGCTCAGTTCAAAGAGATAAGTGTGTGTGAATGCCGTCCTTCACCTATCTTGTTGGGAACACAAAGATTCTTTCAGTTGCAAACTACACTGCATACATATATGGGGAGGTATAATCCCCAACTCGTTTTAGAGTGAAAACGCAGGAACTTCAAAACCGGCTCTAGGAAACAGACTGAGAAACCAGAGTAAAAGTTTCTCCTGCTACTCGTTCCCATTGTGCTAGATGAACGAACGTCTCTCCACATGCTCAGTTCTGAGAGATAATGTGTGTGAAAGCCGTCCTTCATCTAGCTTGTTGGGAACACAAAATTTTCTTTTCAGTTGCCAACAACACTCCGTATATATATATGGGGAGGTAGAAGCTCCAAATCGGTTTACTGTGATAACTGCAGGAACTTCAATTCGGGACTAGGAAACGGACTGAGAAAGCTGAGTAAAATTTCCCCGTCCATCCGTTCCCTTTGTGATAGATGTACGAACGTCCCTCCACATGCTCAGTTCTAAGTGATAAGTGTGTCTTAAAGCCGTACTTCACGTAGCTTTTGGGAACACAAAGATTCTTTCAGTTGCAAACTACAGTCCATACATTTATATGGGGAGGTCCAAGCTGCAACACGGTTTTACAGTGAAAATTACAAGAACTTCAAACCGGCACTAAGTAAAAGACTGAGAAAACAGAGTAAATGTACACATACAAAGCGTTCCCATTTTCTAGGTGAAACGAACTTTTCTCCACATCCTCAGTTCTGAGAGATAAGTGTGACTGAAAGCCGTTCCTTCACCTATCTTGATGGGAACAGAAAGTTTCTTTTCAGTTGCAAACTACACTCCATACATATATATGGGGCGGTCCAGGCTCCAATCAGTTTTACAGTGAAAACTGCAGGATCTCAAACCGGCACTACGAAACATACCGAGAACTAGAGTAAATGTTTCTCCTGCAAAACATTCCATTTGTGCTAGATGACGAACGTCTCTCCACAAGCTCAGTTCTGAGATATAAGTGTGTGTGAAAACCGTACTTCACCTAGCTTGTTGGTAATACAAATTTTCATTTCAATTGCAAACTACACTTCATACATGTAAATGGGGAGGTACTAGCTCCAACTCGGTTTTACAGTGAAAAATGCAGGAACTTAAAACCGGCACTAGGAAACAGACTGAGAAACCAGTGTAACAGTATCCCCTGCAAACAGTTCCCTTTGTGCTAGATGAACGAACGTCTCTCCACATGCTCAGTTCTGAGAGATAAGTGTGTGCAAATGCCGTCCTCCACCTAGCTTGTTGGGAACACAAAGTTTCTTTCAGTTGCAAACTACACTGCATACATATATGGGGAGGTATAAACTCCAACTCGGTTTTACAGTGAAAACTGCAGGAACTTCAAACCGGCACTAGGAAACAGACTGAGATACCAAAAAAAAAGTTTCCCCTGCAACCCGTTCCCTTTGTGCTAGATGAACGATCGTCTCTCCACATGCTCAGTTCTGAGAGATTAGTGTGTGTAAAAGCCGTCCTTCACCTTGTTTGTTGGGAACACATAGTTTCTCTTCAGTTGCAAACTACAATACATACATATATATGGGGAGGACTTAGCTCCAACACGGTTTTACAGTGAAATCTGCAGGAATTTCAAACCGGCACTAGGAAACAGACTGAGAAACCAGAGTAAATATTACACTTGCAAAGCGTTCCCATTGTGCTTGTTGAACGAACTTTTCTCCACATGCCCAGTTCTGAGAGATAAGTGTGTGTGAAATCCGTCCTTTACCTAGCTTGTTGGGAATACAAATTTTCATTTCAGTTGCAAAATACACTTCATACGTATAAATGGGGAGGTACAATCTCCAACTCTGTTTTACAGAGAAAATTGCAGGATCTTCATACCGGCACTAGGAAACAGACTGAGAAACAAGATTAAAAGTTTCCCCTGCAACCCGTTCCCATTGTGCTAGAGGAAAGAACATCTCCACACATGCTAATTTCTGAGAGATAAGTGTGTGTGAAAGCCGTCCTTCAACTTGCTTGTTATGAACACAAAGTTTCTTCTCAGTAGCAAACTACACTCCATATATATATATGGTGAGGTTCTAGCTCCAACTCGGTTTTACAGTGAAAACTGCAGGAACTTCAAACCGGCACTCTGAAACAGACTGAGAATCCAGAGTAAAAGCTTCTCTTGCAGAACGTTCCATTTTGTGCTAGATGAACGAACGTCTCTCCACATGCTCAGTTCTGAGAGATAAGTGTGTGTGAAAGCCGTCCTTCACTTAGCTTGTTGGTAATACCAATTTTCAATTCAGTGGCCAACTACAGTTCATACATATGAATGTGGATGAACTTGCTCCAAATTGATTTTACAGTGAAAAATGCAGGAACTTAATACCGGCACTAGGAAACAGACTGAGAAACCAGAGTACAGTTTCACCTGCAACCCGTTCCCTTTGTGCTACATGAACGAACGACTCTCCACATGATCAGTTCTGAGAGATAAGTGTGTGTGAAAACCGTCCTTTCACATAGCTTGTTGGGAACACAAAGTTTCTTTTAGTTGCAAACTAACTGCTTACATAGATGGGGAGTATAAGCCCAAACACGGTTTTACAGTGAAAAACTGCAGGAATTCAAAGCGGCTCTAGAAAAAAGAATGAGAAACCAGAGTAAATGTTAACTTGCAAAGGCGTTCCCATTGTGCTAGGTGAACGAATTTTCTCACATTCTACTCAGAGAAATAGTGTGGTGAAATCGTACTTTTAACTGCTTGTGGGAACACAAAGAATCTTTTCAGATGAAAAATCCACTCCATACATTATATATGGGGGAGGGGTTGGGTACTAGCTCAAATCGGTTTTCCAGTGAAAACTGCAGGAACTTTCAAACCGGCACTAGGAAATGGACTGAGAAAGCTGAGTAAAATTTCCATTCATTCCGTTCCCTTTGTGCTTGATGAACGAACGTCTCTCCACATGCTCAGTTCTGAGAGATAAAGTGTGTGTGAAGCCGTCCTTCAACTAGCTTGTTGGAACACAAAGTTTCTTTTCAGTAGCAAACTACACTCATACATATATAATGGTGAGTCCCTAGCTCCACATCGGGTTTACAGTGAAAACTGCAGGACTTCAACCGGCACTAGGAAACAGACTGAGAAACCAGAGTAAAAGTTTCTCCTGCAAACGTTCCATTTGTGCTAGATGAACGAAAGTCTCTCCCACATGCTCAGTTCTGAGAGATAATGTTGTGTGAAAGCCGTCCTTCACTTAGCTTGTTGGGAACACAAAGTTTCTTCTCAGTGCAAACTACACTCCATACATATATATAGGGAGGTACTAGCTCCAATCTCGATTTTACAGTGAAAAATGCAGGAACTTCAATACGGCACTAGGAACAGACTGAGAACGCATAGTAAAGTTTCCCTGCAAACTCGTTTCCCTTGTGCTAGATGAACGAACGTCTCTCAACATGCTCAATTCTGAGAGATAACGTGTGTGAAAAGCCGTCCTTCACCTAGCTTGTGGGAACCAAAGTTTCTATTCATTTGCAAACCACAATCCATACATATATAAGTGGAGTACTAGCTCCAACTCGGGTTTAGATTTTAAAAATGCAGGAACTTCAAAACGGCACTAGGAAAACAGGATGAAAAACCAGGGAATAGTCCTCCTGCAACACGATCCATTTTGTGCTAGATGAATGAACGTCTCTCACATGCTCAGGTCTGAGAAAAAGTGTGTGAAAGCGTCCTTCAACTAGCTTGTTGGGAACACAAGTTTATTTCATTTGCAAACTACACTCCATATATAGATGGGGAGGTACTAGCTCCAAATCGGTTTTACAGTGAAAACTGCAGGAACTTCAAACCGGCACTAGAAACTGCCTCAAAACCCAGAATAAAAGTTACTCCTGCAATACGTTCCATTTTTTGTGCTAGATGAACGATCGTCTCTCCACATGCTCATTTCTGAGAGAATAGTGTGTGTAAAAGCCGTCCTTCATCTTGTTTGTTGGGAACACAAAGTTAATCTTCAGTTGCAAACTACACTCCATACATTTATATTTGGAGGACCTAGCTCCAACACGGTTTTACAGTGAAAACTGCAGGAACTTCAAAACGGCACTAGGAAACAGACTGAGAAACCAGAGTAAATGTTACACATGCAAAGCATTTCCATTTTGCTAGGTGAACGATCTTTTCTCCACATGCTCAATTCTGATTGATAAATGTGTGTGAAAGCCGTCCTTCACCTAGCTTGTTGGGAATACAAATTTTCATTTCAGTTGCAAACTACACTTCATACATATAAAAGGGAAGGTACTAGCTCCAACTCGGTTTTACAGTGAAAAATGCAGGAAATTCATACTGGCACTAGGAAACAGAATGAGAAACCAGAGTAAAATTTTCCCCTGCAACAAATTCCCATTGTTGTAGAGAAACGAACGTCTCCCCAAATGCTAATTTCTGAGAGATAATTGTGTGTGAAAGCCGTCCTTCAACTTACTTGTTATGAACACAATGTTTCTTCTCAGTAGCAAATTACACTCCATACAAATATAAGGGGAGGTACTAGTTCCAACTCGGTTTTACAATGAAAACTGCAGGAACTTCAAATCGGCACTAGGAAACAGACTGAGAAACCAGAGTAAAAGTTCCTCCTGCAATCCATTCAATTTGTGCAAGGTGAACAAACGTCTCTCCTTATGCTCAGTCTGAGAGATAAGTGTCGGTGAAAGCCGTCCTTCACCTTTCTTGTTGTGAACACAATGTTCCTTTTCAGTTGCAAACTACAGTCCATACATTTATATGGGGAGTTTCAAGCAGCAACACGGTTTTACAGTGAAAATTTCAAGAATTTCAAAACGGCACTAGGAAACAGACTGAGAAACCAGAGTAAATATTACACTTGCAAAGTGTTCCCATTTTGCTAGGTGAACGAACTTTTCTCCACATGCTCTGTTCTGAGAGATAAGTGTGTGTGAATTCCGAACTTCACGTATCTTGTTGGGCACACAATGTTTCTTTAGAGTTGCAAAATACACTCCATGTATATATATGGGGTGGTCCTGGCTCCACCTCGGTTTTACTGTGAAAACTGCAGGAACTTCAAACCGGCACTAGGAAACAGACCGAGAACCAGAGTAAAAGTTTCTCCTGTAAAACGTTCCATTTTGTGCTAGATGAACGAACGTCTCTCCACATGTTCAGTTCTGAGAGATAAGTGTGTGCAAATTCCGTCCTTCAACTAGCTTGTTGGGAACACAAAGTTTCTTTCAGTTGCAAGTAAACTGCATACATATATGGGGAGGTATAAGCTCCAACTCGGTTTTACAGTGAAAATTGCAGGAACTTCAAACCGGCACTAGGAAAGAGACTGAGAAACAAAAAAACAGGTTCCCCTGCAACACGTTCCCTTTGTGCTAGATGAACGATCGTCTCTCCACATGCTCAGTTCTGAGAGATAAGTGTGTGTAAAAGCCGTCCTTCACCTATCTTGCTGGGAATACAAATTTTCATTTCAGTTGCAAACTACACTTCATAAATATAAATGGGGAGGTACAAGCTACAACTCTGTTTTACCGTGAAAACTGAAGGAACTTCAAACCGGCACTAGGAAACAGACTCAGAAATCAGAGAAACTGTTTCTCCTGCAACCTTTTCCCTTTTTGCTAGGTGAACGAACGTCTCTCCACATGCTCATTTCTGAGAGATAAGTGTGTGTGGAAGCCATCATCACCTAGGTTGTTGGGAACACAAAGATTTTTCTCAATTGCAAACTACATTCCATACATATATATGGGGAGGTACTAGCTCCTACTCGGTTTTACAGAGACAACTGAAGGAACTTCAAACTGACACTAGGAAACACACTGAGAAATCAGAGTAAAATGTTCCCCTGCAACCCGTTCCCTTTGTCCTAGATGAATGAACGTCTCTCCAGATGCTCAGATCTGAGAGTTAAGGGTGTGTGAAATCCGTCCTTCACCTAGCTTGTTGGGAACACAAAGTTTCTTTTCAGTTGCAAACCACAATCCATACATATATAAAGTGTGGTACTAGTTCCAAAACGGGTTTACAGTGAAAACTGAAGGAACTTCTAACCGGCACTAGGAAACAGATTAGGAAACCATAGAAAAGTTTCTCCTGCAAAACTTACCCTTTGTGCTAGATGAATGAAAGTTTCTCCACATGCTCAGTTCAGAGAGATAACTCTTTGTGAAAGCCGACCTTCACCTAGCTTGTCGGGAACACAAAGTTTCTTTTCAGTTGCAAATAACACTCCATACATATATATAGGGAGGTACTAGCTCATATCGGTTTTACAGTGAAAACTGCAGGAACTTCAATACGGCACTAGGAAAAAGACTGAGAAAGCTTAGTAAAATTTCCCTTACAAATCGTTTCCTTTCTGCTAGATTAACGAACGTCTCTCCACATGCTCAATTCTGAGAGATAACTGTGTGTGAAAGCCGACCTTCACCAAGCTTGTTGAGAACGCATAGTCTCTTTTCAGTTGCAAACAACTCTCCATACATATATATGGGATGGTAATAGCTCCAACTGGGTTTTGCAGTGAAAACTGCTATAAATTCCAATCGGCACTAGGAAACTGAACGAGAAACCAGAGTAAAAATTTCCCCTTCCACCCGTTCCCTTTGTGCTAGATGAACGAAAGTCTCTCCACATGCTCAGTTCTGAGAGATAAGTGTGTGTGAAAGCCGACCTTCAACTATCTAGTTGGGAACACAAAGTTTCTTTTCAGTTGCAATCTACACTCCATACATATATATGGTGCGGTCCTGGCTCCAACTCGGTTTCACAGTGAAAACTGCAGGAACTACAAACCGGCATTAGGAGACAGACCGAGAACCATAGTAAAACTATCTCCTGCAATACGTTCCATTTTGTGCTAGATGAACGAACGTCTCTCCACAAGCTCAGTTCTGAGATATAAGTGTGTGTGAAAACCGTACTTCACCTAGCTTGTTGGTAATACAAATTTTCATTTCAATTGCAAACTACACTTCATACATGTAAATGGGGAGGTACTAGCTCCAACTCGGTTTTACAGTGAAAAATGCAGGAACTTAAAACCGGCACTAGGAAACAGACTGAGAAACCAGTGTAACAGTATCCCCTGCAAACAGTTCCCTTTGTGCTAGATGAACGAACGTCTCTCCACATGCTCAGTTCTGAGAGATAAGTGTGTGCAAATGCCGTCCTCCACCTAGCTTGTTGGGAACACAAAGTTTCTTTCAGTTGCAAACTACACTGCATACATATATGGGGAGGTATAAACTCCAACTCGGTTTTACAGTGAAAACTGCAGGAACTTCAAACCGGCACTAGGAAACAGACTGAGATACCAAAAAAAAAGTTTCCCCTGCAACCCGTTCCCTTTGTGCTAGATGAACGATCGTCTCTCCACATGCTCAGTTCTGAGAGATTAGTGTGTGTAAAAGCCGTCCTTCACCTTGTTTGTTGGGAACACATAGTTTCTCTTCAGTTGCAAACTACAATACATACATATATATGGGGAGGACTTAGCTCCAACACGGTTTTACAGTGAAATCTGCAGGAATTTCAAACCGGCACTAGGAAACAGACTGAGAAACCAGAGTAAATATTACACTTGCAAAGCGTTCCCATTGTGCTTGTTGAACGAACTTTTCTCCACATGCCCAGTTCTGAGAGATAAGTGTGTGTGAAATCCGTCCTTTACCTAGCTTGTTGGGAATACAAATTTTCATTTCAGTTGCAAAATACACTTCATACGTATAAATGGGGAGGTACAATCTCCAACTCTGTTTTACAGAGAAAATTGCAGGATCTTCATACCGGCACTAGGAAACAGACTGAGAAACAAGATTAAAAGTTTCCCCTGCAACCCGTTCCCATTGTGCTAGAGGAAAGAACATCTCCACACATGCTAATTTCTGAGAGATAAGTGTGTGTGAAAGCCGTCCTTCAACTTGCTTGTTATGAACACAAAGTTTCTTCTCAGTAGCAAACTACACTCCATATATATATATGGTGAGGTTCTAGCTCCAACTCGGTTTTACAGTGAAAACTGCAGGAACTTCAAACCGGCACTCTGAAACAGACTGAGAATCCAGAGTAAAAGCTTCTCTTGCAGAACGTTCCATTTTGTGCTAGATGAACGAACGTCTCTCCACATGCTCAGTTCTGAGAGATAAGTGTGTGTGAAAGCCGTCCTTCACTTAGCTTGTTGGTAATACCAATTTTCAATTCAGTGGCCAACTACAGTTCATACATATGAATGTGGATGAACTTGCTCCAAATTGATTTTACAGTGAAAAATGCAGGAACTTAATACCGGCACTAGGAAACAGACTGAGAAACCAGAGTACAGTTTCACCTGCAACCCGTTCCCTTTGTGCTACATGAACGAACGACTCTCCACATGATCAGTTCTGAGAGATAACAGTGTGTGAATACCGTCCTTCACCTTGCTTGTTGGGAACACAAAGATTCTTTTAGTTTCAATCTACACTGCTTACATATATGTGGAGTTATAAGCTCCAACACGGTTTTACAGTGAAAACAGCAGGAATTCAAACCGGCACTAGAAAAAAGACTGAAAAACCAGAGTATATGTTA
Organism: Camelus ferus; assembly: GCF_009834535.1. Lineage (NCBI taxonomy): Eukaryota > Metazoa > Chordata > Mammalia > Artiodactyla > Camelidae > Camelus > Camelus ferus. The sequence continues at coordinate 219,036 of NW_022589668.1, read as the reverse complement.
TACTTGCAAAGCGTTCTTATTGTGCTAGGTGAACGAATTTTCACCACATGCTCAGTTCTGAAAGATAAGTGTGTGTTAAAGTTCTCCTTCACATATCTTGTTGGGAATACATATTTTCATTTCAGTTGCAAACAACACTTCATACATATAAACGGGGAGGACTAGCTCCAACACGATTTTACAGTGAAAAATGCAGGACTTCAAACCGGCACTAGGAAACAGACTGAGAAAACAGAGAACAAGTTTCCCCTGCAACCCGTTCGCTTTGTGCTACATGAACGAACGTCTCTCCACATGCTCAGTTCTGAGAGATAAGTGTTTGTGAAAGCCGTCCTTCAACAATCTTGTTGGGAAAACAAAGTTTCTTTTCAGTTCCAAACTACACTTCATACATATATATGGAGAAGTCATGGCTCCAATTTGGTTTTACAGTGAAAACTGCAGGACTTCACACCGGCACTAGGAAACGGACTGAGAAACAAGATTAAAAGTTTCCCCTGCAAATCGTTCCCATTGTGCTAGAGAAACAAAAGTCTCCCCACTTGCTAATTTCTGAGAGATAAGTGTGTGTGAAAGCCGTCCTTCAATTTGCTTGTTATGAACACAAAGTTTCTTCTCAGTAGAAAAACTACACTCCATATATATATATGGTGAGGTACTAGCTCCAACTCGGTTTACAGTGAAAACTGCAGGAACTTCAAACCGGCACTATGAAACAGACAGAGAATCCAGAGTAAAAGTTTCTCCTGCAGAACGTTCCATTTTGTGCTAGATGAACGAACGTCTCTCAACATGCTCAGTTCTGGGAGATAACTGTGTGTCAAAGCCGTCCTTCACCTAGCTTGTTGGGAACACAAAGATTCCTTTAGTTGCAAACTACACTGCTTACATATATGGGGAGATATAAGCTCCAACACGGTTTTACAGTGAAAACTGCAGGAATTCAAACCGGCACTAGAAAAAAGACTGAGAAATCAAAAAAACAGTTTCACCTGCAACCCGTTCCCTTTGTGCTAGATGAACGATCGTCTCTCCACATGCTCATTTCTGAGAGAATAGTGTGTGTAAAAGCCGTCCTTCATCTTGTTTGTTGGGAACACAAAGTTAATCTTCAGTTGCAAACTACACTCCATACATTTATATTTGGAGGACCTAGCTCCAACACGGTTTTACAGTGAAAACTGCAGGAACTTCAAAACGGCACTAGGAAACAGACTGAGAAACCAGAGTAAATGTTACACATGCAAAGCATTTCCATTTTGCTAGGTGAACGATCTTTTCTCCACATGCTCAATTCTGATTGATAAATGTGTGTGAAAGCCGTCCTTCACCTAGCTTGTTGGGAATACAAATTTTCATTTCAGTTGCAAACTACACTTCATACATATAAAAGGGAAGGTACTAGCTCCAACTCGGTTTTACAGTGAAAAATGCAGGAAATTCATACTGGCACTAGGAAACAGAATGAGAAACCAGAGTAAAATTTTCCCCTGCAACAAATTCCCATTGTTGTAGAGAAACGAACGTCTCCCCAAATGCTAATTTCTGAGAGATAATTGTGTGTGAAAGCCGTCCTTCAACTTACTTGTTATGAACACAATGTTTCTTCTCAGTAGCAAATTACACTCCATACAAATATAAGGGGAGGTACTAGTTCCAACTCGGTTTTACAATGAAAACTGCAGGAACTTCAAATCGGCACTAGGAAACAGACTGAGAAACCAGAGTAAAAGTTCCTCCTGCAATCCATTCAATTTGTGCAAGGTGAACAAACGTCTCTCCTTATGCTCAGTCTGAGAGATAAGTGTCGGTGAAAGCCGTCCTTCACCTTTCTTGTTGTGAACACAATGTTCCTTTTCAGTTGCAAACTACAGTCCATACATTTATATGGGGAGTTTCAAGCAGCAACACGGTTTTACAGTGAAAATTTCAAGAATTTCAAAACGGCACTAGGAAACAGACTGAGAAACCAGAGTAAATATTACACTTGCAAAGTGTTCCCATTTTGCTAGGTGAACGAACTTTTCTCCACATGCTCTGTTCTGAGAGATAAGTGTGTGTGAATTCCGAACTTCACGTATCTTGTTGGGCACACAATGTTTCTTTAGAGTTGCAAAATACACTCCATGTATATATATGGGGTGGTCCTGGCTCCACCTCGGTTTTACTGTGAAAACTGCAGGAACTTCAAACCGGCACTAGGAAACAGACCGAGAACCAGAGTAAAAGTTTCTCCTGTAAAACGTTCCATTTTGTGCTAGATGAACGAACGTCTCTCCACATGTTCAGTTCTGAGAGATAAGTGTGTGCAAATTCCGTCCTTCAACTAGCTTGTTGGGAACACAAAGTTTCTTTCAGTTGCAAGTAAACTGCATACATATATGGGGAGGTATAAGCTCCAACTCGGTTTTACAGTGAAAATTGCAGGAACTTCAAACCGGCACTAGGAAAGAGACTGAGAAACAAAAAAACAGGTTCCCCTGCAACACGTTCCCTTTGTGCTAGATGAACGATCGTCTCTCCACATGCTCAGTTCTGAGAGATAAGTGTGTGTAAAAGCCGTCCTTCACCTATCTTGCTGGGAATACAAATTTTCATTTCAGTTGCAAACTACACTTCATAAATATAAATGGGGAGGTACAAGCTACAACTCTGTTTTACCGTGAAAACTGAAGGAACTTCAAACCGGCACTAGGAAACAGACTCAGAAATCAGAGAAACTGTTTCTCCTGCAACCTTTTCCCTTTTTGCTAGGTGAACGAACGTCTCTCCACATGCTCATTTCTGAGAGATAAGTGTGTGTGGAAGCCATCATCACCTAGGTTGTTGGGAACACAAAGATTTTTCTCAATTGCAAACTACATTCCATACATATATATGGGGAGGTACTAGCTCCTACTCGGTTTTACAGAGACAACTGAAGGAACTTCAAACTGACACTAGGAAACACACTGAGAAATCAGAGTAAAATGTTCCCCTGCAACCCGTTCCCTTTGTCCTAGATGAATGAACGTCTCTCCAGATGCTCAGATCTGAGAGTTAAGGGTGTGTGAAATCCGTCCTTCACCTAGCTTGTTGGGAACACAAAGTTTCTTTTCAGTTGCAAACCACAATCCATACATATATAAAGTGTGGTACTAGTTCCAAAACGGGTTTACAGTGAAAACTGAAGGAACTTCTAACCGGCACTAGGAAACAGATTAGGAAACCATAGAAAAGTTTCTCCTGCAAAACTTACCCTTTGTGCTAGATGAATGAAAGTTTCTCCACATGCTCAGTTCAGAGAGATAACTCTTTGTGAAAGCCGACCTTCACCTAGCTTGTCGGGAACACAAAGTTTCTTTTCAGTTGCAAATAACACTCCATACATATATATAGGGAGGTACTAGCTCATATCGGTTTACAGTGAAAACTGCAGGAACTTCAATACGGCACTAGGAAAAAGACTGAGAAAGCTTAGTAAAATTTCCCTTACAAATCGTTTCCTTTCTGCTAGATTAACGAACGTCTCTCCACATGCTCAATTCTGAGAGATAACTGTGTGTGAAAGCCGACCTTCACCAAGCTTGTTGAGAACGCATAGTCTCTTTTCAGTTGCAAACAACTCTCCATACATATATATGGGATGGTAATAGCTCCAACTGGGTTTTGCAGTGAAAACTGCTATAAATTCCAATCGGCACTAGGAAACTGAACGAGAAACCAGAGTAAAAATTTCCCCTTCCACCCGTTCCCTTTGTGCTAGATGAACGAAAGTCTCTCCACATGCTCAGTTCTGAGAGATAAGTGTGTGTGAAAGCCGACCTTCAACTATCTAGTTGGGAACACAAAGTTTCTTTTCAGTTGCAATCTACACTCCATACATATATATGGTGCGGTCCTGGCTCCAACTCGGTTTACAGTGAAAACTGCAGGAACTACAAACCGGCACTAGGAGACAGACCTGAGAACCATAGTAAAAGCTTCTCCTGCAACTACGTTCCATTTGTGCTAGATGAACGAACGTCTCTCCACATGCTCAGTTCTGAGAGATAAGTGTGTGTGAAAGCCGTACTTCACCTAGGCTTGTTGGGAACACAAATTTTTCTTTCAATTGCAAACTACAATTCATACATATATATGGGGAGGTACTAGCTCCAACTCGGTTTTACAGTGAAAACTGCAGGAACTTCAAACCGCACTAGGAAACAGACTGAGAAACCAGAGTAAAATGTATCCACTGCAAATCCGTTCCCTTTGTGCTTGATGAACAAACGTTTCTCCACATGTTCTGTTGTGAGAGATAAGTGTGTGTGAAATCCGTTCTTCACCTAGCTTGTTGGGAACACAAAGTTTCTTTTCAGGTGCAAACTACGCTCCATACGTATATATTGGGAGGTAGTAGCTCCAACTGGGTTTTACAGTGAGAACTGTAGGAACTTCTAACCGGCACTAGGAAACAGATTGAGAAATCATAGAAAAATTTCTCCTGCAAACCTTACCCTTTGTGCTAGATGAATGAAAGTCTCTCCACATGCTCAGTTCTGAGAGATAACTGTGTGTGAAAGCCGACCTTCACATAGCTTGTCGGGAACACAAAGTTTCTTTTCAGTTGCAAATTACACTCCATACATATATATGGTTAGGTACTAGCTCATATCGGTTTTACAGTGAAAACTGCAGGAACTTCAATACAGCACTAGGAAACTGACTGAGAATGCTTAGTAAAATTTCCCCTACAAACCGTACCCTTTGTGCTAGTTTAACGAACGTCTCTCCATATGCTCACTTCTGAGAGATAACTGTGTGTGAAAGCCGAACTTCACCTAGCTTGTTGAGAACGCATAGTCTCTTTCCAGTTGCAAACAACACTCCATACATATATATGGGATGGTAATAGCTCCAACTGGGTTTTGCAGTGAAAACTGCAGTAAATTCCAATTGGCACTAGGAAACTGAATGAGAAACCAGGGTAAAAGTTTCTCCTGCAACCCATTCCCGTTTTGCTAGGTGAACGAACGTCTCTCCTTATGCTCAGTCTGAGAGATAAGTTTGGGTGAATGCAGTCCTTCAACTAGCTTGTTGTGAACACAAAGTTCCTTTTCAGTTGCAAACTACAGTCCATACATTTATATGGGGAGGTGAAGCTGCAACACGGTTTCACAGTGAAAATTGCAAGAACTTCAAACCGGCTCTAGGAAACAGACTGAGAAACCAGAGTAAATGTTACACTTGCAAAGCGTTCCCATTGTGCTAGATTGAACGAACATTTCTCCACATGCCCAGTTCTGAGGGATATGTGTGTTTGAAAACCGTCCTTTACCTAGCTTGTTGGGAATACAAATTTTCATTTAGGTTGCAAACTACACTTCATACATATAAACGGGGAGGTACAAGCTCCAACTCTGTTTTACAGAGAAAATTGCAGGATCTTCATACCGGCACTAGGAAACAGAGTGAGAAACCAGATTAAAAATTTCCCCTGCAACCCGTTCCCATTGTGCTAGAGGAACGAACGTCTCCACACATGCTAATTTCTGAGAGATAAGTGTGTGTGAAAGCAGTCCTTCAACTTGCTTGTTATGAACACAAAGTTTCTTCTCAGTAGCAAACTACACTCCATAAATATATATGGCGAGGTACTAGCTCCAACTCGGTTTACAGTGAAAACTGCAGGAACTTCAAACCTGCACTATGAAACAGACTGAGAATCCAGAGTAAAAGTTTCTCCTGCAGAACGTTCCATTTTGTGCTAGATGAACGAACGTCTCTCCACATGCTCAGTTCTGAGAGATAAGTGTGTGTGAAAGCCGTCCTTCACTTAACTTGTTGGTAATACAAATTTTCACTTCAGTTGCAAACCTCAATCCATACATATTTATGGGTAGGTACTAGCTCCAACTCGGTTTTACAGAGAAAACTGCAGGAACTTCAAACTGAACTAGGAAACACACTGAGAAACCAGAGTAAAATTTTCCCCTGCCACAAGTTCCCTTTTTTCTAGATAAATGAAAGTCTTTCCAGATGCTCAGATCTGAGAGATAAGTGTGTGTGAAAGCCGTCCTTCACATAGCCTGTTGGGAATACAAAGATTCTATTAAGTTGCAAACCACAAACAGTTCATATATAAGGGGAGTTACTAGATCCAACTCGGGTTTACAGTGAAAACTGCAGGAAATTCAAACCAGCATTAGGAAACAGATTGAGAAACCAGAGAATAATTTCCCTTGCAAGCCGTTCCCTTTGTGCTAGATGAATGAACGTCTCTCCACATGCTCAGTTCTGAGAGATAAGTGTGAGTGAAAGCCGTCCTTCACCTGGCTTGTTGGTAACACAAACTTTCTTTTCAGTTGCAAACTACACTCCGTACATATATATGGGGTGGTACTAGCTCGAAATTGGTTTTAGAGTGAAAACTGCAGGAACTTCAAAACGGCACTAGGAAAAAACTGAGAAACCAGAGTAAAAGTTTCTCCTGAAACCGGTTTCTTTGTGCTAGATAAACGAACTTCTCTCCACATTCTCAGTTCTGAAAGATATGTGTGTGTGAAAGCCGTCCTTCACCTAGCTTGTCGGGAACACAAAGTTTCTTTTCAGTTGCAAAATACACTCCATACATATACATGCTGAGGTACAATCTCAAATAGAATTTACAGTGAAAATAGCAGGAATTTCAATCCGGCACTAAGAAACAGACTGAGAATGCTGAGTAAAATTTTCCCTACAACCCGTTCCCTTTATGCTAGGTGAACGAACGTATCTCCACTTGCTCAGTTCTGAGAGATAAGTGGGTGAGAAAGCCGTCCTTCACCTAGCTTGTTTGGAACACAAAGTTTCTTTTCAGATGCAAACTCCACTCCATACATTTATATGGGGAGGTACTAGCTCCAACTCGGTTTTACAGTGAAAACTGCAGGAACTTCAAACCAGCACTAGGAAACAGCCAGAGAATCCAGAGTAAAAGTTTCTCCTGCAACCCGTTCCCTTTTTGCTAGGTGAACGAAATATTCTCCACATGCTCAGTTCTGAGAGATAATTGTGTGTGAAAGCCGTACTTCACCTACCTTGTTGGGAATACTAATTTTCATTTCAGTTGCAAACTACATTTCATACATATAAATGTGGAGGTACTAGCTCCAATTCGTTTTTACAGTGAAAAATGCAGGAACTCCTTACCGGCACTATGAAACTGACTGAGAAACCAGAGTAAAACTTTCCCATGCTTCCCGTTCACTTTGTGCTAGATGAACGAACGTCTCTCCACATGCTCAGTTCTGAGAGATTAGTGTGTGTAAAAGCCGTCCTTCACCTTGTTTGTTGGGAACACATAGTTTCTCTTCAGTTGCAAACTACAATCCATACATATATATGGGGAGGACCTATCTCCAACATGGTTTTACAGTGAAATCTGCAGGAATTTCAAAACGGCACTTGGAAACAGACTGAAAAACCAGAGTAAATTTTACACTTGCAAAACGTTCCCATTGTGCTAGTTGAACGAACTTTTCTCCACATGCCCAGTTTTGAAAGATAAGTTTGTGTGAAAACCATCCTTTACCTAGTTTGTTGGAATACAAATTTTCATTTAATTTGCAAACTACACTTCATACATATAAACGGGGAGGTACTAGCTCCAACTCGGTTTACAGTGAAAAATGCAGGAAATTAATACCGGCACTAGGAAACAGACTGAGAAACCAGAGTACAGTTTCACCTGCAACCCGTTCCCTTTATGCTAGATGAACGAACGTTTCTCCACATGCTCAGTTCTGAGAGATAACTGTGTGTGAAAGCCCTCCTTCACCTAGCTTGTTGGGAACACAAGATTATTTTAGTTGCAAACTACACTGCTTACATATATGGGGAGTTATAAGCACCAACACGGTTTTACAGTGAAAATTGCAGGAATTCAAACCGGCACTAGAAAAAAGACTGAGAAACCAGAGTAAATGTTACACTTGCAAAGCGTTCTTATTGTGTTAGGTTAACTAATAATCTCCACATGCTCAGTTCTGAAGATAAGTGTGTGTGAAAGCTGTCCTTCACATATCTTGTTGGGAATACAAATTTTCATTTCAGTTGCAAACAACACTTCATACATATAAAAGGTGAGGTAATAGCTCCAACTCGATTTTACAGTGAAAAATGCAGGAACTTCATTCCGGCACTAGGAAACAGATTGAGAAAACAGAGAACAAGTTTCCTCTGCAACACTTTCGCTTTGTGCTACATGAACGAACGTCTCTCCACATGCTTATTTCTGAGAGATAAGTGTGTGTGAATGCCGTCCTTCAAAAATCTTCTTGGGAAAACAAAGTTTCTTTTCAGTTCCAAACTACAATCCATACATATATATGGGAAAGTCATGGCTCCAATTTGGTTTACAGTGAAAACTGCAGGAACTTCAAACCGGCTCTAGGAAACAGACCGAAAAAACAGAGTAAACGTTTCTTTTGCAAAACCTTCCATTTTGTGCTAGATGAACGAACGTCTCTCCACATGCTCAGTTTTGAGAGATAAGTGTGTGTGAAAGCCGTCCTTCACTTAGCTTGTTGGGAACACAAAGTTTCTTTTGAGTTGCAAACTACACTTCATACATATATAAGGGGAGGTACTAGCTCAAATCGGTTTTACAGTGAAAACTGCAGGAACTTCAAACCGGCACTAGGAAACGGACAGAGAGCGCTTAGGAAAATTTCCACTTCAAACCGTTCCCTTTGGGCTTGATGAACGAAATTCACTCCACATGCTCAGTTCTGAGAGATAAGTGTGTGTGAAAGCCGTCCTTCAACTTGCTTGTTGGGAACACAAAGTTTCTTTTTAGTTGCAAACTACACTCCATAAATTTATATGGGGATGTCCTAGCCCCGAAACGGTTTTACAGTGAAAACTGCACGAACTTCAAACCGGCACTAGGAAACTGACTGAGAAATCAGAGTAAAAGATTTTGCTGCAACCCATTCCCTTTGTGCTACATGAACGAACGTCTCTCCACATGCTCAGTTCTGAGAGATATGTGTGTGTGAAAGCCGTCCTTCAACTAGCTTGTTGGGAACACAAGGTTTCTTTTCAGTTGCAGTCTACACTCCATACATATATATGGGGAGGACCTAGTTCCAACTGGGATTTACAGTGAAAACTGCAGGAACTTCAAACTGGCACTAGGAAACAGACTGAGAAACCAGAATAAAAGTTACTCCTGCAACACGTTCCCTTTGTGCTAGGTGAACGAAAGTCTCTCCACATGCTCAGTTCTGAGAGATAAGTGTGTGTGAAAGCCGTCCTTCATCTAGCTGGTTGGGAACACAAAGATTCTTCTCAATGGCAAACTACACTCCGTAATTATATATGGGTAGGTAATAGCTCCAACTCGGTTTTACAGAGAAAACTGCAGGAACTTCCAACCGACACTAGGAAACACACTGAGAAACCAGAGTAAAATGATCACCTGCAACCCGTTCACTTTGTGCTAGATGAATGAACGTCTCTCTAGATGCTCAGATCTGAGACATAAATGTGTGTGAAACCCGCCCTTCACCTAGCTTGTTGGGAACACAATGTTTCTATTCAGTTGCAAACCACAATCCAAACATATATAAGGGGATATACTAGATCCAACTCGGGTTTACAGTGAAAACTGCAGGATCTTCAAACCGGCACTAGGAAACAGAATGAGAAATCAGAGAATAGTTCCTCCTGCAACCCGTTCCCTTTGTGCTAGATGAATGAACGTCTTTCCACATGCTCAGTTCTGAGAGATAAGTTTGTGTGAAAGCCGTCCTTCACCAAGCTTGTTGGGAAAACAAAGTTTCTTTTCACTTGCAAACTACAATCCATACATATATATGGGGAGGGACTAGCTCATTTCGGTTTTACAGTGAAAACTGCAGGAACTTCAAAACGGCACTAGGAAAAAGGCTGAAAAACCAGAGTAAAAGTTTCTCCTGAAACCCGTTTCCTTTTTGCTAAATGAACGAACGTCTCTCCACATGCTGAGTTCTGAAAGATAAGTGTGGATGAAAGCCGTCCTTCACTTGGCTTGTTGTAAACACAAAGTTTCTTCTCAGTTGCAAACTACACGCCATAGATATATATGGGTAAGTACTAGCCCCAACTCGGTTTTATAGAGAAAACTGCAGGAACTTCCATCAGACTCTACTAAATACACTGAGAAACCAGAGTAAAATGTTCCCCTGCAACCCGTTCCCCTTGTGCTAGATGAATGACCGCCTCTTCAGATGCTCAGATCTGAGAGATAAGTGTGTGTGAAAGCCTTACTTCACCTAGCTTGTTGGGAACACAAAGATTATATTCAGTTGCAAACCACAATCCATACATATATAAGGGTAGGTACTAGCTACAACTCGGGTTTACAGTGAAAACTGCAGGAACATCAATACAGCACTAGGAAACAGACTGAGAAAGCTTAGTAAAATTTCCCCTGCAACACGATCCCTTTGTGCTAGATGAACGAACGTCTCTCCACATGCTCAATTCTGAGAGATAAGTGTGTGTGAAAGCCGTCCTTCACCTAGCTTTTTGGGAACACAAAGATTCTTCTCAATTGCAAACCTCACTCCATACATATTTATGGGTAGGTACTAGCTCCAACTCGGTTTTACAGAGAAAACTGCAGGAACTTCCCACTGACACTAGGAAACACACAGATAAACCAGAGTAAAATGTTCCACTGCAACCCGTTCCCTTTGTGCTAGATGAACGAACGTCTCTCCACATGCTCAGTTCTGAGAGATAAGTGGGTGTGAAAGCCGTCCTTCACATATCTTGTTGGGAACACAAAGTTTCTTTTCAGTTGCAAACTACAATCCATAATTATATATGGGGAGGTACTAGCTCCAACTCGGTTTTACAGTGAAAACTGCTGGAACTTCAAACCGACACTAGGAAACAGACTCAGAACCCAGAGTAATATTTTCTCCTGCAACCCGTTTCGTTTGTGCTAGGTGAACGAACGTCACCCCGCATGCTCAGTTTTGAGATATAAGTGGGTGTGAAAGCCGTCATTCAGCTAGCTTGTTGGGAACACATAGTTTCTTTTCAGTTGCTAACTACACTCCATTCATATATATTGGGGATGTACTAGCTCAAATCGGTTTTACAGTGAAAACTGCAGAAACTTCAAACCGGCACTAGGAAACGGACTGAGAAAGCTGAGTAAAATTTCCCCTTCCATCCGTTCCCTTTGTGCTAGATTAACGAACGTCTCTCCACATGCTCAGTTATAAGAGATAAGTGTGTGTGAAAGCCGTCCTTCACTTAGCTTGTTGGGAAAACAAAGATTCTTTCAGTTGCCTACTACACTGCATACATATATGGGGAGGTATAACCTCCAACTCGGTTTTACAATGAAAACTGCAGGAATTTCAAACAGGCTCTACGAAACAGACTGAGAAACCAGAGTAACAGTTTCTCCTGCTACCCGTTCCCATTGTGCTGGATGAACGAACGTCTCTCCACATGCTCAGTTCTGAGAGACAAGTGTGTGTGGAAGCCGTCCTTCACCTACCTTGTTGAGAACGGAAAGTTTCTTTTCAGTTGCAAACTAAAGTCCGTACATATATATGGGGTTGTACTACTCCAAATGTGTGTCACGTTGAAAACTGCAGGAACTTCAAAATGGCACTAGGAAAAAGGCTGAGAAACCAGAGTAAAAGTTTCTCCTGAAACCGTTTCTTTTGTGCTAGATGAACGAACGTCTCTCCACATGCTCAGTTCAGAAAGATAAGTGTGGGTGGAAGCCGTCCTTCACCTAGCTTTTTGGAAACACAAAGTTTCTTTTCAGTTGCAAAATACACTCCAAATATATATATGGGGAGGATCTTGCTCCAACTCGGTTTTACATTGAAAACTGCAGGTACTTCAATAAGGCACTAGGGAACAGACTGAGAAAGCATAGTAAAATTTCACTGCAAACCGTTCCCTTTGTGCTAGATGAATGAACGTCTCTCCATATGCTCAGTGCTGAGAGATAAGTGTGTGTGAAAGCCGTCCTTCACATAGCTTGTTGGGAAAACAAAGTTTCTTTCCAGCTGCAAACTACACTCTATATATATATCTATGGGTAGGTACTAGCTCCAACTCGGTTTTATAGTGAAATCTGCAGGAACTTCAAACTGGCACTAGGAAACTGAGTGAGAAACCAGAGTAAAATTTTCTCCTCCAACCCGTTCCCTTTGCGCTAGGTGAACGAAAGTCTCTCCACATGCTCATTTCTGAGAGATATGTGTGTGTGAAAGCCGTCCTTCACCTAGCTTGCTGGGACCACAAAGTTTCTTTTCAGTTGCAAAAGACACTCCATACATATACATGCGGAAGTACGAACTCAAATCGGTTTTACAGTGAAAATAGCAGGAATTTCAATCCGGCAGTAGGAAACAGACTGAGAATGCTGAGGAAATTTTCCCTTCAACCCGTTCCCTTTGTGCTAGATGAACGAACGTCTATCCACGTGCTCAGTTCTCAGAGATAAGTGTGTGTGAAAGCCGAAATTCACCAAGCTTGTTGATAAAACAAAGTTTCTTTAAGTTGCAAACTACACTCCTTAAATATATGGGGGTGTATAAACTCCAACTAGGTTTTACAGTGAAAACTGCAGGAACTTCAAACAGGCACTAGGAAACAGATAGAGAAACCAGAGTAAAAGTTTCACTGCAAACCGTTCCCTTTGTGCTAGGTGAACGAACGTCTCTCCACATGCTCATGTCTGAGAGATAAGTGTGTGTGAAAGCCGTCCTTCACCTAGCTTGTTGGGAACACAAAGATTCTTCTCAGTTGCAAACAACACTCCATATATATATATGGGTAGGTACTAGCTCCAACTCGGTTTTAAAGAGAAAACTGCAGGAACTTCCAACCGACACTAGGAAACACACTGAGAAACCAGAGTAAAATTTTCCCCTGACAAAAGTTCCCTTTTTTCTAGATAAATGAAGGTCTTTCCAGATGCTCATATCTGAGAGATAAGTGTGTGTGAAAGCCGTCCTTCACCTAGCTTCTTGGGAACACAAATTTTGTTTTCATTTGCAAACTACACTCCCTATATATATATATGTGGGGATGTCCTGGCCCCAACTCTGTTTTACATTGAAAACTGCTGGAACTTCAAACCGGCACTAGGAAACAGAATGAAAAACCAGAGTGAAAGTTTCCCCTTCCACAAGTTACCTTTGTGCTAGATGAACGAACGTCTCTCCACATGCTCAGTTCTAAGAGATAAGTGTGTGTGAAGGCCGTACTTCACCTAGCTTGTTGGGAAAACAAAGATTCTTTCAGTTGCAAACTACACTGCATACATATATGGTGAGGTATGATCTCCAACTCGGTTTTACAGTGAAAACTGCAGGAACTTCAAACCGGCTCTAGGAAACAGACTGAGAAACCAGAGTAACAGTTTCTCCTGCTACCCGTTCCCATTTTGCTAGATGAACGAACGTCTCTCCACATGCTCAGTTCTGAGAGATAAGTTTGTGTGAAAGCCGTCCTTCACCTAGCTTGTTGGGAACACAAAGTTTCTTTTCAGTTGCAAACTACACTCCATATATATATATGGGGAAGTACTCGCTCCAAATCTGTTTTACTGTGATAACTGCAGGAACTTCAACGCGGCACTAGGAAACGGACTGAGAAAGATGAGTAAAATTTCCCCTTCCACCCGTTCCCTTGTGCTAGATGAACGAACGTCTCTCCACATGCTCAGTTTTGAGAGATAAGTTTGTGTGAAAACCATCCTTTACCTAGCTTCTTGGGAATACAAATTTTCATTTAAGTTGCAAACTACACTTCATACATATAAACGGGGAGGTACTAGCTCCAAATCTGTTTTACAGAGAAAATTGCAGGATCTTCATACCGGCACTAGGAAACAGAGTGAAAAACCAGATGAAAAGTTTCCCCTGCAACCCGTTCCCATTGTGCTAGAGGAACGAACGCCTTCCCACATGCTTTTTTCTGAGAGATAAGTGTGTGTGAAAGCCGTCCTTCAACTTGCTTGTTATGAACACAAAGTTTCTTCTCAGTAGCAAACTACACTCCATATATATATATGATGAGGTACTAGCTCCAACTCGGTTTACAGTGAAAAATGCAGGAAATTAATACCGGCACTAGGAAACAGACTGAGAAACCAGAGTACAGTTTCACCTGCAACCCGTTCCCTTTATGCTAGATGAACGAACGTTTCTCCACATGCTCAGTTCTGAGAGATAACTGTGTGTGAAAGCCCTCCTTCACCTAGCTTGTTGGGAACACAAGATTATTTTAGTTGCAAACTACACTGCTTACATATATGGGGAGTTATAAGCACCAACACGGTTTTACAGTGAAAATTGCAGGAATTCAAACCGGCACTAGAAAAAAGACTGAGAAACCAGAGTAAATGTTACACTTGCAAAGCGTTCTTATTGTGTTAGGTTAACTAATAATCTCCACATGCTCAGTTCTGAAGATAAGTGTGTGTGAAAGTTGTCCTTCACATATCTTGTTGGGAATACAAATTTTCATTTCAGTTGCAAACAACACTTCATACATATAAAAGGTGAGGTAATAGCTCCACCTCGATTTTACAGTGAAAAATGCAGGAACTTCATTCCGGCACTAGGAAACAGATTGAGAAAACAGAGAACAAGTTTCCTCTGCAACACTTTCGCTTTGTGCTACATGAACGAACGTCTCTCCACATGCTTATTTCTGAGAGATAAGTGTGTGTGAATGCCGTCCTTCAACAATCTTCTTGGGAAAACAAAGTTTCTTTTCAGTTCCAAACTACAATCCATACATATATATGGGAAAGTCATGGCTCCAATTTGGTTTTACAGTGAAAACTGCAGGAACTTCAAACCGGCTCTAGGAAACAGACCGAAAAACCAGAGTAAACGTTTCTTTTGCAAAACCTTCCATTTTGTGCTAGATGAACGAACGTCTCTCCACATGCTCAGTTTTGAGATATAAGTGTGTGTGAAAGCCGTCCTTCACTTAGCTTGTTGGGAACACAAAGTTTCTTTTCAGTTGCAAACTACACTTCATACATATATAAGGGGAGGTACTAGCTCAAATCGGTTTTAAAGTGAAAACTGCAGGAACTTCAAACCGGCACTAGGAAACGGACAGAGAGCGCTTAGGAAAATTTCCACTTCAAACCGTTCCCTTTGGGCTTGATGAACGAAATTCACTCCACATGCTCAGTTCTGAGAAATAAGTGTGTGTGAAAGCCGTCCTTCAACTTGCTTGTTGGGAACACAAAGTTTCCTTTTAGTTGCAAACTACACTCCATAAATTTATATGGGGATGTCCTAGCCCCGAAACGGTTTTACAGTGAAAACTGCACGAACTTCAAACCGGCACTAGGAAACTGACTGAGAAATCAGAGTAAAAGATTCTGCTGCAACCCATTCCCTTTGTGCTACATGAACGAACGTCTCTCCACATGCTCAGTTCTGAGAGATATGTGTGTGTGAAAGCCGTCCTTCAACTAGCTTGTTGGGAACACAAGGTTTCTTTTAAGTTGCAGTCTACAATCCATACATATATATGGGGAGGACCTAGTTCCAACTGGGATTTACAGTGAAAACTGCAGGAACTTCAAACTGGCACTAGGAAACAGACTGAGAAACCAGAATAAAAGTTACTCCTGCAACACGTTCCCTTTGTGCTAGGTGAAAGAAAGTCTCTCCACATGCTCAGTTCTGAGAGATAAGTGTGTGTGAAAGCCGTCCTTCATCTAGCTGGTTGGGAACACAAAGATTCTTCTCAATGGCAAACTACACTCCGTAATTATATATGGGTAGGTAATAGCTCCAACTCGGTTTTACAGAGAAAACTGCTGGAACTTCAAACCGACACTAGGAAACAGACTCAGAACCCAGAGTAATATTTTCTCCTGCAACCCGTTTCGTTTGTGCTAGGTGAACGAACGTCACCCCGCATGCTCAGTTTTGAGATATAAGTGGGTGTGAAAGCCGTCATTCAGCTAGCTTGTTGGGAACACATAGTTTCTTTTCAGTTGCTAACTACACTCCATTCATATCTATTGGGGATGTACTAGCTCAAATCGGTTTTACAGTGAAAACTGCAGAAACTTCAAACCGGCACTAGGAAACGGACTGAGAAAGCTGAGTAAAATTTCCCCTTCCATCCGTTCCCTTTGTGCTAGATTAACGAACGTCTCTCCACATGCTCAGTTATAAGATATAAGTGTGTGTGAAAGCCGTCCTTCACTTAGCTTGTTGGGAAAACAAAGATTCTTTCAGTTGCCTACTACACTGCATACATATATGGGGAGGTATAACCTCCAACTCGGTTTTACAATGAAAACTGCAGGAATTTCAAACAGGCTCTACGAAACAGACTGAGAAACCAGAGTAACAGTTTCTCCTGCTACCCGTTCCCATTGTGCTGGATGAACGAACGTCTCTCCACATGCTCAGTTCTGAGAGACAAGTGTGTGTGGAAGCCGTCCTTCACCTACCTTGTTGAGAACGGAAAGTTTCTTTTCAGTTGCAAACTAAAGTCCGTACATATATATGGGGTTGTACTACTCCAAATGTGTGTCACGTTGAAAACTGCAGGAACTTCAAAATGGCACTAGGAAAAAGGCTGAGAAACCAGAGTAAAAGTTTCTCCTGAAAACCGTTTCTTTTGTGCTAGATGAACGAACGTCTCTCCACATGCTCAGTTCAGAAAGATAAGTGTGGGTGAAAGCCGTCCTTCACCTAGCTTTTTGGAAACACAAAGTTTCTTTTCAGTTGCAAAATACACTCCAAATATATATATGGGGAGGATCTTGCTCCAACTCGGTTTTACATTGAAAACTGCAGGTACTTCAATAAGGCACTAGGGAACAGACTGAGAAACATAGTAAAATTTCACTGCAAACCGTTCCCTTTGTGCTAGATGAATGAACGTCTCTCCATATGCTCAGTGCTGAGAGATAAGTGTGTGTGAAAGCCGTCCTTCACATAGCTTGTTGGGAAAACAAAGTTTCTTTCCAGCTGCAAACTACACTCTATATATATATCTATGGGTAGGTACTAGCTCCAACTCGGTTTTATAGTGAAATCTGCAGGAACTTCAAACTGGCACTAGGAAACTGAGTGAGAAACCAGAGTAAAATTTTCTCCTCCAACCCGTTCCCTTTGCGCTAGGTGAACGAAAGTCTCTCCACATGCTCATTTCTGAGAGATATGTGTGTGTGAAAGCCGTCCTTCACCTAGCTTGCTGGGACCACAAAGTTTCTTTCAGTTGCAAAAGACACTCCATACATATACATGCGGAAGTACGAACTCAAATCGGTTTTACAGTGAAAATAGCAGGAATTTCAATCCGGCAGTAGGAAACAGACTGAGAATGCTGAGGAAATTTTCCCTTCAACCCGTTCCCTTTGTGCTAGATGAACGAACGTCTATCCACGTGCTCAGTTCTCAGAGATAAGTGTGTGTGAAAGCCGAAATTCACCAAGCTTGTTGATAAAACAAAGTTTCCTTTAAGTTGCAAACTACACTCCTTAAATATATGGGGGTGTATAAACTCCAACTAGGTTTTACAGTGAAAACTGCAGGAACTTCAAACAGGCACTAGGAAACAGATAGAGAAACCAGAGTAAAAGTTTCACTGCAAACCGTTCCCTTTGTGCTAGGTGAACGAACGTCTCTCCACATGCTCATGTCTGAGAGATAAGTGTGTGTGAAAGCCGTCCTTCACCTAGCTTGTTGGGAACACAAAGATTCTTCTCAGTTGCAAACAACACTCCATATATATATATGGGTAGGTACTAGCTCCAACTCGGTTTTAAAGAGAAAACTGCAGGAACTTCCAACCGACACTAGGAAACACACTGAGAAACCAGAGTAAAATTTTCCCCTGACAAAAGTTCCCTTTTTTCTAGATAAATGAAGGTCTTTCCAGATGCTCATATCTGAGAGATAAGTGTGTGTGAAAGCCGTCCTTCACCTAGCTTCTTGGGAACACAAATTTTGTTTTCATTTGCAAACTACACTCCCTATATATATATATGTGGGGATGTCCTGGCCCCAACTCTGTTTTACATTGAAAACTGCTGGAACTTCAAACCGGCACTAGGAAACAGAATGAAAAACCAGAGTGAAAGTTTCCCCTTCCACAAGTTACCTTTGTGCTAGATGAACGAACGTCTCTCCACATGCTCAGTTCTAAGAGATAAGTGTGTGTGAAAGCCGTACTTCACCTAGCTTGTTGGGAAAACAAAGATTCTTTCAGTTGCAAACTACACTGCATACATATATGGTGAGGTATGATCTCCAACTCGGTTTTACAGTGAAAACTGCAGGAACTTCAAACCGGCTCTAGGAAACAGACTGAGAAACCAGAGTAACAGTTTCTCCTGCTACCCGTTCCCATTTTGCTAGATGAACGAACGTCTCTCCACATGCTCAGTTCTGAGAGATAAGTTTGTGTGAAAGCCGTCCTTCACCTAGCTTGTTGGGAACACAAAGTTTCTTTTCAGTTGCAAACTACACTCCATATATATATATGGGGAAGTACTCGCTCCAAATCTGTTTTACTGTGATAACTGCAGGAACTTCAACGCGGCACTAGGAAACGGACTGAGAAAGATGAGTAAAATTTCCCCTTCCACCCGTTCCCTTTGTGCTAGATGAACGAACGTCTCTCCACATGCTCAGTTTTGAGAGATAAGTTTGTGTGAAAACCATCCTTTACCTAGCTTCTTGGGAATACAAATTTTCATTTAAGTTGCAAACTACACTTCATACATATAAACGGGGAGGTACTAGCTCCAAATCTGTTTTACAGAGAAAATTGCAGGATCTTCATACCGGCACTAGGAAACAGAGTGAAAAACCAGATGAAAAGTTTCCCCTGCAACCCGTTCCCATTGTGCTAGAGGAACGAACGCCTTCCCACATGCTTTTTTCTGAGAGATAAGTGTGTGTGAAAGCCGTCCTTCAACTTGCTTGTTATGAACACAAAGTTTCTTCTCAGTAGCAAACTACACTCCATATATATATATGGCGAGGTACTAGCTCCAACTCGGTTTACAGTGAAAAATGCAGGAACTTAATACCGGCACTAGGAAACAGACTGAGAAACCAGAGTACAGTTTCACCTGCAACCCGTTCCCTTTATGCTAGATGAACGAACGTTTCTCCACATGCTCAGTTCTGAGAGATAACTGTGTGTGAAAGCCCTCCTTCACCTAGCTTGTTGGGAACACAAAGATTCTTTTAGTTGCAAACTACACTGCTTACATATATGGGGAGTTATAAGCACCAACACGGTTTTACAGTGAAAACTGCAGGAATTCAAACCGGCACTAGAAAAAAGACTGAGAAACCAGAGTAAATGTTACACTTGCAAAGCGTTCTTATTGTGTTAGGTTAACGAATAATCTCCACATGCTCAGTTCTGAAAGATAAGTGTGTGTGAAAGCTGTCCTTCACATATCTTGTTGGGAATACAAATTTTCATTTCAGTTGCAAACAACACTTCATACATATAAAAGGTGAGGTAATAGCTCCAACTCGATTTTACAGTGAAAAATGCAGGAACTTCATTCCGGCACTAGGAAACAGATTGAGAAAACAGAGAACAAGTTTCCTCTGCAACACTTTCGCTTTGTGCTACATGAACGAACGTCTCTCCACATGCTTATTTCTGAGACATAATTGTGTGTGAATGCCGTCCTTCAAAAATCTTCTTGGGAAAACAAAGTTTCTTTTCAGTTCCAAACTACAATCCATACATATATATGGGAAAGTCATGGCTCCAATTTGGTTTTACAGTGAAAACTGCAGGAACTTCAAACCGGCACTAGGAAACTGACTGAGAAATCAGAGTAAAAGATTCTGCTGCAACCCATTCCCTTTGTGCTACATGAACGAACGTCTCTCCACATGCTCAGTTCTGAGAGATATGTGTGTGTGAAAGCCGTCCTTCAACTAGCTTGTTGGGAACACAAGGTTTCTTTTCAGTTGCAGTCTACACTCCATACATATATATGGGGAGGACCTAGTTCCAACTGGGATTTACAGTGAAAACTGCAGGAACTTCAAACTGGCACTAGGAAACAGACTGAGAAACCAGAATAAAAGTTACTCCTGCAACACGTTCCCTTTGTGCTAGGTGAACGAAAGTCTCTCCACATGCTCAGTTCTGAGAGATAAGTGTGTGTGAAAGCCGTCCTTCATCTAGCTGGTTGGGAACACAAAGATTCTTCTCAATGGCAAACTACACTCCGTAATTATATATGGGTAGGTAATAGCTCCAACTCGGTTTTACAGAGAAAACTGCAGGAACTTCCAACCGACACTAGGAAACACACTGAGAAACCAGAGTAAAATGATCACCTGCAACCCGTTCACTTTGTGCTAGATGAATGAACGTCTCTCTAGATGCTCAGATCTGAGACATAAATGTGTGTGAAACCCGCCCTTCACCTAGCTTGTTGGGAACACAATGTTTCTATTCAGTTGCAAACCACAATCCAAACATATATAAGGGGATATACTAGATCCAACTCGGGTTTACAGTGAAAACTGCAGGATCTTCAAACCGGCACTAGGAAACAGAATGAGAAATCAGAGAATAATTCCTCCTGCAACCCGTTCTCTTTGTGCTACATGAATGAACGTCTTTCCACATGCTCAGTTCTGAGAGATAAGTTTGTGTGAAAGCCGTCCTTCACCAAGATTGTTGGGAAAACAAAGTTTCTTTTCACTTGCAAACTACAATCCATACATATATATGGGGAGGGACTAGCTCATTTCGGTTTTACAGTGAAAACTGCAGGAACTTCAAAACGGCACTAGGAAAAAGGCTGAAAAACCAGAGTAAAAGTTTCTCCTGAAACCCGTTTCCTTTTTGCTAAATGAACGAACGTCTCTCCACATGCTGAGTTCTGAAAGATAAGTGTGGATGAAAGCCGTCCTTCACTTGGCTTGTTGTAAACACAAAGTTTCTTCTCAGTTGCAAACTACACGCCATAGATATATATGGGTAAGTACTAGCCCCAACTCGGTTTTATAGAGAAAACTGCAGGAACTTCCATCAGACTCTACTAAATACACTGAGAAACCAGAGTAAAATGTTCCCCTGCAACCCGTTCCCCTTGTGCTAGATGAATGACCGCCTCTTCAGATGCTCAGATCTGAGAGATAAGTGTGTGTGAAAGCCTTACTTCACCTAGCTTGTTGGGAACACAAAGATTATATTCAGTTGCAAACCACAATCCATACATATATAAGGGTAGTTACTAGCTACAACTCGGGTTTACAGTGAAAACTGCAGGAACTTCAATACAGCACTAGGAAACAGACTGAGAAAGCTTAGTAAAATTTCCCCTGCAACACGATCCCTTTGTGCTAGATGAACGAACGTCTCTCCACATGCTCAATTCTGAGAGATAAGTGTGTGTGAAAGCCGTCCTTCACCTAGCTTTTTGGGAACACAAAGATTCTTCTCAATTGCAAACCTCACTCCATACATATTTATGGGTAGGTACTAGCTCCAACTCGGTTTTACAGAGAAAACTGCAGGAACTTCCCACTGACACTAGGAAACACACAGAGAAACCAGAGTAAAATGTTCCACTGCAACCCGTTCCCTTTGTGCTAGATGAACGAACGTCTCTCCACATGCTCAGTTCTGAGAGATAAGTGGGTGTGAAAGCCGTCCTTCACATATCTTGTTGGGAACACAAAGTTTCTTTTCAGTTGCAAACTACAATCCATAATTATATATGGGGAGGTACTAGCTCCAACTCGGTTTTACAGTGAAAACTGCTGGAACTTCAAACCGACACTAGGAAACAGACTCAGAACCCAGAGTAATATTTTCTCCTGCAACCCGTTTCGTTTGTGCTAGGTGAACGAACGTCACCCCGCATGCTCAGTTTTGAGATATAAGTGGGTGTGAAAGCCGTCATTCAGCTAGCTTGTTGGGAACACATAGTTTCTTTTCAGTTGCTAACTACACTCCATTCATATATATTGGGGATGTACTAGCTCAAATCGGTTTTACAGTGAAAACTGCAGAAACTTCAAACCGGCACTAGGAAACGGACTGAGAAAGCTGAGTAAAATTTCCCCTTCCATCCGTTCCCTTTGTGCTAGATTAACGAACGTCTCTCCACATGCTCAGTTATAAGAGATAAGTGTGTGTGAAAGCCGTCCTTCACTTAGCTTGTTGGGAAAACAAAGATTCTTTCAGTTGCCTACTACACTGCATACATATATGGGGAGGTATAACCTCCAACTCGGTTTTACAATGAAAACTGCAGGAATTTCAAACAGGCTCTACGAAACAGACTGAGAAACCAGAGTAACAGTTTCTCCTGCTACCCGTTCCCATTGTGCTGGATGAACGAACGTCTCTCCACATGCTCAGTTCTGAGAGACAAGTGTGTGTGGAAGCCGTCCTTCACCTACCTTGTTGAGAACGGAAAGTTTCTTTTCAGTTGCAAACTAAAGTCCGTACATATATATGGGGTTGTACTACTCCAAATGTGTGTCACGTTGAAAACTGCAGGAACTTCAAAATGGCACTAGGAAAAAGGCTGAGAAACCAGAGTAAAAGTTTCTCCTGAAAACCGTTTCTTTTGTGCTAGATGAACGAACGTCTCTCCACATGCTCAGTTCAGAAAGATAAGTGTGGGTGAAAGCCGTCCTTCACCTAGCTTTTTGGAAACACAAAGTTTCTTTTCAGTTGCAAAATACACTCCAAATATATATATGGGGAGGATCTTGCTCCAACTCGGTTTTACATTGAAAACTGCAGGTACTTCAATAAGGCACTAGGGAACAGACTGAGAAAGCATAGTAAAATTTCACTGCAAACCGTTCCCTTTGTGCTAGATGAATGAACGTCTCTCCATATGCTCAGTGCTGAGAGATAAGTGTGTGTGAAAGCCGTCCTTCACATAGCTTGTTGGGAAAACAAAGTTTCTTTCCAGCTGCAAACTACACTCTATATATATATCTATGGGTAGGTACTAGCTCCAACTCGGTTTTATAGTGAAATCTGCAGGAACTTCAAACTGGCACTAGGAAACTGAGTGAGAAACCAGAGTAAAATTTTCTCCTCCAACCCGTTCCCTTTGCGCTAGGTGAACGAAAGTCTCTCCACATGCTCATTTCTGAGAGATATGTGTGTGTGAAAGCCGTTCTTCACCTAGCTTGCTGGGACCACAAAGTTTCTTTTCAGTTGCAAAAGACACTCCATACATATACATGCGGAAGTACGAACTCAAATCGGTTTTACAGTGAAAATAGCAGGAATTTCAATCCGGCAGTAGGAAACAGACTGAGAATGCTGAGGAAATTTTCCCTTCAACCCGTTCCCTTTGTGCTAGATGAACGAACGTCTATCCACGTGCTCAGTTCTCAGAGATAAGTGTGTGTGAAAGCCGAAATTCACCAAGCTTGTTGATAAAACAAAGTTTCCTTTAAGTTGCAAACTACACTCCTTAAATATATGGGGGTGTATAAACTCCAACTCGGTTTTACAGTGAAAACTGCAGGAACTTCAAACAGGCACTAGGAAACAGATTGAGAAACCAGAGTAAAAGTTTCACTGCAAACCGTTCCCTTTGTGCTAGGTGAACGAACGTCTCTCCACATGCTCATGTCTGAGAGATAAGTGTGTGTGAAAGCCGTCCTTCACCTATCTTGTTGGGAACACAAAGATTCTTCTCAGTTGCAAACAACACTCCATATATATATATGGGTAGGTACTAGCTCCAACTCGGTTTTAAAGAGAAAACTGCAGGAACTTCCAACCGACACTAGGAAACACACTGAGAAACCAGAGTAAAATTTTCCCCTGACAAAAGTTCCCTTTTTTCTAGATAAATGAAGGTCTTTCCAGATGCTCATATCTGAGAGATAAGTGTGTGTGAAAGCCGTCCTTCACCTAGCTTCTTGGGAACACAAATTTTGTTTTCATTTGCAAACTACACTCCCTATATATATATATGTGGGGATGTCCTGGCCCCAACTCTGTTTTACATTGAAAACTGCTGGAACTTCAAACCGGCACTAGGAAACAGAATGAAAAACCAGAGTGAAAGTTTCCCCTTCCACAAGTTACCTTTGTGCTAGATGAACGAACGTCTCTCCACATGCTCAGTTCTAAGAGATAAGTGTGTGTGAAAGCCGTACTTCACCTAGCTTGTTGGGAAAACAAAGATTCTTTCAGTTGCAAACTACACTGCATACATATATGGTGAGGTATGATCTCCAACTCGGTTTTACAGTGAAAACTGCAGGAACTTCAAACCGGCTCTAGGAAACAGACTGAGAAACCAGAGTAACAGTTTCTCCTGCTACCCGTTCCCATTTTGCTAGATGAACGAACGTCTCTCCACATGCTCAGTTCTGAGAGATAAGTTTGTGTGAAAGCCGTCCTTCACCTAGCTTGTTGGGAACACAAAGTTTCTTTTCAGTTGCAAACTACACTCCATATATATATATGGGGAAGTACTCGCTCCAAATCTGTTTTACTGTGATAACTGCAGGAACTTCAACGCGGCACTAGGAAACGGACTGAGAAAGATGAGTAAAATTTCCCCTTCCACCCGTTCCCTTTGTGCTAGATGAACGAACGTCTCTCCACATGCTCAGTTTTGAGAGATAAGTTTGTGTGAAAA
Organism: Camelus ferus; assembly: GCF_009834535.1. Classification (NCBI taxonomy): domain Eukaryota; kingdom Metazoa; phylum Chordata; class Mammalia; order Artiodactyla; family Camelidae; genus Camelus; species Camelus ferus. The sequence continues at coordinate 194,402 of NW_022589668.1, read as the reverse complement.
CCATCCTTTACCTAGCTTCTTGGGAATACAAATTTTCATTTAAGTTGCAAACTACACTTCTTACATATAAACGGGGAGGTACTAGCTCCAAATCTGTTTTACAGAGAAAATTGCAGGATCTTCATACCGGCACTAGGAAACAGAGTGAAAAACCAGATGAAAAGTTTCCCCTGCAACCCGTTCCCATTGTGCTAGAGGAACGAACGCCTTCCCACATGCTTTTTTCTGAGAGATAAGTGTGTGTGAAAGCCGTCCTTCAACTTGCTTGTTATGAACACAAAGTTTCTTCTCAGTAGCAAACTACACTCCATATATATATATGGCGAGGTACTAGCTCCAACTCGGTTTACAGTGAAAAATGCAGGAACTTAATACCGGCACTAGGAAACAGACTGAGAAACCAGAGTACAGTTTCACCTGCAACCCGTTCCCTTTATGCTAGATGAACGAACGTTTCTCCACATGCTCAGTTCTGAGAGATAAGTTTGTGTGAAAGCCCTCCTTCACCTAGCTTGTTGGGAACACAAAGATTCTTTTAGTTGCAAACTACACTGCTTACATATATGGGGAGTTATAAGCACCAACACGGTTTTACAGTGAAAACTGCAGGAATTCAAACCGGCACTAGAAAAAAGACTGAGAAACCAGAGTAAATGTTACACTTGCAAAGCGTTCTTATTGTGTTAGGTTAACGAATAATCTCCACATGCTCAGTTCTGAAAGATAAGTGTGTGTGAAAGCTGTCCTTCACATATCTTGTTGGGAATACAAATTTTCATTTCAGTTGCAAACAACACTTCATACATATAAAAGGTGAGGTAATAGCTCCAACTCGATTTTACAGTGAAAAATGCAGGAACTTCATTCCGGCACTAGGAAACAGATTGAGAAAACAGAGAACAAGTTTCCTCTGCAACACTTTCGCTTTGTGCTACATGAACGAACGTCTCTCCACATGCTTATTTCTGAGAGATAAGTGTGTGTGAATGCCGTCCTTCAAAAATCTTCTTGGGAAAACAAAGTTTCTTTTCAGTTCCAAACTACAATCCATACATATATATGGGAAAGTCATGGCTCCAATTTGGTTTTACAGTGAAAACTGCAGGAACTTCAAACCGGCTCTAGGAAACAGACCGAAAAAACAGAGTAAACGTTTCTTTTGCAAAACCTTCCATTTTGTGCTAGATGAACGAACGTCTCTCCACATGCTCAGTTTTGAGAGATAAGTTTGTGTGAAAGCCGTCCTTCACCAAGATTGTTGGGAAAACAAAGTTTCTTTTCACTTGCAAACTACAATCCATACATATATATGGGGAGGGACTAGCTCATTTCGGTTTTACAGTGAAAACTGCAGGAACTTCAAAACGGCACTAGGAAAAAGGCTGAAAAACCAGAGTAAAAGTTTCTCCTGAAACCCGTTTCCTTTTTGCTAAATGAACGAACGTCTCTCCACATGCTGAGTTCTGAAAGATAAGTGTGGATGAAAGCCGTCCTTCACTTGGCTTGTTGTAAACACAAAGTTTCTTCTCAGTTGCAAACTACACGCCATAGATATATATGGGTAAGTACTAGCCCCAACTCGGTTTTATAGAGAAAACTGCAGGAACTTCCATCAGACTCTACTAAATACACTGAGAAACCAGAGTAAAATGTTCCCCTGCAACCCGTTCCCCTTGTGCTAGATGAATGACCGCCTCTTCAGATGCTCAGATCTGAGAGATAAGTGTGTGTGAAAGCCTTACTTCACCTAGCTTGTTGGGAACACAAAGATTATATTCAGTTGCAAACCACAATCCATACATATATAAGGGTAGTTACTAGCTACAACTCGGGTTTACAGTGAAAACTGCAGGAACTTCAATACAGCACTAGGAAACAGACTGAGAAAGCTTAGTAAAATTTCCCCTGCAACACGATCCCTTTGTGCTAGATGAACGAACGTCTCTCCACATGCTCAATTCTGAGAGATAAGTGTGTGTGAAAGCCGTCCTTCACCTAGCTTTTTGGGAACACAAAGATTCTTCTCAATTGCAAACCTCACTCCATACATATTTATGGGTAGGTACTAGCTCCAACTCGGTTTTACAGAGAAAACTGCAGGAACTTCCCACTGACACTAGGAAACACACAGAGAAACCAGAGTAAAATGTTCCACTGCAACCCGTTCCCTTTGTGCTAGATGAACGAACGTCTCTCCACATGCTCAGTTCTGAGAGATAAGTGGGTGTGAAAGCCGTCCTTCACATATCTTGTTGGGAACACAAAGTTTCTTTTCAGTTGCAAACTACAATCCATAATTATATATGGGGAGGTACTAGCTCCAACTCGGTTTTACAGTGAAAACTGCTGGAACTTCAAACCGACACTAGGAAACAGACTCAGAACCCAGAGTAATATTTTCTCCTGCAACCCGTTTCGTTTGTGCTAGGTGAACGAACGTCACCCCGCATGCTCAGTTTTGAGATATAAGTGGGTGTGAAAGCCGTCATTCAGCTAGCTTGTTGGGAACACATAGTTTCTTTTCAGTTGCTAACTACACTCCATTCATATATATTGGGGATGTACTAGCTCAAATCGGTTTTACAGTGAAAACTGCAGAAACTTCAAACCGGCACTAGGAAACGGACTGAGAAAGCTGAGTAAAATTTCCCCTTCCATCCGTTCCCTTTGTGCTAGATTAACGAACGTCTCTCCACATGCTCAGTTATAAGAGATAAGTGTGTGTGAAAGCCGTCCTTCACTTAGCTTGTTGGGAAAACAAAGATTCTTTCAGTTGCCTACTACACTGCATACATATATGGGGAGGTATAACCTCCAACTCGGTTTTACAATGAAAACTGCAGGAATTTCAAACAGGCTCTACGAAACAGACTGAGAAACCAGAGTAACAGTTTCTCCTGCTACCCGTTCCCATTGTGCTGGATGAACGAACGTCTCTCCACATGCTCAGTTCTGAGAGACAAGTGTGTGTGGAAGCCGTCCTTCACCTACCTTGTTGAGAACGGAAAGTTTCTTTTCAGTTGCAAACTAAAGTCCGTACATATATATGGGGTTGTACTACTCCAAATGTGTGTCACGTTGAAAACTGCAGGAACTTCAAAATGGCACTAGGAAAAAGGCTGAGAAACCAGAGTAAAAGTTTCTCCTGAAAACCGTTTCTTTTGTGCTAGATGAACGAACGTCTCTCCACATGCTCAGTTCAGAAAGATAAGTGTGGGTGAAAGCCGTCCTTCACCTAGCTTTTTGGAAACACAAAGTTTCTTTTCAGTTGCAAAATACACTCCAAATATATATATGGGGAGGATCTTGCTCCAACTCGGTTTTACATTGAAAACTGCAGGTACTTCAATAAGGCACTAGGGAACAGACTGAGAAAGCATAGTAAAATTTCACTGCAAACCGTTCCCTTTGTGCTAGATGAATGAACGTCTCTCCATATGCTCAGTGCTGAGAGATAAGTGTGTGTGAAAGCCGTCCTTCACATAGCTTGTTGGGAAAACAAAGTTTCTTTCCAGCTGCAAACTACACTCTATATATATATCTATGGGTAGGTACTAGCTCCAACTCGGTTTTATAGTGAAATCTGCAGGAACTTCAAACTGGCACTAGGAAACTGAGTGAGAAACCAGAGTAAAATTTTCTCCTCCAACCCGTTCCCTTTGCGCTAGGTGAACGAAAGTCTCTCCACATGCTCATTTCTGAGAGATATGTGTGTGTGAAAGCCGTTCTTCACCTAGCTTGCTGGGACCACAAAGTTTCTTTTCAGTTGCAAAAGACACTCCATACATATACATGCGGAAGTACGAACTCAAATCGGTTTTACAGTGAAAATAGCAGGAATTTCAATCCGGCAGTAGGAAACAGACTGAGAATGCTGAGGAAATTTTCCCTTCAACCCGTTCCCTTTGTGCTAGATGAACGAACGTCTATCCACGTGCTCAGTTCTCAGAGATAAGTGTGTGTGAAAGCCGAAATTCACCAAGCTTGTTGATAAAACAAAGTTTCCTTTAAGTTGCAAACTACACTCCTTAAATATATGGGGGTGTATAAACTCCAACTCGGTTTTACAGTGAAAACTGCAGGAACTTCAAACAGGCACTAGGAAACAGATTGAGAAACCAGAGTAAAAGTTTCACTGCAAACCGTTCCCTTTGTGCTAGGTGAACGAACGTCTCTCCACATGCTCATGTCTGAGAGATAAGTGTGTGTGAAAGCCGTCCTTCACCTATCTTGTTGGGAACACAAAGATTCTTCTCAGTTGCAAACAACACTCCATATATATATATGGGTAGGTACTAGCTCCAACTCGGTTTTAAAGAGAAAACTGCAGGAACTTCCAACCGACACTAGGAAACACACTGAGAAACCAGAGTAAAATTTTCCCCTGACAAAAGTTCCCTTTTTTCTAGATAAATGAAGGTCTTTCCAGATGCTCATATCTGAGAGATAAGTGTGTGTGAAAGCCGTCCTTCACCTAGCTTCTTGGGAACACAAATTTTGTTTTCATTTGCAAACTACACTCCCTATATATATATATGTGGGGATGTCCTGGCCCCAACTCTGTTTTACATTGAAAACTGCTGGAACTTCAAACCGGCACTAGGAAACAGAATGAAAAACCAGAGTGAAAGTTTCCCCTTCCACAAGTTACCTTTGTGCTAGATGAACGAACGTCTCTCCACATGCTCAGTTCTAAGAGATAAGTGTGTGTGAAAGCCGTACTTCACCTAGCTTGTTGGGAAAACAAAGATTCTTTCAGTTGCAAACTACACTGCATACATATATGGTGAGGTATGATCTCCAACTCGGTTTTACAGTGAAAACTGCAGGAACTTCAAACCGGCTCTAGGAAACAGACTGAGAAACCAGAGTAACAGTTTCTCCTGCTACCCGTTCCCATTTTGCTAGATGAACGAACGTCTCTCCACATGCTCAGTTCTGAGAGATAAGTTTGTGTGAAAGCCGTCCTTCACCTAGCTTGTTGGGAACACAAAGTTTCTTTTCAGTTGCAAACTACACTCCATATATATATGGGGAAGTACTCGCTCCAAATCTGTTTTACTGTGATAACTGCAGGAACTTCAACGCGGCACTAGGAAACGGACTGAGAAAGATGAGTAAAATTTCCCCTTCCACCCGTTCCCTTTGTGCTAGATGAACGAACGTCTCTCCACATGCTCAGTTTTGAGAGATAAGTTTGTGTGAAAACCATCCTTTACCTAGCTTCTTGGGAATACAAATTTTCATTTAAGTTGCAAACTACACTTCTTACATATAAACGGGGAGGTACTAGCTCCAAATCTGTTTTACAGAGAAAATTGCAGGATCTTCATACCGGCACTAGGAAACAGAGTGAAAAACCAGATGAAAAGTTTCCCCTGCAACCCGTTCCCATTGTGCTAGAGGAACGAACGCCTTCCCACATGCTTTTTTCTGAGAGATAAGTGTGTGTGAAAGCCGTCCTTCAACTTGCTTGTTATGAACACAAAGTTTCTTCTCAGTAGCAAACTACACTCCATATATATATATGGCGAGGTACTAGCTCCAACTCGGTTTACAGTGAAAAATGCAGGAACTTAATACCGGCACTAGGAAACAGACTGAGAAACCAGAGTACAGTTTCACCTGCAACCCGTTCCCTTTATGCTAGATGAACGAACGTTTCTCCACATGCTCAGTTCTGAGAGATAAGTTTGTGTGAAAGCCCTCCTTCACCTAGCTTGTTGGGAACACAAAGATTCTTTTAGTTGCAAACTACACTGCTTACATATATGGGGAGTTATAAGCACCAACACGGTTTTACAGTGAAAACTGCAGGAATTCAAACCGGCACTAGAAAAAAGACTGAGAAACCAGAGTAAATGTTACACTTGCAAAGCGTTCTTATTGTGTTAGGTTAACGAATAATCTCCACATGCTCAGTTCTGAAAGATAAGTGTGTGTGAAAGCTGTCCTTCACATATCTTGTTGGGAATACAAATTTTCATTTCAGTTGCAAACAACACTTCATACATATAAAAGGTGAGGTAATAGCTCCAACTCGATTTTACAGTGAAAAATGCAGGAACTTCATTCCGGCACTAGGAAACAGATTGAGAAAACAGAGAACAAGTTTCCTCTGCAACACTTTCGCTTTGTGCTACATGAACGAACGTCTCTCCACATGCTTATTTCTGAGAGATAAGTGTGTGTGAATGCCGTCCTTCAAAAATCTTCTTGGGAAAACAAAGTTTCTTTTCAGTTCCAAACTACAATCCATACATATATATGGGAAAGTCATGGCTCCAATTTGGTTTTACAGTGAAAACTGCAGGAACTTCAAACCGGCTCTAGGAAACAGACCGAAAAAACAGAGTAAACGTTTCTTTTGCAAAACCTTCCATTTTGTGCTAGATGAACGAACGTCTCTCCACATGCTCAGTTTTGAGAGATAAGTGTGTGTGAAAGCCGTCCTTCACTTAGCTTGTTGGGAACACAAAGTTTCTTTTCAGTTGCAAACTACACTTCATACATATATAAGTGGAGGTACTAGCTCAAATCGGTTTTACAGTGAAAACTGCAGGAACTTCAAACCGGCACTAGGAAACGGACAGAGAGCGCTTAGGAAAATTTCCACTTCAAACCGTTCCCTTTGGGCTTGATGAACGAAATTCACTCCACATGCTCAGTTCTGAGAGATAAGTGTGTGTGAAAGCCGTCCTTCAACTTGCTTGTTGGGAACACAAAGTTTCTTTTTAGTTGCAAACTACACTCCATAAATTTATATGGGGATGTCCTAGCCCCGAAACGGTTTTACAGTGAAAACTGCACGAACTTCAAACCGGCACTAGGAAACTGACTGAGAAATCAGAGTAAAAGATTCTGCTGCAACCCATTCCCTTTGTGCTACATGAATGAACGTCTCTCCACATGCTCAGTTCTGAGAGATATGTGTGTGTGAAAGCCGTCCTTCAACTAGCTTGTTGGGAACACAAGGTTTCTTTTCAGTTGCAGTCTACACTCCATACATATATATGGGGAGGACCTAGTTCCAACTGGGATTTACAGTGAAAACTGCAGGAACTTCAAACTGGCACTAGGAAACAGACTGAGAAACCAGAATAAAAGTTACTCCTGCAACACGTTCCCTTTGTGCTAGGTGAACGAAAGTCTCTCCACATGCTCAGTTCTGAGAGATAAGTGTGTGTGAAAGCCGTCCTTCATCTAGCTGGTTGGGAACACAAAGATTCTTCTCAATGGCAAACTACACTCCGTAGTTTTATATGGGTAGGTAATAGCTCCAACTCGGTTTTACAGAGAAAACTGCAGGAACTTCCAACCGACACTAGGAAACACACTGAGAAACCAGAGTAAAATGATCACCTGCAACCCGTTCACTTTGTGCTAGATGAATGAACGTCTCTCTAGATGCTCAGATCTGAGACATAAATGTGTGTGAAACCCGCCCTTCACCTAGCTTGTTGGGAACACAATGTTTCTATTCAGTTGCAAACAACAATCCAAACATATATAAGGGGATATACTAGATCCAACTCGGGTTTACAGTGAAAACTGCAGGATCTTCAAACCGGCACTAGGAAACAGAATGAGAAATCAGAGAATACTTCCTCCTGCAACCCGTTCCCTTTGTGCTAGATGAATGAACGTCTTTCCACATGCTCAGTTCTGAGAGATAAGTTTGTGTGAAAGCCGTCCTTCACCAAGCTTGTTGGGAAAACAAAGTTTCTTTTCACTTGCAAACTACAAACCATACATATATATGGGGAGGGACTAGCTCATTTCGGTTTTACAGTGAAAACTGCAGGAACTTCAAAACGGCACTAGGAAAAAGGCTGAAAAACCAGAGTAAAAGTTTCTCCTGAAACCCGTTTCCTTTTTGCTAAATGAACGAACGTCTCTCCACATGCTGAGTTCTGAAATATAAGTGTGGATGAAAGCCGTCCTTCACTTGGCTTGTTGTAAACACAAAGTTTCTTCTCAGTTGCAAACTACACGCCATAGATATATATGGGTAAGTACTAGCCACAACTCGGTTTTATAGAGAAAACTGCAGGAACTTCCATCAGACTCTACTAAATACACTGAGAAACCAGAGTAAAATGTTCCCCTGCAACCCGTTCCCCTTGTGCTAGATGAATGACCGCCTATTCAGATGCTCAGATCTGAGAGATAAGTGTGTGTGAAAGCCTTACTTCACCTAGCTTGTTGGGAACACAAAGATTATATTCAGTTGCAAACCACAATCCATACATATATAAGGGTAGGTACTAGCTACAACTCGGGTTTACAGTGAAAACTGCAGGAACTTCAATACAGCACTAGGAAACAGACTGAGAAAGCTTAGTAAAATTTCCCCTGCAACACGATCCCTTTGTGCTAGATGAACGAACGTCTCTCCACATGCTCAATTCTGAGAGATAAGTGTGTGTGAAAGCCGTCCTTCAACTTGCTTGTTGGGAACACAAAGTTTCTTTTTAGTTGCAAACTACACTCCATAAATTTATATGGGGATGTCCTAGCCCCGAAAAGGTTTTACAGTGAAAACTGCACGAACTTCAAACCGGCACTTGGAAACTGACTGAGAAACCAGAGTAAAAGTTTCTGCTGCAACCTATTCCCTTTGTGCTACATGAACAAACGTCTCTCCACATGCTCAGTTCTGAGAGATATGTGTGTGTGAAAGCCGTCCTTCAACTAGCTTGTTGGGAACACCAGGTTTCTTTTCAGTTGCAGTCTACACTCAATACATATATATGGGGAGGACGTAGTTCCAACTGGGATTTACAGTGAAAACTGCAGGAACTTCAAACTGGCACTAGGAAACAGACTGAGAAACCAGAATAAAAGTTTCTCCTGCAACACTTTCCCTTTGTGCTAGGTGAACGAAAGTCTCTCCACATGCTCAGTTCTGAGAGATAAGTGTGTGTGAAAGCCGTCCTTCATCTAGCTGGTTGGGAACACAAAGATTCTTCTCAATGGCAAACTACACTCCGTAATTATATATGGGTAGGTAATAGCTCCAACTCGGTTTTACAGAGAAAACTGCAGGAATTTCCAACCGACACTAGGAAACACACAGAGAAACCAGAGTAAAATGATCCACTGCAACCCGTTCCCTTTGTGCTAGATGAACGAACGTCTCTCCACATGCTCAGTTCTGAGAGATAAGTGGGTGTGAAAGCCGTCCTTCACATATCTTGTTGGGAACACAAAGTTTCTTTACAGTTGCAAACTACAATCCATAATTATATATGGGGAGGTACTAGCTCCAACTCGGTTTTACAGTGAAAACTGCTGGAACTTCAAACCGACACTAGGAAACAGACTCAGAACCCAGAGTAATATTTTCTCCTGCAACCCGTTTCGTTTGTGCTAGGTGAACGAACGTCACCCCGCATGCTCAATTTTGAGATATAAGTTGGTGTGAAAGCCGTCATTCAGCTAGCTTGTTGGGAACACATAGTTTCTTTTCAGTTGCTAACTACACTCCATTCATATATATTGGGGATGTACTAGCTCAAATCGATTTTACAGTGAAAACTGCAGAAACTTCAAACCGGCACTAGGAAACGGACTGAGAAAGCTGAGTAAAATTTCCCCTTCCATTCGTTCCCTTTGTGCTAGATTAACGAACGTCTCTCCACATGCTCAGTTATAAGAGATAAGTGTGTGTGAAAGCCGTCCTTCACTTAGCTTGTTGGGAAAACAAAGATTCTTTCAGTTGCCTACTACACTGCATACATATATGGGGAGGTATAACCTCCAACTCGGTTTTACAATGAAAACTGCAGGAATTTCAAACAGGCTCTACGAAACAGACTGAGAAACCAGAGTAACAGTTTCTCCTGCTACCCGTTCCCATTGTGCTGGATGAACGAACGTCTCTCCACATGCTCAGTTCTGAGAGACAAGTGTGTGTGGAAGCCGTCCTTCACCTACCTTGTTGAGAACGGAAAGTTTCTTTTCAGTTGCAAACTAAAGTCCGTACATATATATGGGGTTGTACTACTCCAAATGTGTGTCACGTTGAAAACTGCAGGAACTTCAAAATGGCACTAGGAAAAAGGCTGAGAAACCAGAGTAAAAGTTTCTCCTGAAAACCGTTTCTTTTGTGCTAGATGAACGAACGTCTCTCCACATGCTCAGTTCAGAAAGATAAGTGTGGGTGGAAGCCGTCCTTCACCTAGCTTTTTGGAAACACAAAGTTTCTTTTCAGTTGCAAAATACACTCCAAATATATATATGGGGAGGATCTTGCTCCAACTCGGTTTTACATTGAAAACTGCAGGTACTTCAATAAGGCACTAGGGAACAGACTGAGAAAGCATAGTAAAATTTCACTGCAAACCGTTCCCTTTGTGCTAGATGAATGAACGTCTCTCCATATGCTCAGTGCTGAGAGATAAGTGTGTGTGAAAGCCGTCCTTCACATAGCTTGTTGGGAAAACAAAGTTTCTTTCCAGCTGCAAACTACACTCTATATATAATCTATGGGTAGGTACTAGCTCCAACTCGGTTTTATAGTGAAATCTGCAGGAACTTCAAACTGGCACTAGGAAACTGAGTGAGAAACCAGAGTAAAATTTTCTCCTCCAACCCGTTCCCTTTGCGCTAGGTGAACGAAAGTCTCTCCACATGCTCATTTCTGAGAGATATGTGTGTGTGAAGCCGTCCTTCACCTAGCTTGCTGGGACCACAAAGTTTCTTTTCAGTTGCAAAAGACACTCCATACATATACATGCGGAAGTACGAACTCAAATCGGTTTTACAGTGAAAATAGCAGGAATTTCAATCCGGCAGTAGGAAACAGACTGAGAATGCTGAGGAAATTTTCCCTTCAACCCGTTCCCTTTGTGCTAGATGAACGAACGTCTATCCACGTGCTCAGTTCTCAGAGATAAGTGTGTGTGAAAGCCATCCTTCACCTATCTTGTTGGGAACACAAAGATTCTTCTCAGTTGCAAACAACACTCCATATATATATATGGGTAGGTACTAGCTCCAACTCGGTTTTAAAGAGAAAACTGCAGGAACTTCCAACCGACACTAGGAAACACACTGAGAAACCAGAGTAAAATTTTCCCCTGACAAAAGTTCCCTTTTTTCTAGATAAATGAAGGTCTTTCCAGATGCTCATATCTGAGAGATAAGTGTGTGTGAAAACCGTACTTCACCTAGCTTCTTGGGAACACAAATTTTGTTTTCATTTGCAAACTACACTCCCTATATATATATAGATGGGGATGTCCTGGCCCCAACTCTGTTTTACATTGAAAACTGCTGGAACTTCAAACCGGCACTAGGAAACAGAATGAAAACCCAGAGTGAAAGTTTCCCCTTCCACAAGTTACCTTTGTGCTAGATGAACGAACGTGTCTCCACATGCTCAGTTCTAAGAGATAAGTGTGTGTGAAAGCCGTACTTCACCTAGCTTGTTGGGAAAACAAAGATTCTTTCAGTTGCAAACTACACTGCATACATATATGGTGAGGTATGATCTCCAACTCGGTTTTACAGTGAAAACTGCAGGAACTTCAAACCGGCTCTAGGAAACAGACTGAGAAACCAGAGTAACAGTTTCTCCTGCTACCCGTTCCCATTTTGCTAGATGAACGAACGTCTCTCCACATGCTCAGTTCTGAGAGATAAGTTTGTGTGAAAGCCGTCCTTCACCTAGCTTGTTGGGAACACAAAGTTTCTTTTCAGTTGCAAACTACACTCCATATATATATATGGGGAAGTACTCGCTCCAAATCTGTTTTACTGTGATAACTGCAGGAACTTCAACGCGGCACTAGGAAACGGACTGAGAAAGATGAGTAAAATTTCCCCTTCCACCCGTTCCCTTTGTGCTAGATGAACGAACGTCTCTCCACATGCTCAGTTTTGAGAGATAAGTTTGTGTGAAAACCATCCTTTACCTAGCTTCTTGGGAATACAAATTTTCATTTAAGTTGCAAACTACACTTCATACATATAAACGGGGAGGTACTAGCTCCAAATCTGTTTTACAGAGAAAATTGCAGGATCTTCATACCGGCACTAGGAAACAGAGTGAAAAACCAGATGAAAAGTTTCCCCTGCAACCCGTTCCCATTGTGCTAGAGGAACGAACGCCTTCCCACATGCTTTTTTCTGAGAGATAAGTGTGTGTGAAAGCCGTCCTTCAACTTGCTTGTTATGAACACAAAGTTTCTTCTCAGTAGCAAACTACACTCCATATATATATATGGCGAGGTACTAGCTCCAACTCGGTTTACAGTGAAAAATGCAGGAACTTAATACCGGCACTAGGAAACAGACTGAGAACCAGAGTACAGTTTCACCTGCAACCCGTTCCCTTTATGCTAGATGAACGAACGTTTCTCCACATGCTCAGTTCTGAGAGATAACTGTGTGTGAAGCCCTCCTTCACCTAGCTTGTTGGGAACACAAAGATTCTTTTAGTTGCAAACTACACTGCTTACATATATGGGGAGTTATAAGCACCAACACGGTTTTACAGTGAAAACTGCAGGAATTCAAACCGGCACTAGAAAAAAGACTGAGAAACCAGAGTAAATGTTACACTTGCAAAGCGTTCTTATTGTGTTAGGTTAACGAATAATCTCCACATGCTCAGTTCTGAAAGATAAGTGTGTGTGAAAGCTGTCCTTCACATATCTTGTTGGGAATACAAATTTTCATTTCAGTTGCAAACAACACTTCATACATATAAAAGGTGAGGTAATAGCTCCAACTCGATTTTACAGTGAAAAATGCAGGAACTTCATTCCGGCACTAGGAAACAGATTGAGAAAACAGAGAACAAGTTTCCTCTGCAACACTTTCGCTTTGTGCTACATGAACGAACGTCTCTCCACATGCTTATTTCTGAGACATAATTGTGTGTGAATGCCGTCCTTCAAAAATCTTCTTGGGAAAACAAAGTTTCTTTTCAGTTCCAAACTACAATCCATACATATATATGGGAAAGTCATGGCTCCAATTTGGTTTTACAGTGAAAACTGCAGGAACTTCAAACCGGCTCTAGGAAACAGACCGAAAAAACAGAGTAAACGTTTCTTTTGCAAAACCTTCCATTTTGTGCTAGATGAACGAACGTCTCTCCACATGCTCAGTTTTGAGAGATAAGTGTGTGTGAAAGCCGTCATTCACTTAGCTTGTTGGGAACACAAAGTTTCTTATCAGATGCAAACTACACTTCATAAATATATAAGGGGAGGTACTAGCTCAAATCGGTTTTACAGTGAAAACTGCAGGAACTTCAAACCGGCACTAGGAAATGGACAGAGAGCGCTTAGGAAAATTTCCACTTCAAACCGTTCCCTTTGGGCTTGATGAACGAAATTCACTCCACATGCTCAGTTCTGAGAGATAAGTGTGTGTGAAAGCCGTCGTTCAACTTGCTTGTTGGGAACACAAAGTTTCTTTTTAGTTGCAAACTACACTCCATAAATTATATATGGGTAATGTCCTAGCCCCGAAACTCGGTTTTACAGTGAAAACTGCACGAATTTCAAATCCGGCACTTGGAAACTGACACTGAGAAACCAGAGTAAAATGTTCTGCTGCAACCTATTCCCTTGTGCTAGCATGAATGACCGCTCTTCCAGCATGCTCAGTTTCTGAGAGATATGTGTGTGTGAAAGCCGTCCTTCAACTAGCTTGTTGGGAACACCAGGATTCTTATTCAGTTGCAAGTCTACACTCCATACATATATATGGGTAGGTACTAGTTCCAACTGGGATTTACAGTGAAAACTGCAGGAACTTCAAACTGGCACTAGGAAACAGACTGAGAAAGCCTAGAATAAAAGTTTCTCCCTGCAACACTATCCCTTTGTGCTAGATGAACGAAAGTCTCTCCACATGCTCAATTCTGAGAGATAAGTGTGTGTGAAAGCCGTCATTCACCTAGCTGTTTGGGAACACAAAGATTCTTCTCAATTGCAAACCTACACTCCATACATATTATGGGTAGGTAATAGCTCCAACTCGGTTTTACAGAGAAAACTGCAGGAACTTCCAACCGACACTAGGAAACACACAGAGAACCCAGAGTAAAATGTTCCACTGCAACCCGTTCCCTTTGTGCTAGATGAACGAACGTCTCTCCACATGCTCAGTTCTGAGAGATAAGTGGGTGTGAAAGCCGTCCTTCACATATCTTGTTGGGAACACAAAGTTTCTTTTCAGTTGCAAACTACAATCCATAATTATATATGGGGAGGTACTAGCTCCAACTCGGTTTTACAGTGAAAACTGCTGGAACTTCAAACCGACACTAGGAAACAGACTCAGAACCCAGAGTAATATTTTCTCCTGCAACCCGTTTCGTTTGTGCTAGGTGAACGAACGTCACCCCGCATGCTCAGTTTTGAGATATAAGTGGGTGTGAAAGCCGTCATTCAGCTAGCTTGTTGGGAACACATAGTTTACTTTTCAGTTGCTAACTACACTCCATTCATATATATTGGGGATGTACTAGCTCAAATCGGTTTTACAGTGAAAACTGCAGAAACTTCAAACCGGCACTAGGAAACGGACTGAGAAAGCTGAGTAAAATTTCCCCTTCCATCCGTTCCCTTTGTGCTAGATTAACGAACGTCTCTCCACATGCTCAGTTATAAGAGATAAGTGTGTGTGAAAGCCGTCCTTCACTTAGCTTGTTGGGAAAACAAAGATTCTTTCAGTTGCCTACTACACTGCATACATATATGGGGAGGTATAACCTCCAACTCGGTTTTACAATGAAAACTGCAGGAATTTCAAACAGGCTCTACGAAACAGACTGAGAAACCAGAGTAACAGTTTCTCCTGCTACCCGTTCCCATTGTGCTGGATGAACGAACGTCTCTCCACATGCTCAGTTCTGAGAGACAAGTGTGTGTGGAAGCCGTCCTTCACCTACCTTGTTGAGAACGGAAAGTTTCTTTTCAGTTGCAAACTAAATTCCGTACATATATATGGGGTTGTACTACTCCAAATGTGTGTCACGTTGAAAACTGCAGGAACTTCAAAATGGCACTAGGAAAAAGGCTGAGAAACCAGAGTAAAAGTTTCTCCTGAAAACCGTTTCTTTTGTGCTAGATGAACGAACGTCTCTCCACATGCTCAGTTCAGAAAGATAAGTGTGGGTGAAAGCCGTCCTTCACCTAGCTTTTTGGAAACACAAAGTTTCTTTTCAGTTGCAAAATACACTCCAAATATATATATGGGGAGGATCTTGCTCCAACTCGGTTTTACATTGAAAACTGCAGGTACTTCAATAAGGCACTAGGGAACAGACTGAGAAAGCATAGTAAAATTTCACTGCAAACCGTTCCCTTTGTGCTAGATGAATGAACGTCTCTCCATATGCTCAGTGCTGAGAGATAAGTGTGTGTGAAAGCCGTCCTTCACATAGCTTGTTGGGAAAACAAAGTTTCTTTCCAGCTGCAAACTACACTCTATATATATATCTATGGGTAGGTACTAGCTCCAACTCGGTTTTATAGTGAAATCTGCAGGAACTTCAAACTGGCACTAGGAAACGGAGTGAGAAACCAGAGTAAAATTTTCTCCTCCAACCCGTTCCCTTTGCGCTAGGTGAACGAAAGTCTCTCCACATGCTCATTTCTGAGAGATATGTGTGTGTGAAAGCCGTCCTTCACCTAGCTTGCTGGGACCACAAAGTTTCTTTCAGTTGCAAAAGACACTCCATACATATACATGCGGAAGTACGAACTCAAATCGGTTTTACAGTGAAAATAGCAGGAATTTCAATCCGGCAGTAGGAAACAGACTGAGAATGCTGAGGAAATTTTCCCTTCAACCAGTTCCCTTTGTGCTAGATGAACGAACGTCTATCCACGTGCTCAGTTCTCAGAGATAAGTGTGCGTGAAAGCCGAAATTCACCAAGCTTGTTGATAAAACAAAGTTTCCTTTAAGTTGCAAACTACACTCCTTAAATATATGGGGGTGTATAAACTCCAACTAGGTTTTACAGTGAAAACTGCAGGAACTTCAAACAGGCACTAGGAAACAGATAGAGAAACCAGAGTAAAAGTTTCACTGCAAACCGTTCCCTTTGTGCTAGGTGAACGAACGTCTCTCCACATGCTCATGTCTGAGAGATAAGTGTGTGTGAAAGCCGTCCTTCACCAATCTTGTTGGGAACACAAAGATTCTTCTCAGTTGCAAACAACACTCCATATATATATATGGGTAGGTACTAGCTCCAACTCGGTTTTAAAGAGAAAACTGCAGGAACTTCCAACCGACACTAGGAAACACACTGAGAAACCAGAGTAAAATTTTCCCCTGACAAAAGTTCCCTTTTTTCTAGATAAATGAAGGTCTTTCCAGATGCTCATATCTGAGAGATAAGTGTGTGTGAAAACCGTCCTTCACCTAGCTTCTTGGGAACACAAATTTTGTTTTCATTTGCAAACTACACTCCCTATATATATATATGTGGGGATGTCCTGGCCCCAACTCTGTTTTACATTGAAAACTGCTGGAACTTCAAACCGGCACTAGGAAACAGAATGAAAACCCAGAGTGAAAGTTTCCCCTTCCACAAGTTACCTTTGTGCTAGATGAACGAACGTCTCTCCACATGCTCAGTTCTAAGAGATAAGTGTGTGTGAAAGCCGTACTTCACCTAGCTTGTTGGGAAAACAAAGATTCTTTCAGTTGCAAACTACACTGCATACATATATGGTGAGGTATGATCTCCAACTCGGTTTTACAGTGAAAACTGCAGGAACTTCAAACCGGCTCTAGGAAACATACTAAGAAACCAGAGTAACAGTTTCTCCTGCTACCCGTTCCCATTTTGCTAGATGAACGAACGTCTCTCCACATGCTCAGTTCTGAGAGATAAGTTTGTGTGAAAGCCGTCCTTCACCTAGCTTGTTGGGAACACAAAGTTTCTTTTCAGTTGCAAACTACACTCCATATATATATATGGGGAAGTACTCGCTCCAAATCTGTTTTACTGTGATAACTGCAGGAACTTCAACGCGGCACTAGGAAACGGACTGAGAAAGATGAGTAAAATTTCCCCTTCCACCCGTTCCCTTTGTGCTAGATGAACGAACGTCTCTCCACATGCTCAGTTCTGAAAGATAAGTGTGTGTGAAAGCTGTCCTTCACATATCTTGTTGGGAATACAAATTTTCATTTCAGTTGCAAACAACACTTCATACATATAAAAGGTGAGGTAATAGCTCCAACTCGATTTTACAGTGAAAAATGCAGGAACTTCATTCCGGCACTAGGAAACAGATTGAGAAAACAGAGAACAAGTTTCCTCTGCAACACTTTCGCTTTGTGCTACATGAACGAACGTCTCTCCACATGCTTATTTCTGAGAGATAATTGTGTGTGAATGCCGTCCTTCAAAAATCTTCTTGGGAAAACAAAGTTTCTTTTCAGTTCCAAACTACAATCCATACATATATATGGGAAAATCATGGCTCCAATTTGGTTTTACAGTGAAAACTGCAGGAACTTCAAACCGGCTCTAGGAAACAGACCGAAAAAACAGAGTAAACGTTTCTTTTGCAAAACCTTCCATTTTGTGCTAGATGAACGAACGTCTCTCCACATGCTCAGTTTTGAGAGATAAGTGTGTGTGAAAGCCGTCCTTCACTTAGCTTGTTGGGAACACAAAGCTTCTTATCAGTTGCAAACTACACTTCATACATATGTAAGGGGAGGTACTAGCTCAAATCGGTTTTACAGTGAAAACTGCAGGAAATTCAAACCGGCACTAGGAAACGGGCAGAGAGCGCTTAGGAAAATTTCCACTTCAAACCGTTCCCTTTGGGCTTGATGAACGAAATTCACTCCACATGCTCAGTTCTGAGAGATAAGTGTGTGTTTAAGCCGTCCTTCAACTTGCTTGATTGGAACACAAAGTTTCTTTTTAGTTGCAAACTACACTCCATAAATTTATATGGGGATGTCCTAGCCCCGAAACGGTTTTACAGTGAAAACTGCTGGAACTTCAAACCGACACTAGGAAACAGACTCAGAACCCAGAGTAATATTTTCTCCTGCAACCCGTTTCGTTTGTGCTAGGTGAACGAACTTCACTCCGCATGCTCAGTTTTGAGAGATAAGTGTGTGTGAAAGCCGTCATTCAGCCAACTTGTTGGGAACACATAGTTTCTTTTCAGTTGCTAACTACACTCCATTCATATATATTGGGGATGTACTAGCTCAAATCGGTTTTACAGTGAAAACTGCAGAAACTTCAAACCGGCACTAGGAAACGGACTGAGAAAGCTGAGTAAAATTTCCCCTTCCATCCGTTCCCTTTGTGCTAGATTAACGAACGTCTCTCCACATGCTCAGTTATAAGAGATAAGTGTGTGTGAAAGCCGTCCTTAACTTAGCTTGTTGGGAAAACAAAGATTCTTTCAGTTGCCTACTACACTGCATACATATATGTGGAGGTATAATCTCCAACTCGGTTTTACAATGAAAACAGCAGGAACTTCAAACAGGCTCTACGAAACAGACTGAGAATCCAGAGTAACAGTTTCTCCTGCTACCCGTTCCCATTGTGCTGGATGAACGAACGTCTCTCCACATGCTCAGTTCTGAGAGACAAGTGTGTGTGGAAGCCGTCCTTCACCTACCTTGTTGAGAACGGAAAGTTTCTTTTCAGTTGCAAACTAAAGTCCGTATATATATATGGGGTTGTACTACTCCAAATGTGTGTCACGTTGAAAACTGCAGGAACTTCAAAATGGCACTAGGAAAAAGGCTGAGAAACCAGAGTAAAAGTTTCTCCTGAAAACCGTTTCTTTTGTGCTAGATGAACGAACGTCTCTCCACATGCTCAGTTCAGAAAGATAAGTGTGGGTGAAAGCCGTCCTTCACCTAGCTTTTTGGAAACACAAAGTTTCTTTTCAGTTGCAAAATACACTCCAAATATATATATGGGGAGGATCTTGCTCCAACTCGGTTTTACATTGAAAACTGCAGGTACTTCAATAAGGCACTAGGAAACAGACTGAGAAAGCATAGTAAAATTTCAGTGCAAACCGTTCCCTTTGTGCTAGATGAATGAAAGTCTCTCCACATGCTCAATGCTGAGAGATAAGTGTGTGTGAAAGCCGTCCTTCACATAGCTTGTTGGGAAAACAAAGTTTCTTTCCAGCTGCAAACAACACTCTATATATATATCTATGGGTAGGTACAAGCTCCAACTCGGTTTTATAGTGAAATCTGCAGGAACTTCAAACTGGCACTAGGAAACAGAGTGAGAAACCAGAGTAAAATTTTCTCCTGCAACCCGTTCCCTTTGCGCTAGGTGAACGAAAGTCTCTCCACATGCTCAGTTCTGAGAGACAAGTGTGTGTGGAAGCCGTCCTTCAACTACCTTGTTAAGAACGGAAAGTTTCTTTTCAGTTGCAAACTAAAGTCCGTACATATATATGGGGTTGTACTACTCCAAATGTGTGTCACATTGAAAACTGCAGGAACTTCAAAATGGCACTAGGAAAAAGGCTGAGAAACCAGAGTAAAAGTTTCTCCTGAAAACCGTTTCTTTTGTGCTAGATGAACGAACGTCTCTCCACATGCTCAGTTCAGAACGATAAGTGTGGGTGAAAGCCGTCCTTCACCTAGCTTTTTGGAAACACAAGGTTTCTTTTCAGTTGCAAAATACACTCCAAATATATATATGGGGAGGATCTTGCTCCAACTCGGTTTTACATTGAAAACTGCAGGTACTTCAATAAGGCACTAGGAAACAGACTGAGAAAGCATAGTAAAATTTCACTGCAAACCGTTCCCTTTGTGCTAGATGAATGAACGTCTCTCCACATGCTCAGTGCTGAGAGATAAGTGTGTGTGAAAAAGGTCCTTCACATAGCTTGTTGGGAAAACAAAGTTTCTTTCCAGCTGCAAACTACACTCTATATATATATCTATGGGTAGGTACTAGCTC
The DNA here is from genome assembly GCF_009834535.1 of Camelus ferus. Lineage (NCBI taxonomy): Eukaryota > Metazoa > Chordata > Mammalia > Artiodactyla > Camelidae > Camelus > Camelus ferus. The sequence goes on along the minus strand of NW_022589668.1, from coordinate 174,450 downwards.
CAACTCGGTTTTATAGTGAAATCTGCAGGAACTTCAAACTGGCACTAGGAAACAGAGTGAGAAACCAGAGTAAAATTTTCTCCTGCAACCCGTTCCTTTGCAATAGGTGAACGAAAGTCTCTCCACATGCTCAGTTCTGAGAGATATGTGTGTGTGAAAGCCGTCCTTCACCTAGCTTGCTGGGACCACAAAGTTTCTTTTCAATTGCAAAAGACACTCCATACATATACATGCGGAAGTACGAACTCAAATCGGTTTTACAGTGAAAATAGCAGGAATTTCAATCCGGCAGTAGGAAACAGACTGAGAATGCTGAGGAAATTTTCCCTTCAACCCGTTCCCTTTGTGCTAGATGAACGAACGTCTATCCACGTGCTCAGTTCTCAGAGATAAGTGTGTGTGAAAGCCGAAATTCACCAAGCTTGTTGATAAAACAAAGTTTCCTTTAAGTTGCAAACTACACTCCTTAAATATATGGGGGTGTATAAACTCCAACTAGGTTTTACAGTGAAAACTGCAGGAACTTCAAACCGGCACTAGGAAACAGATAGAGAAACCAGAGAATAGTTTCTCTTGCAACAAGTTCCCTTTGTGCTAGATGAATGAACGTCTCTCCACATGTTCAGTTCTGAGAGATAAGTGGGTGTGAAAGCCGTACTTCACCTAGCTTGTTGGGAACACAAACTTTCTTTTGAGTAGCTAAGTACACTCCGTACATATATATGGGGTGGTACTAGCTCGAAATTGATTTTAGAGTGAATACTGCAGGAACTTCAAAACGGCACTAGGAGAAAGTCTGAGGAACCAGAGTAAAAGTTCCTCCTGAAACCGGTTTCTTTGTGCTAGATAAACGAACTTCTCTCCACATGCTCAGTTCTGAAAGATATGTGTGTGTGAAAGCCGTCCTTCAACTAGCTTGTCGGGAACACAAAGTTTCTTTTCAGTTGCAAAATACACTCCATACATATACATGCTGAGGTACAAGCTCAAATAGGTTTTACAGTGAAAATAGCAGGAATTTCAATCCGGCACTAAGAAACAGACTGAGAATGCTGAGTAAAATTTTCCCTACAACCCTTTTCATTTGTGCTAGGTGAACGAACGTCTTTTCACATGCTCAGTTCTGAGAGATAAGTGTGTGTGAAAGCAGTCCATCTCCAAGCATGTTGGGAGCACAAAGTTTCTTTTAAGTTGCAAACTACACTCCATATATATATATATGGGGAAGTACTCGCTCCAAATCTGTTTTTCTGTGATAACTGCAGGAACTTCAACGCGGCACTAGGAAACGGACTGAGAAAGATGAGTAAAATTTCCCCTTCCACCCGTTCCCTTTGTGCTAGATGAACGAACGTCTCTCCACATGCTCAGTTCTAAGAGATAAGTGTGTCTGAAAGCCGTCCTTCACATTGCTTTTAGGGAACACAAAAATTCTTTCAGTTGCAAACTACAGTCCATATATTTATATTGGGAAGTCCAAGCTGCAACACGGTTTTACAGTGAAAATTACAAGAACTTCAAACCGGCACTAAGAAACAGACTGAGAAACCAGAGTAAATATTACACTTGCAAAGCGTTCTCATTTTCTAGGTGAACGAACTTTTCTCCACATGCTCAGTTTTGAGAGATAAGTGTGTGTGAAAGCCGTCCTTCACCTATCTTGTTGGGAACACACAGTTTCTTTTCAGTTGCAAACTACACTCCATAAATTTATATGGGGCGGTCCTGGCTCCAAATCCGTTTTACACTGAAAACTGCAGGAACTTCAAACCGGCACTAGGAAACATACCGAGAACTAGAGTAAAAGTTTCTCCTGCAAAAAGTTCCATTTTGTGCTAGATGAACGAACGTCTCTCAAGATGCTCAGTTCTGAGAGACAAGTGTGTGTAAAAGCCGCACTTCACCTAGCTTGTTGGTAATACAAATTTTCATTTGAGTTGCAAACTACACTTCATACATGTAAATGGGGAGGTAATAGCTCCAACTCGGTTTTACAGTGAAAAATGCAGGAATTTAATACCGGCACTAGGAAACATACTGAGAAACCAGAGAAATATTTTCCCCTGCAAACAGTTCCCTTTGTGCTAGATGAACGAACGTCTCTCCACATGCTCATTTCTGAGAGACATGTGTGTGCAAATGCCGACCTTCACCTAGCATGTTGGGAACAGAAAGTTTCTTTCAGTTGCAAACTACACTCCATACATTTATATGGGGAGGTACTAGTTCCAACTCGGTTTTACAGTGAAAATTGAAGGAACTTCAAACCGGCACTAGGAAACAGACTGATAATCCAGAGAAAAAGTTTCTCCTGCGGAACGTTCCATTTTGTGCTACATGAACGAACGTCTCTCCACATGGTCATTTCTGAAAGATATGTGTGTGTGAAAGCCGTCCATTCAACTAGCTTGTTGGTAATACAAATTTTCATTTCAGTTGCAAACTACAGTTCATACATATAAATGGGGATGTACTAGCTCCAACTCGGTTTTACACTGAAAAATGCAGGAACTTCAAACCGGCACTAGGAAACAGCCAGAGAATCCAGAGTAAAAGTTTCTCCTGCAACCCGTTCCCTTTTTGCTAGGTGAACCAAATATTCTCCACATGCTCAGTTCTGAGAGATAAGTGTGTGTGAAAGCTGTCCTTCAACTAGCTTGTTGGGAACACAAGTTTTCTTTCCAGTTGCAGTCTACACTCCATACATATATATGGGGAGGACCTAGTTCCAACTGGGATTTACAGTGAAAACTGCAGGAACTTCAAACTGGCACTAGGAAACAGACTGAGAAACCAGAATAAAAGTTTCTCCTGCAACATGTTCCTTTGTGCTAGGTGAACGAAGGTCTCTCCACATGCTCAGTTCTGAGAGATAAGTGTGTGTGAAAGCCGTCCTTCAACTAGCTGGTTGGGAACACAAAGATTCTTCTAAATGGCAAACTACACTCCGTAATTATATATGGGCTGGTAATAGCTCCAACTCGGTTTTACAGAGAAAACTGCAGGAAATTCCAACCGACACTAGGAAACACACTGAGAAACCAGAGTAAAATGATCCCCTGCAAAACGATCACATTGTGCTAGATGAATGAACGTCTCTCCAGATGCTCAGATCTGAGAGATAAATGTGTGTGAAACCCACACTTCACCTAGCTTGTTTGGGAACACAATGTTTCTATTCAGTTGCAAACCACAATCCAAACATATATAAGGGGATATACTAGCTCCAACTCGGGTTTACAGTGAAAACTGCAGGATCTTCAAACTGGCACTAGGAAACAGAATGAGAAACCAGAGAATAATTCCTCCTGCAACCCGTTCCCTTTGTGCTAGATGAATGAACGTCTTTCCACATGCTCAGTTCTGAGAGATAAGTTTGTGTGAAAGCCGTCCTTCACATAGCTTGTTGGGAACACAAATATTCTTTTCAGTTGCAAACTAGAATCCATAAATATAGATAGGGAGGTACTAGCTCCAAATCGGTTTTACAGTGAAAACTGCAGGAACTTCAAACCGGCACTAGGAAAGAGTCTCAGATCCCAGAGTAAAAGTTTCTCCTTTAAACCGTTTCCTTTGTCCTAGGTGAATGAACGTCTCTCCACATGCTCAGGTCTGAGGGATATGTGTCTGTGGAAGCCATTATTCACCTAGGTTGATGGGAACACAAAGTTTCTTCTCAATTGAAAACTACAATCCATACATATATATGGGGAGGTACTAGCTCCAACTCTGTTTTAAAAATAAAACTGCAGGTACTTCCAACCGACAATAAGAAACACACTGAGAAACAACAGTAAAATGTTCCCCTGCAACCCGTTCCCCTTTTGCTAGATGAATGAACGTCTCTCCAGATGCTTAGATCTGAGAGGTAAGTGTGTGTGAAAGCCGTCTTCACCTAGCTTGTCGGGAACACAAAGTTTCTTTTCAGTTGCAAACTACACTCCATACATATATATGGTTAGGTACTAGCTCATATCGGTTTTACAGTGAAAATTGCAGGAACTTGAAACCGGTAATAGGAAACAGACTCAGTACCCAGAGTAAAAGTTTCTCCTGCAACACATTACATTTGTGTAGGTGAACGAACGTCACTCCGCATGCTCAGTTCTGAGAGATATTTGTGTGTGAAAGCCGTTCTTCACATAGCTAGTTGAGAACACAAAGTTTCTTTTCACTTGCAAACTACAATCCATACATATATATGGGGATGGACAAGCTCATTTCGGTTTTACAGTGAAAACTGCAGGAACTTCAAAACGGCACTAGGAAAAAGGCTGAAAAACCAGAGAAAAAGTTTCTCCTGAATCCCGTTTCCTTTTTGCTAAATGAACGAATGTCTCTCCACATGCTGAGTTCTGAAAGATAAGTGTGGATAAAAGCCGTCCTTCACCTAGTTTGTTGTAAACACAAAGTTTCTTCTCAGTTGCAAACCACACGCCATATATATATATGGGTAAGTACTGACCCCAACTCGGTTTTATAGAGAAAACTGCAGGAACTTCCATCAGACACTACTAAACACACTGAGAAACCAGAGTAAAATGTTCCACTGCAACCCGTTTTCTTTGTGCTAGATGAATGAACGTCTTTCCACATGCTCATTTCTGAGAGATAATTTTGTGTGAAAGCCGTCCTTCACATAGCTTGTTGGGAACACAAATATACTTTTCAGTTGCAAACTAGAATCCATAAATATAGATAGGGAGGTACTAGCTCCAAATCGGTTTTACAGTGAAAACTGCGGGAACTTCAAACCGGCACTAGGAAAGAGTCTCAGAACCCAGAGTAAAAGTTTCTCCTTTAAACAGTTTCCTTTGTCCTAGGTGAATGAACGTCTCTCCAAATGCTCAGGTCTGAGGGATATGTGTCTGTGGAAGCCATCCTTCACCTATGTTGATGGGAACACAAAGTTTCTTCTCAATTGAAAACTACAATCCATACATATATATGGGGAGGTACTAGCTCCAACTCTGTTTTAAAAATAAAACTGCAGGAACTTTCAACCGACAATAAGAAACACACTGAGAAACAACAGTAAAATGTTCCCCTGCAACCCGTTCCCCTTTTGCTAGATGAATGAACGTCTCTCCAGATGCTCAGATCTGAGAGGTAAGTGTGTGTGAAAGCCGTCTTCACCTAGCTTGTCGGGAACACAAAGTTTCTTTTCAGTTGCAAACTACACTCCATACATATATATGGGGAGGTACTAGCTCATATCGGTTTTACAGTGAAAATTGCAGGAACTTCAAACCGGTAATAGGAAACAGACTCAGTACCCAGAGTAAAAGTTTCTCCTGCAACCCGTTCCATTTGTGTAGGTGAACGAACGTCACTCCGCAAGCTCAGTTCTGAGAGATATTTGTGTGTGAAAGCCGTTCTTCACATAGCTAGTTGAGAACACAAAGTTTCTTTTCACTTGCAAACTACAATCCATACATATATATGGGGATGGACAAGCTCATTTCGGTTTTACAGTGAAAACTGCAGGAACTTCAAAACGGCACTAGGAAAAAGGCTGAAAAACCAGAGAAAAAGTTTCTCCTGAATCCCGTTTCCTTTTTGCTAAAAGAACGAACGTCTCTCCACATGCTGAGTTCTGAAAGATAAGTGTGGATGAAAGCCGTCCTTCACCTAGTTTGTTGTAAACACAAAGTTTCTTCTCAGTTGCAAACCACACGCCATAGATATATATGGGTAAGTACTAACCCCAACTCGGTTTTATAGAGAAAACTGCAGGAACTTCCATCAGACACTACTAAACACACTGAGAAACCAGAGTAAACTGTTCCACTGCAACCCGTTTTCTTTGTGCTAGATGAATGAACGTCTCTCCAGATGCTCAGATCTGAGAGATAAGTGTGTGTGAAAGGTGTTCTTCACCTAGCTTGTCGGGAACACAAAGTTTCTTTTCAGTTGCAAACTACATTCCATACATATATATGGGGAGGGACAAGCTCATTTTGATTTTACAGTGAAAACTGCAGGAAATTCAATACGGAACTAGGAAACAGACTGAGAAATCTTAGTAAAATTTCCCCTGCAACCCGTTCCCTTTGTGCTAGATGAACGAACGTCTCTCCACATGCTCAGTTCTGAGAGATAAGTGGGTGTGAAAGCCGTTCTTCACATAGCTAGTTGAGAACACAAAGTTTCTTTTCACTTGCAAACTACAATCCATACATATATATGGGGAGGTACTAGCTCCAACTCGTTTTTACAGTGAAAAGTGCTGGAACTTCAAACCGACACTAGGAAACAGACTCAGAACCCAGAGTAATATTTTCTCCTGCAACCCGTTTCGTTTGTGCTAGGTGAACGAACGTCACTCCGCATGCTCAGTTTTGAGAGATAAGTGTGTGTGAAAGCCGTCCTTCAGCTAGCTTTTTGGGAACACATAGTTTCTTTTCAGTTGCTAACTACACTCCATTCATATATATTGGGGATGTACTAGCTCAAATCGGTTTTACAGTGAAAACTGCAGGAAATTCAAACCGGCACTAGGAAACGGACTGAGAAATCTGAGTAAAATTTCCCCTTCCACCCGTTCCCTTTGTGCTAGATTAACGAACGTCTCTCCACATGCTCAGTTATAAGAGATAAGTGTGTGTGAATGCCGTCCTTCACTTAGCTTGTTGGGAACACAAAGTTTCTTTTCAGTTGCAAACTACACTTCATACATATATATGGGGAGGTACCAGCTCAAATCGGTTTTACAGTGAAAACTGCAGGAAATTCAAACCGGCACTAGGAAACGGACTGAGAAAGCTTAGGAAAATTTCCACTTAAAACCGTTCGCTTTGGGCTTGATGAACGAAATTCTCTCCACATGCTCAGTTCTGAGAAATAAGTGTGTGTGTAAGCCGTCCTTCAACATGCTTGTTGGGAACACAAAGTTTCTTTTTAGTTGCAAACTACACTCCATAAATTTTTATGGGGATGTCCTTGCCCCAAAACGGTTTTACAGTGAAAACTGCAGGAACTTCAAACCGGCAGTAGGAAACTGACTGAGAAATCAGAGTAAAGTATTCTGCTGCAAACCATTCCCTTTGTGCTACATGAACGAACGTCTTTCCACATGCTCAGTTCTGAGAGATACGTGTGTGTGAAAGCCGTCCTTCAAGTAGCTTGTTGGGAACACAAGGTTTCTTTTCAGTTGCAGTCTACACTCCATACATATATATGGGGAGGACCTAGTTCCAACTGGGATTTACAGTGAAAACTGCAGGAACTTCAAACTGGCACTAGGAAACAGACTGAGAAACCAGAATAAAAGTTTCTCCTGCAACACGGTCCCTTTGTGCTAGGTGAACGAACGTCTCTCCACATGCTCAGTTCTGAGAGATAAGTGTGTGTGAAAGCCGTCCTTCAACTAGCTGGTTGGGAACACAAAGATTCTTCTCAATGGCAAACTACACTCCGTAATTATATATGGGTAGGTAATAGCTCCAACTCGGTTTTACAGAGAAAACTGCAGGAACTTCCAACCGACACTAGGAAACACACTGAGAAACCAGAGAAAATGATCCCCTGCAACCCGTTCACTTTGTGCTAGATGAATGAATGTCTCTCCAGATGCTCAGATCTGAGAGGTAAATGTGTGTGAAACCCGCCCTTCACCTAGCTTATTGGGAACACAATGTTTCTATTCAGTTGCAAACCACAATCCAAACATATATAAGGGGATATACTAGCTCCAACTCGGGTTTACAGTGAAAACTGCAGGATCTTCAAACTGGCACTAGGAAACAGAATGAGAAACCAGAGAATAGTTCCTCCTGCAACCCGTTCCCTTTGTGCTAGATGAATGAACGTCTTTCCACATGCTCAGTTGTGAGAGATAAGTTTGTGTGAAAGCCGTCCCTCACATAGCTTGTTGGGAACACAAAGTTTCTTTCCAGTTGCAAACTAGAATCCATAAATATAGATAGGGAGGTACTAGCTCCAAATCGGTTTTACAGTGAAAACTGCAGGAACTTCAAACCAGCACTAGGAAACAGTCTCAGAACCCAGAGTAAAAGTTTCTCCTTTAAACCGTTTCCTTTGTCCTAGGTGAATGAACGTCTTTACACATGCTCAGGTCTGAGGGATATTTGTGTGTTGAAGCCATCCTTCACCTAGGTTGAAGGGAACACAAAGTTTCTTCTCAATTAAAAACTACAATCCATACATATATATGGGGAGGTAAAAGCTCCAACTATGTTTTAAAAATAAAACTGCAGGAACTTCCAACCGACAATAAGAAACACACTGAGAAACAACAGTAAAATGTTCCCCTGCAACCCGTTCCCCTTGTGCTAGATGAATGAACTTCTCTCCAGATGCTCAGATCTGAGAGGTAAGTGTGTGTGAAAGCCGTCTTCACCTAGCTTGTCGGGAACACAAAGTTTCTTTTCAGTTGCAAACTACACTCCATACATATATATGCGGAGGTACTAGCTCATATCGGTTTTACAGTGAAAACTGCAGGATTTTCAAACCGGCACTAGGAAACAGAATGAGAAATCAGAGAATAGTTCCTCCTGCAACCCGTTCCCTTTGTGCTAGATGAATGAACGTCTTTCCACATGCTCAGTTCTGAGAGATAAGTTTGTGTGAAAGCCGTCCTTCACATATCTTGTTGGGAAAACAAAGTTTCTTTTCACTTGCAAACTACAATCCATACATATATATTGAGAGGGACTAGCTCATTTCGGTTTTACAGTGAAAACTGCAGGAACTTCAAAACGGCACTAGGAAAAAGGCTGAAAAACCAGAGTAAAAGTTTTTCCTGAAACCCGTTTCCTTTTTGCTAAATGAACGAACGTCTCTCCACATGCTGAGTTCTGAAAGATAAGTGTGGATGAAAGCCGTCCTTCACCTAGCTTGTTGTAAACACAAAGTTTCTTCTCAGTTGCAAACTACACGCCATAGATATATATGGGGAAGTACAAGCCCCAACTCGGTTTTATAGAGAAAACTGCAGGAACTTCCATCAGACTCTACTAAAAACACTGAGAAACCAGAGTAAATTGTTCCCCTGCAACCCGTTCCCCTTGTGCTAGATGAATGACCGTGTCTTCAGATGATCAGATCTGAGAGATAAGTGTGTGTGAAAGCCTTACTTCACCTAGCTTGTTGGGAACACAAAGATTATATTCAGTTGCAAACCACAATCCATACATATATAAGGGTAGGTACTAGCTCCAACTCGGGTTTACAGTGAAAACTGCAGGAACTTCAATACGGCACTAGGAAACAGACTGAGAAAGCTTAGTAAAATTTCCCCTGCAACATTTTCCCTTTGTGCTAGATGAACGAAAGTCTCTCCACATGCTCAGATCTGAGAGATAAGTGTGTGTGAAAGCCGTCCTTCACCTAGCTTTTTGGGAACACAAAGATTCTTCTCAATTGCAAACCTCAATCCATACATATTTATGGGTAGGTACTAGCTCCATCTCGGTTTAACAGAGAAAACTGCAGGAACTTCCAACTGACACTAGGAAACACACTGAGAAACCAGAGTAAAATGTTCCACTGCAACCCGTTTCCTTTGTGCTAGATGAATGAACGTCTCTTCAGATGCTCAGATCTGAGAGATAAGTGTGTGTGAAAGGTGTTCTTCACCTAGCTTGTCGGGAACACAAAGTTTCTTTTCAGTTGCAAACTACACTCCATACATATATATGGGGAGGGACAAGCTCATTTAGGTTTTATAGTGAAAACTGCAGGAAATTCAATATGGAACTAGGAAACAGACTCAGAAATCTTAGTAAAATTTCCCCTGCAACCCTTTCCCTTTGTGCTAGATGAACGAACGTCTCTCCACATGCTCAGTTCTGAGAGATAAGTGGGTGTGAAAGCCGTCCTTCACATATCTTGTTGGGAACACAAAGTTTCTTTTCAGTTGCAAACTACAATCCATACATATATATGGGGATGTACTAGCTCCAACTCGGATTTACAGTGAAAAGTGCTGGAACTTCAAACCGACACTAGGAAAATGACTCAGAACCCAGAGTAATATATTCTCCTGCAACCCGTTTCGTTTGTGCTAGGTGAACGAACGTCACTCCGCATGCTCAGGTTTGAGAGATAAGTGTGTGTGAAAGCCGTCCTTCAGCTAGCTTTTTGGGAACACATAGTTTCTTTTCAGTTGCTAACTACAATCCATTCATATATATTGGGGAGGTACTAGCTCAAATCTGTTTTACAGTGAAAACTGCAGAAACTTCAAACCGGCACTAGGAAACGGACAGAGAAATCTGAGTAAAATTTCCCCTTCCACCCTTTCCCATTGTGCTAGATTAACGAACGTCTCTCCACATGCTCAGTTATAAGAGATAAGTGTGTGTGAATGCCGTCCTTCACTTAGCTTGTTGGGAACACAAAGTTTCTTTTCAGTTGCAAACTACACTTCATACATATATATGGGGAGGTACTAGCTCAAATCGGTTTTACAGTGAAAACTGCAGGAAATTCAAACCGGCACTAGGAAACGGACTGAGAAAGCTTAGGAAAATTTCCACTTAAAACCGTTCCCTTTGGGCTTGATGAACGAAATTCTCTCCACATGCTCAGTTCTGAGAGATAAGTGTGTGTGAAAGCCGTCCTTCAACTAGCTGGTTGGGAACACAAAGATTCTTCTCAATGGCAAACTACACTCCGTAATTATATATGGGTAGGTAATAGCTCCAACTCGGTTTTACAGAGAAAACTGCAGGAACTTCCAACCGACACTAGGAAACACACTGAGAAACCAGAGTAATATGATCCCCTGCAAAACGTTCACATTGTGCTAGATGAATGAACGTCTCTCCAGATGCTCAGATCTGAGAGATAAATGTGTGTGAAACCCGCCCTTCACCTAGCTTGTTGGGAACACATTGTTTCTATTCAGTTGCAAACCACAATCCAAACATATATAAGGGGATATACTAGCTCCAACTCGGGTTTACAGTGAAAACTGCAGGATCTTCAAACTGGCACTAGGAAACAGAATGAGAAACCAGAGAATAGTTCCACCTGCAACCCGTTCCCTTTGTGCTAGATGAATGAACGTCTTTCCACATGCTCAGTTCTGAGAGATAAGTTTGTGTGAAAGCCGTCCTTCACATAGCTTGTTGGGAACACAAAGTTTCTTTTCAGTTGCAAACTAGAATCCATAAATATAGATAGGGAGGTACAAGCTCCAAATCGGTTTTACAGTGAAAACTGCAGGAACTTCAAACCGGCACTAGGAAACAGTCTCAGAGCCCAGAGTAAAAGTTTCTCCTTTAAACCGTTTCCTTTGTCCTAGGTGAATGAACTTCTCTCCACATGCTCAGGTCTGAGAGATATGTGTGTGTGGAAGCCATCCTTCACCTAGGTTGATGGGAACACAAAGTTTCTTCTCAATTGAAAACTACAATCCATGCATATATATGGGGAGGTACTAGCTAGAACTCTGTTTTAAAAATAAAACTGCAGGAACTTCCAACCGACAATAAGAAACACACTGAGAAACAACAGTAAAATGTTCCCCTGCAACCCGTTCCCCTTGTGCTAGATGAATGAACGTCTCTCCAGATGCTCAGATCTGAGAGGTAAGTGTGTGTGAAAGCCGTCTTCACCTAGCTTGTCGGGAACACAAAGTTTCTTTTCAGTTGCAAACTACACTCCATACATATATATGGGGAGGTACTAGCTCATATCGGTTTTACAGTGAAAATTGCAGGAATTTCAAACCGGTAATAGGAAACAGACTCAGTACCCAGAGTAAAAGTTTCTCCTGCAACCCTTTCCATTTGTGCTAGGTGAATGAACGTCACTCCGCATGCTCAGTTCTGAGAGATATTTGTGTGTGAAAGCCGTCCTTCACATAGCTTGTTGAGAACACAAAGTTTCTTTTCACTTGCAAACTCCAATCCATACATATATATGGGGAGGGACAAGCTCATTTCCGTTTTACAGTGAAAACTGCAGGAACTTCAAAACGGCACTAGGAAAAAGGGTGAAAAACCAGAGTAAAAGTTTCTCCTGAAACCCGTTTCCTTTTTGCTAAAGGAACGAACGTCTCTCCACATGCTGAGTTCTGAAAGATAAGTGTGGATGAAAGCCGTCCTTCACCTAGTTTGTTGTAAACACAAAGTTTCTTCTCAGTTGCAAACTACACGCCATAGATATATATGGGTAAGTACTAGCCCCAACTCGGTTTTATAGAGAAATCTGCAGGAACTTCCATCAGACACTACTAAATACACTGAGAAACCAGAGTAAATTGTTCCCCTGCAACCCGTTCCCATTGTGCTAGATGAATGACCGTCTCTTCAGATGATCAGAAATGAGAGATAAGTGTGTGTGAAAGCCTTTCTTCACCTAGCTTGTTGGGAACACAAAGATTATATTCAGTTGCAAACCACAATCCATACATATATAAGGGTAGGTACTAGCTCCAACTCGGGTTTACAGTGAAAACTGCAGGAACTTCAATACGGCACTAGGAAACAGACTGAGAAAGCTTAGTAAAATTTCCCCTGCAACATGTTCCCTTTGTGCTAGATGAACGAAAGTCTCTCCACATGCTCAGTTCTGAGAGATAAGTGTGTGTGAAAGCCGTCCTTCACCTAGCTTTTTGGGAACACAAAGATTCTTCTCAATTGCCAACCTCACTCCATACATATTTATGGGTAGGTACTAGCTCCATCTCGGTTTTACAGAGAAAACTGCAGGAACTTCCAACTGACACTAGGGAACACACTGAGAAACCAGAGTAAAATGTTCCACTGCAACCCGTTCCCTTTGTGCTAGGTGAACGAACTTCACTCCGCATGCTCAGGTTTGAGAGATAAGTGTGTGTGAAAGCCGTCCTTCAGCTAGCTTTTTGGGAACACATAGTTTCTTTTCAGTTGCTAACTACACTCCATTCATATATATTGGGGATGTACTAGCTCAAATCTGTTTTACAGTGAAAACTGCAGAAACTTCAAACCAGCACTAGGAAACGGACTGAGAAAGCTGAGTAAAATTTCCCCTTCCACCCGTTCCCTTTGTGCTATATTAACGAACGTCTCTCCACATGCTCAGTTATAAGAGATAAGTTTGTGTGAAAGCCGTCCTTCAGCTAGCTTTTTGGGAACACATAGTTTCTTTTCAGTTGCTAACTACACTCCATTCATATATATTGGGGATGTACTCGCTCAAATCGGTTTTATACTGAAAACTGCAGGAACTTCAAACCGGCACTAGGAAACGGACTGAGAAATCAGAGTAAAATTTCCCCTTCCACCCGTTCCCTTTGTGCTAGATTTACGAAAGTCTCTCCACATGCTGTTATAAGAGATAAGTGTGTGTGAAAGCCGTCCTTCACTTAGCTTTTTGGGAACACAAAGTTTCTTTTCAGTTGCAAACTACACTTCATACATATATATGGGGAGGTACTAGCTCAAATCGGTTTTACAGTGAAAACTGCAGGAAATTCAAACCGGCACTAGGAAACGGACTGAGAAAGCTTAGGAAAATTTCCACTTAAAACCGTTCCCTTTGGGCTTGATGAACGAAATTCTCTCCACATGCTCAGATCTGAGAGATAAGTGTGTGTGTAAGCCGTCCTTCAACTTGCTTGTTGGGAACACAAAGTTTCTTTTTAGTTGCAAACAACACTCCATAAATTTGTATGGGGATGTCCTTGCCCCAAAACGGTTTTACAGTGAAAACTGCAGGAACTTCAAACCGGCACTAGGAAACTGACTGAGAAATCAGAGTAAAAGTTTCTGCTGCAACCCATTCCCTTTGTGCTACATGAACGAACGTCTCTCCACATGCTCAGTTCTGAGAGATATGTATGTGTGAAAGCCGTCCTTCTACTAGCTTGTTGGAAACACAAGGTTTCTTTTCAGTTGCAAACTACACTCCATACATATATATGGGGAGGACCTAGTTCCAACTGGGATTTACAGTGAAAAATGCAGGAATTTCATACTGGCACTAGGAAACAGACTCAGTACCCAGAGTAAAAGTTTCTCCTGCAACCCTTTCCATTTGTGCTAGGTGAACGAACGTCACTCCGCATGCTCAGTTCTGAGAGATATTTGTGTGTGAAAGCCGTCCTTCACATAGCTTGTTGAGAACACAAAGTTTCTTTTCACTTGCAAACTCCAAACCATACATATATATGGGGAGGGACAAGCTCATTTCCGTTTTACAGTGAAAACTGCAGGAACTTCAAAACGGCACTAGGAAAAAGGGTGAAAAACCAGAGTAAAAGTTTCTCCTGAAACCCGTTTCCTTTTTGCTAAAGGAACGAACGTCTCTCCACATGCTGAGTTCTGAAAGATAAGTGTGGATGAAAGCCGTCCTTCACCTAGTTTGTTGTAAACACAAAGTTTCTTGTCAGTTGCAAACTACACGCCATAGATATATATGGGTAAGTACTAGCCCCAACTCGGTTTTATAGAGAAATCTGCAGGAACTTCCATCAGACACTACTAAATACACTGAGAAACCAGAGTAAATTGTTCCCCTGCAACCCGTTCCCCTTCTGCTAGATGAATGACAGTCTCTTCAGATGATCAGATCTGAGAGATAAGTGTGTGTGAAAGCCTTTCTTCACCTAGCTTGTTGGGAACACAAAGATTATATTCAGTTGCAAACCACAATCCATACATATATAAGGGTAGGTACTAGCTCCAACTCGGGTTTACAGTGAAAACTGCAGGAACTTCAATACGGCACTAGGAAACAGACTGAGAAAGCTTAGTAAAATTTCCCCTGCAACATGTTCCCTTTGTGCTAGTTGAACGAAAGTCTCTCCACATGCTCAGTTCTGAGAGATAAGTGTGTGTGAAAACCGTCCTTCACCTAGCTTGTTGGGAACACAAAGATTCTTCTCAATTGCAAACCTCACTCCATACATATTTATGGGTAGGTACTAGCTCCATCTCGGTTTTACAGAGAAAACTGCAGGAACTTCCAACTGACACTAGGAAACACACTGAGAAACCAGAGTAAAATGTTCCACTGCAACCCGTTCCCTTTGTGCTAGATGAATGAACGTCTCTCCACATGCTCAGTTATAAGAGATAAGTGTGTGTGAAAGCCGTCCTTCACTTAGCTTGTTGGGAAAACAAAGATTCTTTCAGTTGCTAACTACACTGCATACATATATGGGGAGGTATAATCTTCAAATCGGATTTACAATGAAAACTGCAGGAACTTCAAACAGGCTCTACGAAACACACTGAGAAACCAGAGTAAAATGTTCCACTGCAACCCGTTCCTATTTTGCTTGATGAATGAACGTCTCTCCAGATGCTTAGATCTGAGAGATAAATGTGTGTGAAAGCCGTCCTTCACATAGCTTTTTGGGAACACAAAGTTTCTTTTCAGTTGCAAACCACAATCCATACATATATAATTGGAGGTACTAGTTCCAACTCGGGTTTACTGTGAAAACTGCAGGAACTTCAAACCAGCACTAGGAAACAAAATGAGAAACAAGGGAATAGTTCCTCCTGCAACACGTTCCATTTGTGCTAGATGAATGAATGTCTCTCCACATGCTCAGTTCTGAGAAATAAGTGTGTGTGAAAGCCGTCATTCAACTAGCTTGTTGGGAACACAAAATTTCTTTTCATTTGCAAACTACACTCCATAAATATAGATGGGGAGGTACAAGCTCCAAATCGGTTTTACAGTGAAAACTGCAGGAACTTCAAACCGGCACTAGGAAACAGTCTCAGAACCCAGAATAAATGTTATCCTGTATACCGTTTCTTTGTCCTAGGTGAATGAACGTCTCTCAACATACTCATTTCTGAGAGATATATGTGTGTGAAAGCCGCCTTCACAGAGCATGTTGGAAACACAAAGTTTCCTTTCAGTTGCAATCTACACTCCATACATATATATGGTTAGGTACTAGTTCCAACTCGGTTTTACAGTGAAAATTGCAGGAACTTAAAACCGGCACTAGGAAACAGTCTCAGAACCCAGAGAAACAGTTTCAACTGCAACTTCTTCCCTTTTTGCTAGGTGAATGAACGTCTCTCCACATGCTCATTTCTGAGGGATAAGTGTGTGTGGAAGCCATCCTACACCAAGGTTGTAAGGAACACAAAGATTCTTCTCAATTGCAAACTACAATCCATACATATATATGGGGATGTACTAGCTCCAAATCGGTTTTACAGAGAAAACTGCAGGAACTTCCAAACGACACTAGGAAACACACTGAAATACCAGAGAAAAATGTTCCCCTGCAACCCTTCCCATTTGTGCTAGATGAATGAACTTCTCTCCAGATGCTCAGATCTGAGAGTTAAGTGTGTGTGAAAGCCGTCCTTTGACTAGCTTGTTGGGAACACAAAGTTTCTTTTCAGTTGCAAACAACAATCCATACATATATAAGGGGAGGTACTAGCTCCAACTCAGGTTTACAGTGAAAACTGCAGGAACTTCAAACAGGCACTTGGAAACAGATTGAGAAACCAGAGAATAGTTTCTCCTGCAACCCTTTCCCTTTGTGCTAGATGAATGTACGTCTCTCCACATGCTCAGTTCTGAGATATAAGTGTGTGTGAAAGCCGAACTTCACCTAGCTTGTCGAGAACACAAAGTATCTTTTCATTTGCAAACTACACTCCATACATATATATGGGGAGGTAATAGCTCATATCGGTTTTACAGTGAAAACTGCAGGAACTTCAATACGGCACTAGGAAACAGACTGAGAAAGCTTAGTAAAATTTCCCCTACAACCCGTTCCCTTTGTGCTAGATGAACGAAAGTCTATCCACATGCTCAGTTCTGAGAGATAATTGTGTGTGAAAGCCGTCCTTCACATAGCTTGTTGGGAACACAAAGTATCTTTTCAGTTGCAAACTACACTCCATACATATATAAGGGGAAGTACTAGCTCCAACTCGGTTTTACAGTGAAAACTGCAGGAACTTCAAACCTGCACTAGGAAACAGACTCAGAACCCAGAGTAAAAGTTTCTCTTTAAAACCATTCTCTTTGTGCTATGTGTATGAACGTCTCTCCACATGCTCATTTCTGAGAGATAAATTTGTGTGAAAGACGTCCTTCACCTAGCTTGTTAGGAACACAAAGTTTCTTTTCAGTTGCAAACTACACTGCATACATATATATAGGGAGGTCCTAATTCCAACTCCGTTTTACAGTGAAAACTGCAGGAACTTCAATACGTCACCAGAAACAGACTGAGAAAGGTTAGTAAAATTTCTCCTGCAAACCTTTCCCTTTGTGCTACATGAACGAACGTCTTTCCACATGCTCAATTCTGAGTGATAACTGTGTGTGAAAACCTACCTTCACCTACCTTGTTGGGAAAACAAAGTTTCTTTTCAGTTGCAAACTACACTCCTTACATATATATGGTGCCTCCTGGCTCCAAATCGGTTTCACAGTGAAAACTGCAGGAACTTCAAACCGGCACTAAGAAACAGACCGAGACAAGAGTAAAAGTTTCTCCTGCAAAAAGTTCCATTTTGTGCTACATGAAGGAACGTCTCTCCACATGCTCAGTTCTGAGAGATAAGTGTGTGTGAAAGCCGTCCTTCACCTAGTTTGTTGGGAAAACAAAGATTCTTTCAGTTGCAAACTACACTGCATACATATATGGGGAGGTAAAATCTCCAACTCGTTTTTACAGTGAAAACTGCAGGAACTTCAAACCGGCTCTAGGAAACAGACTGAAAAACCAGAGTAACAGTTTCTCCTGCAAAACGTTCCATTTTGTGCTAGATGAACGAACGTCTCTCAACATGCTCAGTTCTGAGAGATAAGTGTGTTTGAAAGCCGTACTTCACCTAGCTTGTTGGGAACACAAATTTTCATTTGAGTTGCAAACTACAATCCATATATATATATAGGGAGGTAATAGCTCCAAATCAGTTTTACAGTGAAAAATGCAGGAATTTAATACCGGCACTAGGAAACGGACTGAGAAAGATGAGTAAAATTTCCCCTTCCACACATTCCATTTGTGCTAGATGAACGAACGTCTCTTCACATGCTCATTTCTAAGAGATATGTGTGTGCAAATGCCGACCTTCACCTAGCATGTTGGGAACAGAAAGTTTCTTTCAGTTGCAAACTACCGTCCATACATTTATAATGGGAGGTCCTGGCTCCAACACGGTTTTACAGTGAAAACTGCAGGAACTTCAAAACGGCACTAGGAAACAGACTGAGAATCCAGATTAAATGTTACACTTGCAAAGCGTTTCAATTGTGCTACGTGAACGAACTTTTCTCCACATGCTCAGTTCTGAGTGATAAGTGTGTGTGAAAGCCGTCCTTCACCTAGCTTGTTGGGAATACAAATTTTCATTTCAGTTGCAAACTACACTTCATACATATAAAAGGGTACTTACTATCTCCAACTCAGTTTTACAGTGAAAAATGCAGGAACTTCAAACCGGCACTAGGAACCAGACTGAGAAACCAGAGTAAAAGTTTCACCTGCAAACTGTTCCCATTGAGCTAGAGGAATCAACGTCTCCCCACATGCTATTTTCTGAGAGATAAGTGTGTGGTAAGCCGTCCTTCAACTTGCTTGTTATGAACACAACGTTTCTTCTCAGTAGGTAACAACACTCCATACATATATATGGGGAGGTACTAGTTCCAACTCGGTTTTACAGTGAAAACTGAAGGAACTTCAAACCGGCACTAGGAAAGAGACTGAGAATCCAGAGTAAAAGTTTCTCTTGCAGAACGTTCAATTTTGTGCTACATGAACGAACGTCTCTCCACATGGTCATTTCTGAAAGATATGTGTGTGTGAAAGCCGTCCTTCAACTAGCTTGTTGGTAAAACAAATTTTCATTTCAGTTGCAAACTACAGTTCATACATATAAATGGGGATGTACTAGCTCCAACTCGGTTTTACAGTGAAAAATGCAGGAACTTAATACCGGGAAGGAAACACACTGAGAAACCAGAGTAACAGATTCCACTGCAACCCGTTCTCTTTGTGCTAGATGAATGAACGTCTCTCCACATGCTCAGTTCTGAGAGATAAGTGTCTGTGAAAGCCGTCCTTCACCTAGCTTGTTGGGAACACAAAGTTTCTTTTAGTTGCAAACAACATAGCTTACATATATGGGGAGTAATAAGCTCCAACACGGTTTTACAGTGAAAACTGCAGGAATTCAAACAGGCACTAGAAAAAAGAATGAGAAACCAGAGTAAATGTTACACTAGCAAAGAATTCCCATTGTGCTAGGTGAACGAATTTTCTCCAAATGCTAAGTTCTGAGAGATAAGTGTGTGTGAAAGCCGTCCTTCAGATAGCTTGTTGGGAACACAAATTTTCTTTTCAGTTGCAAAATACACTCCATACATATACATGCTGAGGTACAAACTCAAATAGGTTTTACAGTGAAAATAGCAGGAATTTCAATCCGGCACTAAGAAACAGACTGAGAATGCTGAGTAAAATTTTCCCTACAACCCGTTCCCTTTGTGCTAGGTGAACGAACGTCTATTCACATGCTCAGTTCTGAGAGATAAGTGTGTGTGAAAGCTGTCCATCTAATAGCATGTTGGGAACACAAAGTTTCTTTTAAGTTGCAAAATACACTCCATTTATATATATGGGGAGGTACTAGCTCCAACTCGGTTTTACAGTGAAAACTGCAGGAACTTCAAACCGGCACTAGAAAACAGCCAGAGAATCCAGAGTAAAAGTTTCTCCTGCAACCCGTTCCCTTTTGGCTAGTTGAACGACATATTCTCCACATGCTCAGTTCTGAGATATAAGTGTGTGTGAAAGCCGTACTTCACCTAGCTTGTTGGGAATACTAATTTTCATTTCAGTTGCAAACTACAGTTCATACATATAAATGGGGAGGTACTAGCTCCAATTCGTCTTTACAGTGAAAAATGCAGGAACTTCATACCGGCACTATGAAACTGACTGAGAATCTAGAGTAAAACTTTCCCCTGCTTCCCGTTCACTTTGTGCTAGATGAACGAAAGTCTCCCTACATGATCATTTCTGAGAGATTTGTGTCTGTGAAAGCCGTCCTTCACCAAGCTTCTTGGGAACACAAATTTTCTTTTCAGTTGCAAACTACACTCCATACATATATATGGGGATATCCTGGCTCCAACTCTGATTTACAGTGAAAACTGCTGGAACTTCAAACCGGCACTAGGAAACAGAAGGAAAAACCACAGTGAAAGTTTCCTTTTCCAAAATTTCCCTTTGTGCTAGATGAACGAACGTCTCTCCACATGCTCAGTTCTAAGAGACAAGTGTGTCTGAAAGCTGTCCTTCACATAGCTTTTAGGGAACACAAGATTCTTTCAGTTGCAAACTACAGTCCATACATTTATATTGGGAGGTTCAAGCTGCTACACGGTTTTACAGTGAAAATTACAAGAACTTCAAACCGGCACTAAGAAACAGACTGAGAAACCACAGTAAATATTGCACTTGCAAAGTGTTCCCATTTTCTAGGTGAACGAACTTTTCTCCACATGCTCAGTTTTGAGAGATAAGTGTGTGTGAAAACCGTCCTTCACCTATCTTTTTGGGAACACACAGTTTCTTTCAGTTGCAAACTGCACTCCATAAATTTAGATTGGGCAGGCCTGGCTCCAAATCGGTTTTACACTGAAAACTGCAGGAACTTCAAACCGGCACTAGGAAACATACCGAGAACTAGAGTAAAAGTTTCTCCTGCAAAACGTTCCATTTTGTGCTAGATGAACGAACGTCTCTCAACATGCTCAATTCTGAGAGACAAGTGTGTGTGAAAGCCGTACTTCACCTAGCTTGTTGGTAATACAAATTTTCATTTGAGTTGCAAACTACAATTCAATCATGTAAATAGGGAGGTAATAGCTCCAACTCGGTTTTACAGTGAAAAATGCAGGAACTTAATACAGGGAAGGAAACACACTGAGAAACCAGAGTAACAGATTCCCCTGCAACCCGTTCTCTTTGTGCTAGATGAACGAACATCTCTCCACATGCTCAGTTCTGAGAGATATGTGTGTGTGAAAGCCGTCCTTCATCTAGCTTTTTGGGAACACAAAGTTTATTTTAGTTGCAAACAACACAGCTTACATATATGGGGAGTTATAAGCTCCAACACGGTTTTACAGTGAAAACTGCAGGAATTCAAACCGGCACTAGAAAAAAGAATGAGAAACCAGAGTAAATGTTACACTTGCAAAGAATTCCCATTGTGCTAGGTGAACGAATTTTCTCCAAATTCTAAGTTCTGAGAGATAACTTTGTGTGAAAGCTGTACTTCAGCTAGCTTGTTGGGAACACAAAGATTCTTTTCAGTTGAAAACAACACTCCATAAATATATATGGTGAGGTACTAGCTCAAATCGGTTTTACAGTGAAAACTGCAGGAACTTCAAACCGGCTCTAGGATACGGACTGAGAAAGCTGAGTAAAATTTCCACTTCAATTCATTCCCTCTGTGCCTGATGAAAGAACGTCTCTCCACATGCTCAGTTCTGAGAGATAAGTGTGTGTGAAAGTCGTCTTTCACCAAGCTTGTTGGGAACACAAAGTTTCTTTTCAGTTGCAAACTACAATCCATACATATGTATCGGTAGGTACTAGCTCCAACTCGATTTTACAGAGAAAACTGCAGGAAATTCCAAACGACACTAGGAAACACACTGAGAACCCAGATTAAAATGTTCCACTGCAACCCGTTCCTATTTTGCTTGATGAGTGAACGTCTCTCCAGATGCTTAGATCTGAGAGATAAATGTGTGTGAATGCCGTCCTTCAAATAGCATTTTGTGAACACAAATTTTTTTTTCAGTTGCAAACCACAATCCATACATATATAATTGGAGGTACTAGTTCCAACTCAGGTTTACAGTGAAAACTGCAGGAACTTCAAACCAGCACTAGGAAACAAAATGAGAATCAAGGGACTAGTTCCTCCTGCAACACGTTCCATTTGTGCTAGATGAATGAATGTCTCCCCACATGCTCAGTTCTGAGAAATAAGTGTGTGTGAAAGCCGCCATTCAACAAGGTTGTTGGGAACACAAAATTTCTTTTCATTTGCAAACTACACTCCATAAATATAGATGGGGAGGTACTAGCTCCAAATCGGTTTTACAGTGAAAACTGCAGGAACTTCAAACCGGCACTAGGAAACAGTCTCAGAACCCAGAATAAAAGTTTCTCCTGTAAACCGTTTCTTTGTCCTAGGTGAATGAACGTCTCTCAACATGCTCATTTCTGAGAGATATATGTGTGTGAAAGCCGCCTTCACAGAGCTTGTTGGAAACACAAAGTTTCCTTTCAGTTGCAATCTACACTCCATACATATATATGGTTAGGTACTAGCCCCAACTCGATGTTACAGTGAAAACTGCAGGAACTTAAAACCGGCACTAGGAAACAGACTCAGAACCCAGAGAAACAGTTTCACCTGCAAACTCTTCCCTTATTGCTAGGTGAATGTACGTCTCTCCACATGCTCAGTTCTGAGGGATAAGTGTGTGTGGAAGCCATCCTACACCTAGGTTGTTGGGAACACAAAGATTCTTCTCAATTGCAAACTACAATCCATACATATATATGTGGATGTACTAGCTCCAAATCGGTATTACAGAGAAAACTGCAGGAACTTCCAAATGACACTAGGAAACACACTGAGAAACCAGAGAAAAATGTTCCCCTGCAACCATTCCCATTTGTGCTAGATGAATGAAGTTCTCTCCAGATGCTCAGATCTGAGAGTTAAGTGTGTGTGAAAGCCGTCCTTCGACTAGCTTGTTGGGAACACAATGTTTCTTTTCAGTTGCAAACAACAATCCATACATATATAAGGGGAGGTACTAGCTCCAACTCAGGTTTACTGTGAAAACTGCAGGAACTTCAAACAGACACTTGGAAACAGATTGAGAAACCAGAGAATAGTTTCTACTGCAACCCTTTCCCTTTGTGCTAGATGAATGTACGTCTCTCCACATGCTCAGTTCTGAGATATAAGTGTGTGTGAAAGCCGACCTTCACCTAGCTTGTCGGGAACACAAAGTATCTTTTCAGTTGCAAACTACACTCCATACATATATATGGGGAGGTACTAGCTCATATCGGTTTTACAGTGAAAACTGCAGGAACTTCAATACGTCACCAGAAACAGACTGAGAAAGTTTAGTAAAATTTCTCCTGCAAACATTTCCCTTTGTGCTACATGAACGAACGTCTCTCCACATGCTCAATTTTGAGAGATAACTGTGTGTGAAAACCTACCTTCACCTAACTTGTTGGGAACACAAAATTTCTTTTCACTTGCAAACTACACTCCAAATATATATATGGGGAAGTACTTGCTTCAAATCTGTTTTACTGTGAAAACTACAGGATCTTCAACGCGGCACTAGGAAACGGACTGAAAAAGATGAGTAAAATTTCCCCTTCCTCGCGTTCCCTTTGTGCTAGATGAACGAACGTCTCTCCACATGCTCAGTTCTTAGAGATAAGTGTGTCTGAAAGCCGTCCTTCACATAGCTTTTAGGGAACACATAGATTCTTTCAGTTGCAAACTACAGTCCATACATTTATATTGGGAGGTCCAAGCTGCAACACGGTTTTACAGTGAAAATTACAAGAACTTCAAACCGGCACTAAGAAACAGACTGAGAAACCAGTGTAAATATTACACTTACAAAGCGTTCCAATTTTCTAGGTGAACGAACTTTTCTCCACATGCTCAGTTTTGAGAGATAAGTGTGTGTGAAAGCCGTCCTTCACCTATCTTGTTGGGAACACACAGTTTCTTTTCAGTTGCAAACTACACTCCATAAATTTATATGGGTCGGTCCTGGCTCCAAATCGGTTTTACACTGAAAACTGCAGGAACTTTAAACCGGCACTAGGAAACATACCGAGAACTAGAGTAAAAGTTTCTCCTGCAAAACTTTCCATTTTGTGCTAGATGAACGAACGTCTCTCAACATGCTCAGTTCTGAGAGACAAGTGTGTGTGAAAGCCGTACTTCACCTAGCTTGTTGGTAATACAAATTTTCATTTGAGTTGCAAACTACACTTCATACGTGTAAATGGGGAGGTAATAGCTCCAACTCGGTTTTACAGTGAAAAATGCAGGAACTTAATACCGGGAAGGAAACACACTGAGAAACCAGAGTAACAGATTCCCCTGCAACACGTTCTCTTTGTGCTAGATGAACGAACGTCTCTCCACATGCTCAGTTCTGAGAGATAAGTGTGTGTGAAAGCAGTCCTTCACCTAGCTTGTTGGGAACACAAAGTTTCTTTTAGTTGCAAACAACACAGCTTACATATATGGGGAGTAATAAGCTCCAACACGGTTTTACAGTGAAAACTGCAGGAATTCAAACCGGCACTAGAAAAAAGAATGAGAAACCAGAGTAAATGTTACACTAGCAAAGAATTCCCATTGTGCTAGGTGAACGAATTTTCTCCAAATGCTAAATTCTGAGAGATAAGTGTGTGTGAAAGCCGTCCTTCAGCTAGCATGTCGGGAACACAAAGTTTCTTTTCAGTTGCAAAATACACTCCATACATATACATGCTGAGGTACAAACTCAAATAGGTTTTACAGTGAAAATAGCAGGAATTTCATCCGGCACTAAGAAACAGACTGAGAATGCTGAGTAAAATTTTCCCTACAACCCGTTCCCTTTGTGCTAGGTGAACGAACGTCTATTCACATGCTCAGTTCTGAGAGATAAGTGTGTGTGAAAGCTGTCCATCTAATAGCATGTTGGGAACACAAAGTTTCTTTTAAGTTGCAAAATACACTCCATATATATATATGTGGAGGTACTAACTCCAACTCGGTTTTACAGTGAAAACTGCAGGAACTTCAAACCGGCACTAGGAAACAGCCAGAGAATCCAGAGTAAAAGTTTCTCCTGCAACCCGTTCCCTTTTTGCTAGTTGAATGAAATATTCTCCACATGCTCATTTCTGAGAGATAAGTGTGTGTGAAAGCCGTACTTCACCTAGCTTGTTGGGAATACTAATTTTCATTTCAGTTGCAAACTACAGTTCATACATATAAATGGGGAGGTACTAGCTCCAATTCTTTTTTACAGCAAAAAATGCAGGAACTTCATACCGGCACTATGAAACTGACTGAGAAACCAGAGTAAAACTATCCCCTGCTTCCCGTTCACTTTTTGCTAGATGAACGAAAGTCTCCCTACATGTTCATTTCTGAGAGATTTGTGTGTGTGAAAGCCGTCCTTCACCTAGCTTCTTGGGAACACAAATTTTCTATTCAGTTGCAAACTACACTCCATACATATATATGGGGATGTCCTGGCTCCAACACTGTTTTACAGTTAAAAGTGCTGGAACTTCAAACCGGCACTAGGAAACAGAACGAAAAACCAGATTGAAAGTTTCCTCTTCCACAAGTTCCCTTTGTGCTAGATGAACGAACGTCTCTCCACATGCTCAGTTCTGAGAAATAAGTGTGTGTGAAAGCCGTCCTTCACCTAGCTTGTTGGGAAAACACAGATTCTTTCAGTTGCAAACTACACTGCATACATATATGGGGAGGTATAATCTCCAACTCGGTTTTACAGTGAAAACTGCAGGAACTTCAAACCGGCTCTAGGAAACAGACTGAGAAACCAGAGTAACAATTTCACCTGCTACCCGTTCCCATTGTGCTAGATGAACGAACGTCTCTCCTCATGCTCAGTTCTGAGAGATAAGTGTGTGTGAAAGCCGTCCTTCACCTAGCTTGAGGGAACACAAAGTTTCTTTTCAGTTGCAAACTACACTCCATATATATATATGGGGAAGTACTCGCTCCAAATCTGTTTTACTGTGATAACTGCAGGAACTTCAAACCGGCACTAGGAAACGGACTGAGAAAGATGAGTAAATTTTCCCTTCCAGCCGTTCCCTTTGTGCTAGATGAACGAACGTCTCTCCACATAGTAATTTCTGAAAGATATGTGTGTGTGAAAGCCGTCCTTCACCTAGCTTGTTGGTAATACAAATTTTCATTTCAGTTGCAAACTACAGTTCATACATATAAATGGGGATGTACTAGCTCCAACTCGGTTTTACAGTGAAAAATGCAGGAAATTAATACCGGGAAGGAAACACATTGAGAAACCAGAGTAACAGATTCCTCTGCAACCATTTCTCTTTGTGTTAGATGAACGAACGTCTCTCCACATGCTCAGTTCTGAGAGATAAGTGTGTGTGAAAGCCGTCCTTCACCTAGCTTGTTGGGAACACAAAGTTTCTTTAGTTGCAAACAAAACAGCTTACGTATATGGGGAGTTATAAGATCCTACACGGTTTTACAGTGAAAACTGCAGGAATTCAAACCGGCACTAGAAAAAAGAATGAGAAAGCAGAGTAAATGTTACACTTGCAAAGAATTCCCATTGTGCTAGGTGAACGAATTTTCTCCAAATTCTAAGTTCTGAGAGATAACTGTGTGTGAAAGCCGTCCTTCAGCTAGCTTGTTGGGAACACAAAAATTCTTTTCATTTGAAAACAACACTCCATACATATATATGGTGAGGTACTAGCTCAAATCGGTTTTACAGTGAAAACTGCAGGATCTTCAAACCGGCACTAGGATACGGACTGAGAAAGCTGAGTAAAATTTCAACTTCAATTCGTTCCCTTTGTGCCTGATGAAAGAACGTCTCTCCACATGCTCAGTTCTGAGAGGTAAGTGTGTGTGAAAGTCGTCTTTCACCAAGCTTGTAGGGAACACAAAGTTTCTTTTCAGGTGCAATCTACACTCCATTAATATGTATGGGTAGGTACTAGCTCCAACTCGATTTTACAGAGAAAACTGCAGGAAATTCCAACCGACACTAGGAAACACACTGAGAAACCAGAGTAAAATGTTCCACTGCAACCCGTTCCTATTTTGTTTGATGAATGAACGTCTCTCCAGATGCTCAGATCTGAGTGATAAATGTGTGTGAAAGCCGTCCTTCACCTAGGTTGTTGGGAACACAAAGTTTCTTTTAATTTGCAAACCACAATCCATACATATATAAGTGGAGGTACTTGTTCCAACTCGGGTTTACAGTGAAAACGGCAGGAACTTCAAACCAGCACTAGGAAACAAAATGAGAAACAAGGGAATAGTTCCTCCCGCAACACGTTCCATTTGTGCTAGATGAATGAATGTATCTCCACATGCTGAGTTCTGAGAAATAAGTGTGTGTGAAAGCCGTCATTCAACTAGCTTGTTGGGAACACAAAATTTCTTTACATTTGCAAACTACACTCCATAAATATAGATGGGGATGTACTAGCTCCAAATCGGTTTTACGGTGAAAACTGCAGGAACTTCAAACCGGCACTAGGAAACAGTCTCAGAACCCAGAATAAAAGTTTCTCCTGTAAACCGTTTCTTTGTCCTAGGTGAATGAACGTCTCTCAACATGCTCATTTCTGAGAGATATATGTGTGTGAAAGCCGCCTTCACAGAGCTTGTTGGAAACACAAAGTTTCCTTTCAGTTGCAATCTACACTCCATACATATATATGGTTAGGTACTAGCCCCAACTCGATGTTACAGTGAAAACTGCAGGAACTTAAACCCGGCACTAGGAAACAGACTCAGAACCCAGAGAAACAGTTTCACCTGCAAACTCTTCCCTTATTGCTAGGTGAATGAACGTCTCTCCACATGCTCAGTTCTGAGGGATAAGTGTGTGTGGAAGCCATCCTACAACTAGGTTGTTGGGAACACAAAGATTCTTCTCAATTGCAAACTACAATCCATACATATATATGGGGATGTACTAGCTCCAAATCGGTTTTACAGAGAAAACTGCAGGAACTTCCAAATGACACTAGGAAACACACTGAGAAACCAGAGAAAAATGTTCCCCTGCAACCATTCCCATTTGTGCTAGATGAATGAAGTTCTCTCCAGATGCTCAGATCTGAGAGTTAAGTGTGTGTGAAAGCCGTCCTTCGACTAGCTTGTTGGGAACACAATGTTTCTTTTCAGTTGCAAACAACAATCCATACATATATAAGGGGAGGTACTAGCTCCAACTCAGGTTTACTGTGAAAACTGCAGGAACTTCAAACAGACACTTGGAAACAGATTGAGAAACCAGAGAATAGTTTCTACTGCAACCCTTTCCCTTTGTGCTAGATGAATGTACGTCTCTCCACATGCTCAGTTCTGAGATATAAGTGTGTGTGAAAGCCGACCTTCACCTAGCTTGTCGGGAACACAAAGTATCTTTTCAGTTGCAAACTACACTCCATACATATATATGGGGAGGTACTAGCTCATATCGGTTTTACAGTGAAAACTGCAGGAACTTCAATACGTCACCAGAAACAGACTGAGAAAGTTTAGTAAAATTTCTCCTGCAAACATTTCCCTTTGTGCTACATGAACGAACGTCTCTCCACATGCTCAATTTTGAGAGATAACTGTGTGTGAAAACCTACCTTCACCTACCTTGTTGGGAACACAAAATTTCTTTTCACTTGCAAACTACACTCCAAATATATATATGGGGAAGTACTTGCTTCAAATCTGTTTTACTGTGAAAACTACAGGATCTTCAACGCGGCACTAGGAAACGGACTGAAAAAGATGAGTAAAATTTCCCCTTCCTCGCGTTCCCTTTGTGCTAGATGAACGAACGTCTCTCCACATGCTCAGTTCTTAGAGATAAGTGTGTCTGAAAGCCGTCCTTCACATAGCTTTTAGGGAACACATAGATTCTTTCAGTTGCAAACTACAGTCCATACATTTATATTGGGAGGTCCAAGCTGCAACACGGTTTTACAGTGAAAATTACAAGAACTTCAAACCGGCACTAAGAAACAGACTGAGAAACCAGTGTAAATATTACACTTACAAAGCGTTCCAATTTTCTAGGTGAACGAACTTTTCTCCACATGCTCAGTTTTGAGAGATAAGTGTGTGTGAAAGCCGTCCTTCACCTATCTTGTTGGGAACACACAGTTTCTTTTCAGTTGCAAACTACACTCCATAAATTTATATGGGTCGGTCCTGGCTCCAAATCGGTTTTACACTGAAAACTGCAGGAACTTTAAACTGGCACTAGGAAACATACCGAGAACTAGAGTAAAAGTTTCTCCTGCAAAACTTTCCATTTTGTGCTAGATGAACGAACGTCTCTCAACATGCTCAGTTCTGAGAGACAAGTGTGTGTGAAAGCTGTACTTCACCTAGCTTGTTGGTAATACAAATTTTCATTTGAGTTGCAAACTACACTTCATACGTGTAAATGGGGAGGTAATAGCTCCAACTCGGTTTTACAGTGAAAAATGCAGGAACTTAATACCGGGAAGGAAACACACTGAGAAACCAGAGTAACAGATTCCCCTGCAACACGTTCTCTTTGTGCTAGATGAACGAACGTCTCTCCACATGCTCAGTTCTGAGAGATAAGTGTGTGTGAAAGCAGTCCTTCACCTAGCTTGTTGGGAACACAAAGTTTCTTTTAGTTGCAAACAACACAGCTTACATATATGGGGAGTAATAAGCTCCAACACGGTTTTACAGTGAAAACTGCAGGAATTCAAACCGGCACTAGAAAAAAGAATGAGAAACCAGAGTAAATGTTACACTAGCAAAGAATTCCCATTGTGCTAGGTGAACGAATTTTCTCCAAATGCTAAATTCTGAGAGATAAGTGTGTGTGAAAGCCGTCCTTCAGCTAGCATGTCGGGAACACAAAGTTTCTTTTCAGTTGCAAAATACACTCCATACATATACATGCTGAGGTACAAACTCAAATAGGTTTTACAGTGAAAATAGCAGGAATTTCATCCGGCACTAAGAAACAGACTGAGAATGCTGAGTAAAATTTTCCCTACAACCCGTTCCCTTTGTGCTAGGTGAACGAACGTCTATTCACATGCTCAGTTCTGAGAGATAAGTGTGTGTGAAAGCTGTCCATCTAATAGCATGTTGGGAACACAAAGTTTCTTTTAAGTTGCAAAATACACTCCATATATATATATGTGGAGGTACTAGCTCCAACTCGGTTTTACAGTGAAAACTGCAGGAACTTCAAACCGGCACTAGGAAACAGCCAGAGAATCCAGAGTAAAAGTTTCTCCTGCAACCCGTTCCCTTTTTGCTAGTTGAATGAAATATTCTCCACATGCTCATTTCTGAGAGATAAGTGTGTGTGAAAGCCGTACTTCACCTAGCTTGTTGGGAATACTAATTTTCATTTCAGTTGCAAACTACAGTTCATACATATAAATGGGGAGGTACTAGCTCCAATTCTTTTTTACAGCAAAAAATGCAGGAACTTCATACCGGCACTATGAAACTGACTGAGAAACCAGAGTAAAACTATCCCCTGCTTCCCGTTCACTTTTTGCTAGATGAACGAAAGTCTCCCTACATGTTCATTTCTGAGAGATTTGTGTGTGTGAAAGCCGTCCTTCACCTAGCTTCTTGGGAACACAAATTTTCTATTCAGTTGCAAACTACACTCCATACATATATATGGGGATTTCCTGGCTCCAACACTGTTTTACAGTTAAAAGTGCTGGAACTTCAAACCGGCACTAGGAAACAGAACGAAAAACCAGATTGAAAGTTTCCTCTTCCACAAGTTCCCTTTGTGCTAGATGAACGAACGTCTCTCCACATGCTCAGTTCTGAGAAATAAGTGTGTGTGAAAGCCATCCTTCACCTAGCTTGTTGGGAAAACACAGATTCTTTCAGTTGCAAACTACACTGCATACATATATGGGGAGGTATAATCTCCAACTCGGTTTTACAGTGAAAACTGCAGGAACTTCAAACCGGCTCTAGGAAACAGACTGAGAAACCAGAGTAACAATTTCTCCTGCTACCCGTTCCCATTGTGCTAGATGAACGAACGTCTCTCCTCATGCTCAGTTCTGAGAGATAAGTGTGTGTGAAAGCCGTCCTTCACCTATCTTGAGGGAACACAAAGTTTCTTTTCAGTTGCAAACTACACTCCATATATATATATGGGGAAGTACTCGCTCCAAATCTGTTTTACTGTGATAACTGCAGGAACTTCAAACCGGCACTAGGAAACGGACTGAGAAAGATGAGTAAATTTTCCCTTCCAGCCGTTCCCTTTGTGCTAGATGAACGAACGTCTCTCCACATAGTAATTTCTGAAAGATATGTGTGTGTGAAAGCCGTCCTTCACCTAGCTTGTTGGTAATACAAATTTTCATTTCAGTTGCAAACTACAGTTCATACATATAAATGGGGATGTACTAGCTCCAACTCGGTTTTACAGTGAAAAATGCAGGAAATTAATACCGGGAAGGAAACACATTGAGAAACCAGAGTAACAGATTCCTCTGCAACCATTTCTCTTTGTGTTAGATGAACGAACGTCTCTCCACATGCTCAGTTCTGAGAGATAAGTGTGTGTGAAAGCCGTCCTTCACCTAGCTTGTTGGGAACACAAAGTTTCTTTAGTTGCAAACAAAACAGCTTACATATATGGGGAGTTATAAGATCCTACACGGTTTTACAGTGAAAACTGCAGGAATTCAAACCGGCACTAGAAAAAAGAATGAGAAACCAGAGTAAATGTTACACTTGCAAAGAATTCCCATTGTGCTAGGTGAACGAATTTTCTCCAAATTCTAAGTTCTGAGAGATAACTGTGTGTGAAAGCCGTCCTTCAGCTAGCTTGTTGGGAACACAAAAATTCTTTTCATTTGAAAACAACACTCCATACATATATATGGTGAGGTACTAGCTCAAATCGGTTTTACAGTGAAAACTGCAGGATCTTCAAACCGGCACTAGGATACGGACTGAGAAAGCTGAGTAAAATTTCAACTTCAATTCGTTCCCTTTGTGCCTGATGAAAGAACGTCTCTCCACATGCTCAGTTCTGAGAGGTAAGTGTGTGTGAAAGTCGTCTTTCACCAAGCTTGTAGGGAACACAAAGTTTCTTTTCAGGTGCAATCTACACTCCATTAATATGTATGGGTAGGTACTAGCTCCAACTCGATTTTACAGAGAAAACTGCAGGAAATTCCAACCGACACTAGGAAACACACTGAGAAACCAGAGTAAAATGTTCCACTGCAACCCGTTCCTATTTTGTTTGATGAATGAACGTCTCTCCAGATGCTCAGATCTGAGTGATAAATGTGTGTGAAAGCCGTCCTTCACCTAGGTTGTTGGGAACACAAAGTTTCTTTTAATTTGCAAACCACAATCCATACATATATAAGTGGAGGTACTTGTTCCAACTCGGGTTTACAGTGAAAACGGCAGGAACTTCAAACCAGCACTAGGAAACAAAATGAGAAACAAGGGAATAGTTCCTCCCGCAACACGTTCCATTTGTGCTAGATGAATGAATGTATCTCCACATGCTGAGTTCTGAGAAATAAGTGTGTGTGAAAGCCGTCATTCAACTAGCTTGTTGGGAACACAAAATTTCTTTACATTTGCAAACTACACTCCATAAATATAGATGGGGATGTACTAGCTCCAAATCGGTTTTACGGTGAAAACTGCAGGAACTTCAAACCGGCACTAGGAAACAGTCTCAGAACCCAGAATAAAAGTTTCTCCTGTAAACCGTTTCTTTGTCCTAGGTGAATGAACGTCTCTCAACATGCTCATTTCTGAGAGATATATGTGTGTGAAAGCCGCCTTCACAGAGCTTGTTGGAAACACAAAGTTTCCTTTCAGTTGCAATCTACACTCCATACATATATATGGTTAGGTACTAGCCCCAACTCGATGTTACAGTGAAAACTGCAGGAACTTAAACCCGGCACTAGGAAACAGACTCAGAACCCAGAGAAACAGTTTCACCTGCAAACTCTTCCCTTATTGCTAGGTGAATGAACGTCTCTCCACATGCTCAGTTCTGAGGGATAAGTGTGTGTGGAAGCCATCCTACAACTAGGTTGTTGGGAACACAAAGATTCTTCTCAATTGCAAACTACAATCCATACATATATATGGGGATGTACTAGCTCCAAATCGGTTTTACAGAGAAAACTGCAGGAACTTCCAAATGACACTAGGAAACACACTGAGAAACCAGAGGAAAATGTTCCCCTGCAACCATTCCCATTTGTGCTAGATGAATGAAGTTCTCTCCAGATGCTCAGATCTGAGAGTTAAGTGTGTGTGAAAGCCGTCCTTCGACTAGCTTGTTGGGAACACAATGTTTCTTTTCAGTTGCAAACAACAATCCATACATATATAAGGGGAGGTACTAGCTCCAACTCAGGTTTACTGTGAAAACTGCAGGAACTTCAAACAGACACTTGGAAACAGATTGAGAAACCAGAGAATAGTTTCTACTGCAACCCTTTCCCTTTGTGCTAGATGAATGTACGTCTCTCCACATGCTCAGTTCTGAGATATAAGTGTGTGTGAAAGCCGACCTTCACCTAGCTTGTCGGGAACACAAAGTATCTTTTCAGTTGCAAACTACACTCCATACATATATATGGGGAGGTACTAGCTCATATCGGTTTTACAGTGAAAACTGCAGGAACTTCAATACGTCACCAGAAACAGACTGAGAAAGTTTAGTAAAATTTCTCCTGCAAACATTTCCCTTTGTGCTACATGAACGAACGTCTCTCCACATGCTCAATTTTGAGAGATAACTGTGTGTGAAAACCTACCTTCACCTACCTTGTTGGGAACACAAAATTTCTTTTCACTTGCAAACTACACTCCAAATATATATATGGGGAAGTACTTGCTTCAAATCTGTTTTACTGTGAAAACTACAGGATCTTCAACGCGGCACTAGGAAACGGACTGAAAAAGATGAGTAAAATTTCCCCTTCCTCGCGTTCCCTTTGTGCTAGATGAACGAACGTCTCTCCACATGCTCAGTTCTTAGAGATAAGTGTGTCTGAAAGCCGTCCTTCACCTAGCTTTTAGGGAACACATAGATTCTTTCAGTTGCAAACTACAGTCCATACATTTATATTGGGAGGTCCAAGCTGCAACACGGTTTTACAGTGAAAATTACAAGAACTTCAAACCGGCACTAAGAAACAGACTGAGAAACCAGTGTAAATATTACACTTACAAAGCGTTCCAATTTTCTAGGTGAACGAACTTTTCTCCACATGCTCAGTTTTGAGAGATAAGTGTGTGTGAAAGCCGTCCTTCACCTATCTTGTTGGGAACACACAGTTTCTTTTCAGTTGCAAACTACACTCCATAAATTTATATGGGTCGGTCCTGGCTCCAAATCGGTTTTACACTGAAAACTGCAGGAACTTTAAACCGGCACTAGGAAACATACCGAGAACTAGAGTAAAAGTTTCTCCTGCAAAACTTTCCATTTTGTGCTAGATGAACGAACGTCTCTCAACATGCTCAGTTCTGAGAGACAAGTGTGTGTGAAAGCCGTACTTCACCTAGCTTGTTGGTAATACAAATTTTCATTTGAGTTGCAAACTACACTTCATACGTGTAAATGGGGAGGTAATAGCTCCAACTCGGTTTTACAGTGAAAAATGCAGGAACTTAATACCGGGAAGGAAACACACTGAGAAACCAGAGTAACAGATTCCCCTGCAACACGTTCTCTTTGTGCTAGATGAACGAACGTCTCTCCACATGCTCAGTTCTGAGAGATAAGTGTGTGTGAAAGCAGTCCTTCACCTAGCTTGTTGGGAACACAAAGTTTCTTTTAGTTGCAAACAACACAGCTTACATATATGGGGAGTAATAAGCTCCAACACGGTTTTACAGTGAAAACTGCAGGAATTCAAACCGGCACTAGAAAAAAGAATGAGAAACCAGAGTAAATGTTACACTAGCAAAGAATTCCCATTGTGCTAGGTGAACGAATTTTCTCCAAATGCTAAATTCTGAGAGATAAGTGTGTGTGAAAGCCGTCCTTCAGCTAGCATGTCGGGAACACAAAGTTTCTTTTCAGTTGCAAAATACACTCCATACATATACATGCTGAGGTACAAACTCAAATAGGTTTTACAGTGAAAATAGCAGGAATTTCATCCGGCACTAAGAAACAGACTGAGAATGCTGAGTAAAATTTTCCCTACAACCCGTTCCCTTTGTGCTAGGTGAACGAACGTCTATTCACATGCTCAGTTCTGAGAGATAAGTGTGTGTGAAAGCTGTCCATCTAATAGCATGTTGGGAACACAAAGTTTCTTTTAAGTTGCAAAATACACTCCATATATATATATGTGGAGGTACTAGCTCCAACTCGGTTTTACAGTGAAAACTGCAGGAACTTCAAACCGGCACTAGGAAACAGCCAGAGAATCCAGAGTAAAAGTTTCTCCTGCAACCCGTTCCCTTTTTGCTAGTTGAATGAAATATTCTCCACATGCTCATTTCTGAGAGATAAGTGTGTGTGAAAGCCGTACTTCACCTAGCTTGTTGGGAATACTAATTTTCATTTCAGTTGCAAACTACAGTTCATACATATAAATGGGGAGGTACTAGCTCCAATTCTTTTTTACAGCAAAAAATGCAGGAACTTCATACCGGCA
Organism: Camelus ferus; assembly: GCF_009834535.1. NCBI lineage: Eukaryota > Metazoa > Chordata > Mammalia > Artiodactyla > Camelidae > Camelus > Camelus ferus. Next base: position 138,980 of record NW_022589668.1, on the reverse strand, counting down.
CTATGAAACTGACTGAGAAACCAGAGTAAAACTATCCCCTGCTTCCCGTTCACTTTTTGCTAGATGAACGAAAGTCTCCCTACATGTTCATTTCTGAGAGATTTGTGTGTGTGAAAGCCGTCCTTCACCTAGCTTCTTGGGAACACAAATTTTCTATTCAGTTGCAAACTACACTCCATACATATATATGGGGATGTCCTGGCTCCAACACTGTTTTACAGTTAAAAGTGCTGGAACTTCAAACCGGCACTAGGAAACAGAACGAAAAACCAGATTGAAAGTTTCCTCTTCCACAAGTTCCCTTTGTGCTAGATGAACGAACGTCTCTCCACATGCTCAGTTCTGAGAAATAAGTGTGTGTGAAAGCCATCCTTCACCTAGCTTGTTGGGAAAACACAGATTCTTTCAGTTGCAAACTACACTGCATACATATATGGGGAGGTATAATCTCCAACTCGGTTTTACAGTGAAAACTGCAGGAACTTCAAACCGGCTCTAGGAAACAGACTGAGAAACCAGAGTAACAATTTCTCCTGCTACCCGTTCCCATTGTGCTAGATGAACGAACGTCTCTCCTCATGCTCAGTTCTGAGAGATAAGTGTGTGTGAAAGCCGTCCTTCACCTAGCTTGAGGGAACACAAAGTTTCTTTTCAGTTGCAAACTACACTCCATATATATATATGGGGAAGTACTCGCTCCAAATCTGTTTTACTGTGATAACTGCAGGAACTTCAAACCGGCACTAGGAAACGGACTGAGAAAGATGAGTAAATTTTCCCTTCCAGCCGTTCCCTTTGTGCTAGATGAACGAACGTCTCTCCACATAGTAATTTCTGAAAGATATGTGTGTGTGAAAGCCGTCCTTCACCTAGCTTGTTGGTAATACAAATTTTCATTTCAGTTGCAAACTACAGTTCATACATATAAATGGGGATGTACTAGCTCCAACTCGGTTTTACAGTGAAAAATGCAGGAAATTAATACCGGGAAGGAAACACATTGAGAAACCAGAGTAACAGATTCCTCTGCAACCATTTCTCTTTGTGTTAGATGAACGAACGTCTCTCCACATGCTCAGTTCTGAGAGATAAGTGTGTGTGAAAGCCGTCCTTCACCTAGCTTGTTGGGAACACAAAGTTTCTTTAGTTGCAAACAAAACAGCTTACATATATGGGGAGTTATAAGATCCTACACGGTTTTACAGTGAAAACTGCAGGAATTCAAACCGGCACTAGAAAAAAGAATGAGAAACCAGAGTAAATGTTACACTTGCAAAGAATTCCCATTGTGCTAGGTGAACGAATTTTCTCCAAATTCTAAGTTCTGAGAGATAACTGTGTGTGAAAGCCGTCCTTCAGCTAGCTTGTTGGGAACACAAAAATTCTTTTCATTTGAAAACAACACTCCATACATATATATGGTGAGGTACTAGCTCAAATCGGTTTTACAGTGAAAACTGCAGGATCTTCAAACCGGCACTAGGATACGGACTGAGAAAGCTGAGTAAAATTTCAACTTCAATTCGTTCCCTTTGTGCCTGATGAAAGAACGTCTCTCCACATGCTCAGTTCTGAGAGGTAAGTGTGTGTGAAAGTCGTCTTTCACCAAGCTTGTAGGGAACACAAAGTTTCTTTTCAGGTGCAATCTACACTCCATTAATATGTATGGGTAGGTACTAGCTCCAACTCGATTTTACAGAGAAAACTGCAGGAAATTCCAACCGACACTAGGAAACACACTGAGAAACCAGAGTAAAATGTTCCACTGCAACCCGTTCCTATTTTGTTTGATGAATGAACGTCTCTCCAGATGCTCAGATCTGAGTGATAAATGTGTGTGAAAGCCGTCCTTCACCTAGGTTGTTGGGAACACAAAGTTTCTTTTAATTTGCAAACCACAATCCATACATATATAAGTGGAGGTACTTGTTCCAACTCGGGTTTACAGTGAAAACGGCAGGAACTTCAAACCAGCACTAGGAAACAAAATGAGAAACAAGGGAATAGTTCCTCCCGCAACACGTTCCATTTGTGCTAGATGAATGAATGTATCTCCACATGCTGAGTTCTGAGAAATAAGTGTGTGTGAAAGCCGTCATTCAACTAGCTTGTTGGGAACACAAAATTTCTTTACATTTGCAAACTACACTCCATAAATATAGATGGGGATGTACTAGCTCCAAATCGGTTTTACGGTGAAAACTGCAGGAACTTCAAACCGGCACTAGGAAACAGTCTCAGAACCCAGAATAAAAGTTTCTCCTGTAAACCGTTTCTTTGTCCTAGGTGAATGAACGTCTCTCAACATGCTCATTTCTGAGAGATATATGTGTGTGAAAGCCGCCTTCACAGAGCTTGTTGGAAACACAAAGTTTCCTTTCAGTTGCAATCTACACTCCATACATATATATGGTTAGGTACTAGCCCCAACTCGATGTTACAGTGAAAACTGCAGGAACTTAAACCCGGCACTAGGAAACAGACTCAGAACCCAGAGAAACAGTTTCACCTGCAAACTCTTCCCTTATTGCTAGGTGAATGAACGTCTCTCCACATGCTCAGTTCTGAGGGATAAGTGTGTGTGGAAGCCATCCTACAACTAGGTTGTTGGGAACACAAAGATTCTTCTCAATTGCAAACTACAATCCATACATATATATGGGGATGTACTAGCTCCAAATCGGTTTTACAGAGAAAACTGCAGGAACTTCCAAATGACACTAGGAAACACACTGAGAAACCAGAGAAAAATGTTCCCCTGCAACCATTCCCATTTGTGCTAGATGAATGAAGTTCTCTCCAGATGCTCAGATCTGAGAGTTAAGTGTGTGTGAAAGCCGTCCTTCGACTAGCTTGTTGGGAACACAATGTTTCTTTTCAGTTGCAAACAACAATCCATACATATATAAGGGGAGGTACTAGCTCCAACTCAGGTTTACTGTGAAAACTGCAGGAACTTCAAACAGACACTTGGAAACAGATTGAGAAACCAGAGAATAGTTTCTACTGCAACCCTTTCCCTTTGTGCTAGATGAATGTACGTCTCTCCACATGCTCAGTTCTGAGATATAAGTGTGTGTGAAAGCCGACCTTCACCTAGCTTGTCGGGAACACAAAGTATCTTTTCAGTTGCAAACTACACTCCATACATATATATGGGGAGGTACTAGCTCATATCGGTTTTACAGTGAAAACTGCAGGAACTTCAATACGTCACCAGAAACAGACTGAGAAAGTTTAGTAAAATTTCTCCTGCAAACATTTCCCTTTGTGCTACATGAACGAACGTCTCTCCACATGCTCAATTTTGAGAGATAACTGTGTGTGAAAACCTACCTTCACCTACCTTGTTGGGAACACAAAATTTCTTTTCACTTGCAAACTACACTCCAAATATATATATGGGGAAGTACTTGCTTCAAATCTGTTTTACTGTGAAAACTACAGGATCTTCAACGCGGCACTAGGAAACGGACTGAAAAAGATGAGTAAAATTTCCCCTTCCTCGCGTTCCCTTTGTGCTAGATGAACGAACGTCTCTCCACATGCTCAGTTCTTAGAGATAAGTGTGTCTGAAAGCCGTCCTTCACATAGCTTTTAGGGAACACATAGATTCTTTCAGTTGCAAACTACAGTCCATACATTTATATTGGGAGGTCCAAGCTGCAACACGGTTTTACAGTGAAAATTACAAGAACTTCAAACCGGCACTAAGAAACAGACTGAGAAACCAGTGTAAATATTACACTTACAAAGCGTTCCAATTTTCTAGGTGAACGAACTTTTCTCCACATGCTCAGTTTTGAGAGATAAGTGTGTGTGAAAGCCGTCCTTCACCTATCTTGTTGGGAACACACAGTTTCTTTTCAGTTGCAAACTACACTCCATAAATTTATATGGGTCGGTCCTGGCTCCAAATCGGTTTTACACTGAAAACTGCAGGAACTTTAAACCGGCACTAGGAAACATACCGAGAACTAGAGTAAAAGTTTCTCCTGCAAAACTTTCCATTTTGTGCTAGATGAACGAACGTCTCTCAACATGCTCAGTTCTGAGAGACAAGTGTGTGTGAAAGCCGTACTTCACCTAGCTTGTTGGTAATACAAATTTTCATTTGAGTTGCAAACTACACTTCATACGTGTAAATGGGGAGGTAATAGCTCCAACTCGGTTTTACAGTGAAAAATGCAGGAACTTAATACCGGGAAGGAAACACACTGAGAAACCAGAGTAACAGATTCCCCTGCAACACGTTCTCTTTGTGCTAGATGAACGAACGTCTCTCCACATGCTCAGTTCTGAGAGATAAGTGTGTGTGAAAGCAGTCCTTCACCTAGCTTGTTGGGAACACAAAGTTTCTTTTAGTTGCAAACAACACAGCTTACATATATGGGGAGTAATAAGCTCCAACACGGTTTTACAGTGAAAACTGCAGGAATTCAAACCGGCACTAGAAAAAAGAATGAGAAACCAGAGTAAATGTTACACTAGCAAAGAATTCCCATTGTGCTAGGTGAACGAATTTTCTCCAAATGCTAAATTCTGAGAGATAAGTGTGTGTGAAAGCCGTCCTTCAGCTAGCATGTCGGGAACACAAAGTTTCTTTTCAGTTGCAAAATACACTCCATACATATACATGCTGAGGTACAAACTCAAATAGGTTTTACAGTGAAAATAGCAGGAATTTCATCCGGCACTAAGAAACAGACTGAGAATGCTGAGTAAAATTTTCCCTACAACCCGTTCCCTTTGTGCTAGGTGAACGAACGTCTATTCACATGCTCAGTTCTGAGAGATAAGTGTGTGTGAAAGCTGTCCATCTAATAGCATGTTGGGAACACAAAGTTTCTTTTAAGTTGCAAAATACACTCCATATATATATATGTGGAGGTACTAGCTCCAACTCGGTTTTACAGTGAAAACTGCAGGAACTTCAAACCGGCACTAGGAAACAGCCAGAGAATCCAGAGTAAAAGTTTCTCCTGCAACCCGTTCCCTTTTTGCTAGTTGAATGAAATATTCTCCACATGCTCATTTCTGAGAGATAAGTGTGTGTGAAAGCCGTACTTCACCTAGCTTGTTGGGAATACTAATTTTCATTTCAGTTGCAAACTACAGTTCATACATATAAATGGGGAGGTACTAGCTCCAATTCTTTTTTACAGCAAAAAATGCAGGAACTTCATACCGGCACTATGAAACTGACTGAGAAACCAGAGTAAAACTATCCCCTGCTTCCCGTTCACTTTTTGCTAGATGAACGAAAGTCTCCCTACATGTTCATTTCTGAGAGATTTGTGTCTGTGAAAGCCGTCCTTCACCTAGCTTCTTGGGAACACAAATTTTCTATTCAGTTGCAAACTACACTCCATACATATATATGGGGATGTCCTGGCTCCAACACTGTTTTACAGTTAAAAGTGCTGGAACTTCAAACCGGCACTAGGAAACAGAACGAAAAACCAGATTGAAAGTTTCCTCTTCCACAAGTTCCCTTTGTGCTAGATGAACGAACGTCTCTCCACATGCTCAGTTCTGAGAAATAAGTGTGTGTGAAAGCCATCCTTCACCTAGCTTGTTGGGAAAACACAGATTCTTTCAGTTGCAAACTACACTGCATACATATATGGGGAGGTATAATCTCCAACTCGGTTTTACAGTGAAAACTGCAGGAACTTCAAACCGGCTCTAGGAAACAGACTGAGAAACCAGAGTAACAATTTCTCCTGCTACCCGTTCCCATTGTGCTAGATGAACGAACGTCTCTCCTCATGCTCAGTTCTGAGAGATAAGTGTGTGTGAAAGCCGTCCTTCACCTAGCTTGAGGGAACACAAAGTTTCTTTTCAGTTGCAAACTACACTCCATATATATATATGGGGAAGTACTCGCTCCAAATCTGTTTTACTGTGATAACTGCAGGAACTTCAAACCGGCACTAGGAAACGGACTGAGAAAGATGAGTAAATTTTCCCTTCCAGCCGTTCCCTTTGTGCTAGATGAACGAACGTCTCTCCACATAGTAATTTCTGAAAGATATGTGTGTGTGAAAGCCGTCCTTCACCTAGCTTGTTGGTAATACAAATTTTCATTTCAGTTGCAAACTACAGTTCATACATATAAATGGGGATGTACTAGCTCCAACTCGGTTTTACAGTGAAAAATGCAGGAAATTAATACCGGGAAGGAAACACATTGAGAAACCAGAGTAACAGATTCCTCTGCAACCATTTCTCTTTGTGTTAGATGAACGAACGTCTCTCCACATGCTCAGTTCTGAGAGATAAGTGTGTGTGAAAGCCGTCCTTCACCTAGCTTGTTGGGAACACAAAGTTTCTTTAGTTGCAAACAAAACAGCTTACATATATGGGGAGTTATAAGATCCTACACGGTTTTACAGTGAAAACTGCAGGAATTCAAACCGGCACTAGAAAAAAGAATGAGAAACCAGAGTAAATGTTACACTTGCAAAGAATTCCCATTGTGCTAGGTGAACGAATTTTCTCCAAATTCTAAGTTCTGAGAGATAACTGTGTGTGAAAGCCGTCCTTCAGCTAGCTTGTTGGGAACACAAAAATTCTTTTCATTTGAAAACAACACTCCATACATATATATGGTGAGGTACTAGCTCAAATCGGTTTTACAGTGAAAACTGCAGGATCTTCAAACCGGCACTAGGATACGGACTGAGAAAGCTGAGTAAAATTTCAACTTCAATTCGTTCCCTTTGTGCCTGATGAAAGAACGTCTCTCCACATGCTCAGTTCTGAGAGGTAAGTGTGTGTGAAAGTCGTCTTTCACCAAGCTTGTAGGGAACACAAAGTTTCTTTTCAGGTGCAATCTACACTCCATTAATATGTATGGGTAGGTACTAGCTCCAACTCGATTTTACAGAGAAAACTGCAGGAAATTCCAACCGACACTAGGAAACACACTGAGAAACCAGAGTAAAATGTTCCACTGCAACCCGTTCCTATTTTGTTTGATGAATGAACGTCTCTCCAGATGCTCAGATCTGAGTGATAAATGTGTGTGAAAGCCGTCCTTCACCTAGGTTGTTGGGAACACAAAGTTTCTTTTAATTTGCAAACCACAATCCATACATATATAAGTGGAGGTACTAGTTCCAACTCGGGTTTACAGTGAAAACGGCAGGAACTTCAAACCAGCACTAGGAAACAAAATGAGAAACAAGGGAATAGTTCCTCCCGCAACACGTTCCATTTGTGCTAGATGAATGAATGTATCTCCACATGCTGAGTTCTGAGAAATAAGTGTGTGTGAAAGCCGTCATTCAACTAGCTTGTTGGGAACACAAAATTTCTTTACATTTGCAAACTACACTCCATAAATATAGATGGGGAGGTACTAGCTCCAAATCGGTTTTACGGTGAAAACTGCAGGAACTTCAAACCGGCACTACGAAACAGTCTCAGAACCCAGAATAAAAGTTTCTCCTGTAAACCGTTTCTTTGTCCTAGGTGAATGAACGTCTCTCGACATGCTCATTCTGAGAGATATATGTGTGTGAAAGCCGCCTTCACAGTGCTTGTTGGAAACACAAAGTTTCCTTTCAGTTGCAATCTACACTCCATACATATATATGGTTAGGTACTAGCTCCAACTAGGTTTTACAGTGAAAACTGCAGGAACTTAAAACCGGCACTAGGAAACAGACTCAGAACCCAGAGAAACAGTTTCACCTGCAACCGCTTCCCTTTTTGTTAGGTGAATGAACGTCTCTCCACATGCTCAGTTCTGAGGGATAAGTGTGTGTGGAAACCATACTAGAACTAGGTTGTTGGGAACACAAAGATTCTTCTCAATTGCAAACTACAATCCATACATATATAAGGGAAGTATTAGCTCCAAACCGGTTTTACAGAGAAAACTGCAGGAACTTCCAAACGACAATAGGAAACACATTGAGAAACCAGAGAAAAATGTTCCTCTGTAACCCTTCCCATTTGTGCTAGGTGAATGAACTTCTTTCCAGATGCTCAGATCAGAGAGTTAAGTGTGTGTGAAAGCCGTCCTTCGACTAGCTTGTTGGGAACACAAAGTTTCTTTTCAGTTGCAAACAACAATCCATACATATATAAGGGGAGGTACTAGCTCCAACTCAGGTTTACAGTGAAAACTGCAGGAACTTCAAACAGGCACTTGGAAACAGATTGAGAAACCAGAGAATAGTTTCTACTGCAACCCTTTCCCTTTGTGCTAGATGAATGTACGTCTCTCCACATGCTCAGTTCTGAGATATAAGTGTGTGTGAAAGGCGTCCTTCACATAGCTTGTTTGGAACACAAAGAATCTATTCAGTTGCAAACTACACTCCATACATATATATGGGGAGGTATGAGCTCCAACTCGGTTTTACAGTGAAAACTGCAGGAACTTCAAACCTGCAGTAGGAAACAGACTCAGAACCCAGAGTAAAAGTTTCTCTTTAAACCCATTCTCTTTGTGCTATGTGAACGAACGTCTCTCCACATGCTAATTTCTGAGAGATAAATTTGTGTGAAAGACGTCCTTCACCTAGCTTGTTAGGAACACATAGTTTCTTTTCAGTTGCAAACTACACTGAATACATATATATAGCGAGGTCCTAGCTCCAACTCGGTTTTACAGTGAAAACTGCAGGAACTTCAATACGTCACCAGAAACAGAATGAAAAAAGTTAGGAAAATTTCTCCTGCAAACCTTTCCCTTTGTGCTACATGAACGAACGTCTCTCCACATGCTCAATTCTGAGAGATAACTGTGTGTGAAAACCTATATTCACCTACCTTGTTGGGAAAAGAAAGTTTCTTTTCAGTTGCAAACTACACTCCATACATATATATGGTGCGGTCCTGGCTCCAAATCGGTTTCACAGTGAAAACTGCAGGAACTTCAAACCGGCACTAGGAAACAGACCGAGACCAGAGTAAAAGTTTCTCCTGCAAAACGTTCCATTTTGTGCTAGATGAACGAACGTCTCTCCACATGCTCAGTTCTGAGAGATAAGTGTGTGTGAAAGCCGTGCTTCACCTAGTTTGTTGGTAATACAATTTTTCATTTCAGTTGCAAACTACACTTCATACATGTAAATGGGGAGGTACTAGCTCCAACACGATTTTACAGTGAAAAATGCTGGAATTTAATACCGGCACTAGGAAACAGACTGAGAAACCACAGAAACAGTTTCCCCTCCAAACCGTGTCCTTTGTGCTAGATGAACGAACGTCTCTCCACATGCTCAGTTCTGAGAGATAAGTGTGTGCAAATGCCGTCCTTCACCAAGCTTGTTGGGAACACAAAGTTTCTTTCAGTTGCAAATTACACTGCATACATATATGGGGAGGAATAAGCTCCAACACGGTTTTACAGTGAAAACTGCAGGAACTTCAAACCGGCACTAGGAAACAGACTGAGAAACCAAAAAAACAGTTTCAACTGTAACCCGTTCCCTTTGTGCTAGATGAACGATCGTCTCTCCACATGCTCAGTTCAGAGAAATTAGTGTGTGTAAAAGCCGTCCTTCACCTAGCTTGTTGGGAACACAGAGATTATTTTAGTTGCAAACTACACTGCTTACATATATGCGGAGTTCTAAGATCCAACACGGTTTAACAGTGAAAACTGCAGGAATTCAAACCGGCACTAGAAAAAAGACTTAGAATCCAGATAAATGTTACACTTGCAAAGCGTTTAAATTGTGCTAGGTGAACGAATTTTCTCCACATGCTCAGTTCTGAGTGATAACTGTGTGTGAAAGCCGTCCTTCAACTAGCTTGTTCGGAATACAAATTTTCATTTCAGTTGCAAACTACACTTCATACATATAAAACGGTAGTTACTAGCTCCAACTCGGTTTTACAGTGAAAAATGCAGGAACTTCAAACCGGCACTAGGAACCAGACTGAGAAACCAGAGTAAAAGTTTCCCCTGCAAACCGTTCCCATTGAGCTAGAGGAACGAACGTCTCCCCACATGCTATTTTCTGAGAGATAAGTGTGTGTGAAAGCCGTCCTTCAACTTGCTTGTTATGAACACAAAGTTTCTTCTCAGTAGCAAACTACACTCCAAACATATATATGGGGAGGTACTAGTTCCAACTCGGTTTTACAGTGAAAACTGCAGGAGCTTCAAACCGGCACTAGGAAACAGACTGAGAATCCAGAGTAAAAGTTTCTCCTGCAGAACTTTCCATTTTGTGTTAGATGAACGAACGTCTCTCCACAAGCACATTTCTGAAAGATATGTGTGTGTGAAAGCCGTCCTTCACCTAACTTGTTGTTAATACAAATTTTCATTTCAGTCGCAAACTACAGTTCATACATACAAATGGGGATGTACTAGCTCCAACTCGGTTTTACAGTGAAAAATGCAGGAACTTAATACAGGGAAGGAAACACACTGAGAAACCAGAGTAACAGATTCCCCTGCAACCCGTTCTCTTTGTGCTAGATGAACGAACGTCTCTCCAAATGCTCAGTTCTGAGAGATAAGTGTGTGTGAAAGCCGTCCTTAAACTAGCTTGTTGGGAACACAAAGTTTCTTTTAGTTGCAAACAACAAAGCTTACATATATGGGGAGTTATACGCTCCAACACGGTTTAACAGTGAAATCTGCAGGAATTCAAACCGGCACTAGAAAAAAAAAAGGAGAAACCAGAGTAACTGTTACACATGCAAAGCGTTCCCATTGTGCTAGGTGAACGAATTTTCCCCACATGCTAAGTTCTGTGAGACAAGTGTGTGTGAAAGTCAGTAATTCAGCTAGCTTGTTGGGAACAAAAAGATTCTTTTCAGGTGCAAAATACACTCCATATATATATATGGTGAGGTATTAGTTCAAATCGGTTTTACAGTGAAAAATGCAGGAACTTCAAACCGGCACTAGGAAACAGTCTCACAACCCAGAATAAAAGTTTCTCCTGTAAAACTTTTCTTTGTCCTAGGTGAATGAACGTCTCTCCACATGCTCATTTCTGAGAGATATATGTGTGTTAAAGCCGTCCTTCACATAGCTTGTTGGGAACACAAAATTACCTTTCAGTTGCTATCTACCCTCCATACATATATATGGTTAGGTACTAGCTCCAAATCGGTTTTACAGTGAAAACTGCAGGAACTTAAAACCGGCACTAGGAAACAGACACAGAACCCAGAGAAACAGTTTCTACTGCAACCTCTTCCAATTTTGCTAGGTGAACGAACGTCTCCCCACATGCTCAGTTCTGAGAGATTAATGTGTGTGCAAGCCATCCTTCACCTTGTTTGTTGGGAACACAAAGATTCTTCTCAATTGCAAACTACAATTCATATATATATAAGGGGAGGTACTAGCTCCAACTCAGGTTTACAGTGAAAACTGCAGGAACTTCAAACAGGCACTAGGAAACAGATTGAGAAACCAGAGAATAGTTTCTCCTGCAACCCATTCCCTTTGTGCTAGATGAATGAACGTCTATCCGCATGCTCAGTTCTGAGATATTAGTATGTGTGAAAGCTGACTTTCACCTAGCTTGTCGGGAACACAAAGTTTCTTTTCAGTTGCAAACTACACTCCATACATATATATGGTGGGGTAATAGCTCATATCGGTTTTACAGTGAAACCTGCAGGAATTTCAATAAGGCACTAGGAAACAGACTGAGAAAGCTTAGTAAAATTTCCCCTAAAACCCGTTCCCTTTGTGCTAGATGAACGAAATTCTCTCCACAAGATCAGTTCTGAGAGATAATTGTGTGTGAAAGCCGTCCTTAACCTAGCTTGTTGGGAACACAAAGTATCATTTCAGTTGCACACTACAATCCATACATATATATGGGGAGGTAATAGCTCCAACTCGGTTTTACAGTGTAAACTGCAGGAACTTAAAACCGGCACTAGGAAACAGACTCAGAATCCAGAGAAAGAGTTTCCCCTGCAAACCCTTCCATTTTTGCTAGGTGAACGAATGTCTCTCCACATGCTCAGTTCTGAGAGATAAGGGTTTGTGGAAGCCAACCTTCACCTAGGTTGTTGGGAACACAAAGATTCTTCTCAATTGCAAACTACAATCCATACATATATATGGGGAGTTACTAGTTCCAACAAGGTTTTACAGAGAAAACTGCAGGAACTTCCAAACGACACTAGGAAACACAATGAGAAACCAGAGAAATATGTTCCCCTGCATCCGGTTCCATTTGTGCTAGATGAATGAAATTCTCTCCAGATGATCAGATCTGAGAGTTAAGTGCATGTGAAAGCCGTTCTTCAACTAGCTTGTTGGGAACACAAAGTTTCTTTTCAGTAGCAAACAACAATCCATATATATATAAGGGGAGGTACTAGCTCCAACACAGGTTTACAGTGAAAACTGCAGGAAGTTCAAACAGGCACTAGGAAACAGTTTGAGAAACCAGAGAATAGTTTCTCCTGCAAAACTTTCCCTTTGTGCTAGATGAATGAAAGTCTTTCCACATGCTCAGATCTGAGATATAAGTGTGTATGAAAGCCGACTTTCAATTATCTTGTCGGGAAAACAAAGTTTCTTTCCAATTGCAAACTACACTCCATACATATAAATGGGGAGGTACTAGCTCATATCGATTTTACAGTGAAAACTGCAGGAACTTCAATACGGCACTAGGAAACAGACTGAGAAAGCTTAGTAAAATTTCCCCTACAACGCGTTACATTTGTGCTAGGTGAACGAACGTCTCTACACATGCTCAGTTCTGAGAGAAAATTGTTTGTGAAAGCCGACCTTCACCTAGCTTGTTGGGAACACAAAGTATGTTTTCAGTTGCAAACTACACTCCATACATATATATGGGGAGGTACTAGCTCCAACTCGGTTTTACAGTGAAAACTGCAGGAACTTCAAACCTGCACTAGGAAACAGACTCAGAACCCAGAGTAAAAGTTTCTCTTTAAACCCATTCTCTTTGTGCTAGGTGAACGAATTTCTCTCCACATGCTCAGTACTGAGAGAAAAATTTTTGTGAAAGACGTCCTTCACCTAGCTTGTTAGGAACACAAAGTTGCTTTTCAGTTGCAAACTACACTCCATACATATATATAGGGAGGTCCTAGCTCCAACTCGGTTTTACAGTGAAAACTGCAGGAACTTCAAACCTGCACTAGGAAACAGACTCAGAACCCAGAGTAAAATTTCCCTTAAACCCATTCTCTTTGTGCTAGGTGAACGAACCTCTCTCCACATGCTCAGTTCTGAGAGATAAATTTGTTTGAAAGACGTCCTTCACCTAGCTTGTTAGGAACACAAAGTTGCTTTTCAGTTGCAAACTACACTCCATACATATATATAGGGAGGTCCTAGCTCCAACTCGGTTTTACAGTGAAAACTGCAGGAACTTCAATACGGCACCAGGAAAAAGACAGAGAAAGATTAGTAAAATTTCTCCTTCAAACCTTTCCCTTTGTGCTACATGAACGAAAGTCTCTCCTCATGCTCAGTTCTGAGAGATAACTGTGTGTGAAAGCCGACCTTCACCTATCTTGTTGGGAACACAAAGTTTCTTTTCACTTGCAAACTACACTCCATACATATATATGGTGCGGTCCTGGCTCCAAATCGGTTTCACAGTGAAAACTGCGGGAACTTCAAACCGGCACTAGGAATCAGACCGAGAACCAGAGAAAAAGTTTCTCCTGCAAAACGTTCCAATTTGTGCTAGATGAACGAACGTCTCTCCACATGCTCAGTTCTGAGAGATAATTGTGTGTGAAAGCCGTACTTCACATAGCTTGTTGGTAATACAAATTTTCATTTCAGTTGCAAACTACACTCCATATATATATATGGGGTTGTAATAGCTCCAACTCGGTTTTACAGTGAAAACTGCAGGAACTTCAAACCTGCACTGGGAAACAGACTTAGAAACCAGAGTAAAAGTTTCTCTTATACCCATTCTCTTTGTGCTAGGTGAACGAGAGTCTCTCTACATGCACAGTTCTGAGAGATAAATTTGTGTGAAAGACGCCCTTCACCTAGCTTGTTAGTAACACAAAGTTTCTTTTCATTTGCAAACTACACTCCATACATATATATAGGGAGGTCTAGCTCCAAATCGAATTTACAGTGAAAACTGCAGTAATTTCAAACCGTCACTAGAAAACAGACCGAGAACCAGAGTAAAAGTTTCTCCTGCAAAACGTTCCATTTTGTGCTAGATGAACGTACGTCTCTCCACATGCTCAGTTCTGAGAGATAACTGTGTGTGAAAGCCGTACTTCACCTAGCTTGTTGGTAATACAACTTTTCATTTCAGTTGCAAACTACACTTCATACATGTAAATGGGGAGGTACTAGCTCCAATTCGGTTTTACAGTGAAAACTGCAGGAACTTCAATCCGGCACTATGAAACAGACTGAGAATCCAGAGAAAAGTTTCTCCTGCAGAACGTTCCATTTTGTGCTAGATGAACGAACGTCTCTCCACATGCTCAGTTCTGAGAGATAAGTGTGTTTGAAATCCGTCCTTCACCGAGCTTGTTGGTAATACAAATTTTCACTTCAGTTGCAAACTACAGTTCATACATTTAAATGGGATGTACTAGCTACAAATCTGTTTTACAGTGAAAAATTCAGGAACTTAATACCGGCCCTAGGAAACAGACTGAGAAACCAGAGTACAGTTTCCCCTGCAAACCGTTCCCTTTGTGCTAGATGAATGAACGTCTCTCCACATGCTCAGTTCTGAGAGATATGTGTATGTGAAAGCCGACCTTCACCTAGCTTATCGGGAACACAAAGTTTCATTTCAGTTGCAAACTACACTCCATACATATATATGGGGAGGTACTAGCTCATATCGGTTTTACAGTGAAAACTGCAGGAACTTCAATAAGGCACTAGGAAACAGACTGAGAATGTTTAGTAAAATTTCCCCTTCAACCCGTTCCCTTTGTGCTAGATGAACGAAAGTCTCTCCACATGCTCAGTTCTGAGAGATAATTATGTGTGAAAGCCATCCTTCACCTAGCTTGTTGGGAACACAAACTATTTTTTCAGTTGCAAACTACACTCCATAAATATATATGGGGTTGTAATAGCTCCAACTCGGTTTTACAGTGAAAACTGCAGGAACTTCAAACCTGCACTGGGAAAAAGACTTAGAAACCAGAGTAAAAGTTTCTCTTATACCCATTCTCTTTGTGCTAGGTGAACGACAGTCTCTCCACATGCACAGTTCTGAGAGATAAATTTGTGTGAAAGACGCCCTTCACCTAGCTTGTTAGTAACACAAAGTTTCTATTCATTTGCAAACTACACTCCATAAATATATATAGGGAGGTCTAGCTCCAACTCGATTTTACAGTGAAAACTGAAGTAATTTCAAACCGTCACTACGAAACAGACCGAGAACCAGAGTAAAAGTTTCTCCTGAAAACGTTCCATTTTGTGCTAGATGAACGAACGTCTCTCCACATGCTCAGTTCTGAGAGATAACTGTGTGTGAAAGCCGTACTTCACCTAGCTTATTGGTAATACAACTTTTCATTTCAGTTGCAAACTACACTTCATACATGTAAATGGGGAGGTACTAGCTCCAACTCAGTTTTACAGTGAAAAATGCAGGAACTTAATACCGGCACTAGGAAACAGACTGAGAAACCAGAGAAACAGTTTCCTCTGCAAACCTTTCCCTTTTTGCTAAATGAACGAACGTCTCTCCACATGCTCAATTCTGAGAGATTAATGTGTGCAAATGCCGTCCTTTACCTAGCTTGTTGGGAACACAAAGTTTCTTTCAGTAGCAAACTTCACTGCATATATATATGGGGAGGTACTAGCTCCAACTCGGGTTTACAGTGAAAAATGCAGGAACTTCAAACCGGCACTAGGAAACAGACTGAGAAATCAAAAAAACAGTTTCACCTGCAACCCGTTCCCTTTGTGCTAGATGAACGATCGTCTATCCACATGCTCAGTTCTGAGAGATTAGTGTGTGTAAAAGCTGTCCTTCACCTTGATTGTTGGGAACACAAATTATCTTTTCAGTTGCAAACTACAATTCATACATATAAATGGGGAGGTACTAGCTCCAACTCGATTTTACAGTGAAAAATGCAGGAACTTCATACCGGCACTAGGAAACACACTGAGAACACAGAGAACAAGTTTCACCTGCAACTAGTTCGTTTGTGCTACATGAACGAACGTCTCTCCACATGCTCAGTTTTGAGAGATAAGTGTGTGTGAAAGCCGTAATTCATGTAGCTTGTTGGGAACACAAAGTTTCTTTTCAGTTGCAAACTACACTCCATAAATATATATGGGGAGGTACAAGCTCAAAATCGGTTTTACAGTGAAAACTGCAGGAACTTCAAAACGGCACTAGGAAAAATACTGAGAAACCAGAGTAAAAGTTTCTCCTGAAAAGCGTTTCCTTTGTGCTATATGAACGAACGTCTCTCCACATGCTCAGTTCTGAAAGATAAGTGTGGATGAAAGCCGTCCTTCAACTAGCTTTTTGGAAAAACAAAGTTTCTTCTCAGTTGCAAATTACACTCCATACATATATATGGGTAAGTGCTAGCCCCAACTCGGTTTTATAGAGAAAACTGCAGGAACTTCCATCCGACACTAGGAAACACACTGAGAAACCAGAATAAAATGTTCACCTGCAACCCGTTACCTTTGTGCTAGATGAATGACCGTCTCATCTGGTGCTCAGATCTGAGAGATAAGTGTGTGTGAAAGCCTTTCTTCACATAGCTTGTTGGGAAAACAAAGATTCTATTCAGTTGCAAACCACAATCCATACATATATAAGGGTAGGTACTAGCTCCAACTCGGGTTTACAGTGAAAACTGCAGGAACTTCAATACGGCACTAGGAAACAGACTTAGAAAGCTTAGTAAAATTTCACATGCAACCCGTTCCCTTTGTGCTGGATGAACGAACGTCTCTCAACATGCTCATTTCTGAGAGATAAGTGTGTGTGAAAGCCGTCCTTCACCTAGCTTGTTGTGAACACAAAGATTCTTCTCAATTGGAAACCTCACTCCATTCATATATATGGGTAGGTACTACCTCAACCTCGGTTTACAGAGAAAACTGCAGGAACTTCCAACTGACACTAGGAAAAACACTGAGAAAGAAGAGTAAAATGTTCCCCTGCAACCCGTTCCCTTTGTGCTAGATGAATTAACGTCTCTCCAGATGCTCAGATCTGAGAGATAAGTGTGTGTGAAAGACGTACTTCACTTAGCTTGTTGGGAACACAAAGATTCTATTCAGTTGCAAACCACAAACCATACATATATAAGGGGAAGTACTAGCTCCAACTCGTGTTTACAGTGAAAACTGCAGATACTTCAAACCGGCACTAGGAAACAAATTGAGAAACCAGAGAATAATTTCTCCTGCAACGCATTCCCTTTGGGCTAAATGAATGAACGTCTCGGCACATGCTCAGTTCTGAGAAGTAAGTGTGTTTGAAAGGCCTCCTTCAACTAGCTTGTTGGGAACACAAAGTTTCTTTTCAGTTGCAAACAACACTCCATACATATATATGGGGAGGTACTAGCTCATTTCGATTTTACAGTGAAAACTGCAGGAACTTCGATACGGCACTTGGAAACAGACTGAGAAAGCTTAGTTAAATTTCCCCTGCAAACCGTTCCCTCTGTGCTAGATGAACGAGCTTCTCTCCACATGCTCAGTTCTGAGAGATAAGTGGGTGTGAAAGCCGTCCTTCACCTAGCTTCTTGGGAACACAAAGTTCCTTTTCAGTTGCAAACTACACTCCATAAATATGTATGGGGAGGTAGTAGCTAAAACTCGTTTTTACAGTGAAAACTGCAGGAACTTCAAAACGGCACTAGGAAACAGACTCAGAACACAGAGTAAAAGTTTCTCCTGCAAACCGTTCCGTTTGTGCTAGGTGAATGGACGTCACTCCGCATGCTCACTTTGAGAGATAAGTGTGTGTGAAAGCCGTCCTTCACCTAGCTTGTTTAGAACACAAAGTTACTTTTCAGTTGCTAACTACACTCCATTCATATATATTGGGGAGGTAATATCTCAAATCGTTTTTATAGTGAAAACTGTAAGAACATCAAACCGACACTTGGAAAAGGACTGATAAAGCTGAGTAAAATTTCCCCTTCCACACTTTCCCTTTGTGCTAGATAAACGAACGTCTCTCCACATGCTCACTTCTAAGATATAAGTGTGTGTGAAAGCCGTACTTCACCTAGCTTGTTGGGAACACAAAGATTGTTTCAGTTGCAAACTACACTGCATACATATATGGGGAGGTATAATCTCCAACACGGTTTTACAGTGAAAACTGCAGGAACTTCAAACCGGCACTAGGAAACTGACTGAGAAACCAGAGAACAAGTTACCACTGCAACCCGTTTCCTTCGTGCTAGATGAACGAACGTCTCTCCACATGCTCAGTTCTGAGACAAAAGTGTGTGTGAAAGCCACCTTCACCTAGCTTGTTGGGAACACATAGTTTCTTTCCAGTTGCAAACTACACTCCATAAATATATATGGTGAGGTACTAAATCCAACTCGGTTTTATAGTGAAAACTGCAGGAACTTCAAACTGGCACTAGGAAACAGACTGAGAAACCAGAGAAAAAGTTTCTCCTGCAAACCGTTCACTATGCGCGAGGTGAACGAAAGTCTCTCGACATGCTCAGTTCTGAGAGATAAGTGTGTGTGAAAGCCGTCCTTCACCTAGCTTGCTGGGAACACAAAGTATCTTTTCAGTTGCAAAATACACTCCAAACATATACATGCGGATGTACTAGCTCAAATCGGTTTTACAGTGAAAAAAGCAGGAATTTCTATCCGGCACTAGGAAAAAGACTGAGAATGCTGAGTAAAATTTTCTCCTTCAACCCGTTCCCTTCTTGCTAGATGAACGAAAGTCTCTCCACATGCTCAGTTCTGAGACAAAAGTGTGTGTGAAAGCCGCCTTCACCTAGCTTGTTGGGAACACATAGTTTCTTTCCAGTTGCAAACTACACTCCATAAATATATATGGTGAGGTACTAAATCCAACTCGGTTTTATAGTGAAAACTGCAGGAACTTGAAACTGGCACTAGGAAACAGACTGAGAAAACAGAGTAAAACTTTCCACTGCAACCTGTTAGTTTTCTGCTAGATGAATGACCGTCTCTTCACATGCTCAGATCTGAGAGATAAGTGTGTGTGAAAGCCTTTCTTCACCTAGCTTTTTGGGAACAAAAAGATTCTATTCATTTGCAAACCACAATCATTACATATATAAGTGTAGGTACAAGATCCAACTCGGTTTTACTGTGAAAACTTCAGAAACTTCAATACGGCACTAGGAAACACACTGAGAAAGCTTAGTAAAATTTTCCCTGCAACCCGTTCCCTTTGTGCTAGATGAACGAACGTCTCTCCACATGCTCAGTTCTTAGAGATAAGTGTGTGTGAAAGCCGTCCTTCACCGAGCTTGTTGGGAATACAAAGATTCTTCTAAATTGCAAACTTCACTCCATATATATAAATGGGTAGGTACTAGCTCCAACTCAGTTTTACAGAGAAAACTGCAGGAACTTCCAACTGACACTAGGAAACACACTGAGAAACCAGAGTTAAAAGTTCCCCTGCAACCCGTTCCCTTTGTGCTAAATGAATGAACGTTCCTCCAGATGCTCAGATCTGAGAGATAAGTGTGTGTGAAAGCCTTTCTTCACCTAGCTTTTTGGGAACACAAAGATTCTATTCATTTGCAAACCACAATCCATACATATATAAGGGTACGTACAACATCCAAATCGTTTTTACTGTGAAAACTTCAGAAACTTCAATACGGCACTAGGAAACACACTGAGAAACTTAGTAAAATTTTCCCTGCAACCCGTTCACTTTGTGCTAGGTGAACGAATGTCTCTACACATGCTCAGTTCTGAGAGAAAAATGTGTGTGAAAGCCGCCTTCACCTAGCTTGTTGGGAACTCATAGATTCTTTCCAGATGCAAACTACACTCCATAAATATATATGGAGAGGTACTAGATCCAAATCAGTTTTATAGTGAAAACTGCAGGAACTTGAAACTGGCACTAGGAAACAGACTGAGAAACCAGAGTAAAAGTTTCTCCTGCAACCCGTTGTCTTTGCGCGAGGTGAACGAAAGTCTCTCGACATGCTCAGTTCTGAGAGATAAGTGTGAGTGAAAGCCGTCCTTCACCTAGCTTGCTGGGAACACAAAGTTTATTTTCAGTAGCAAAATACACTCTATACATATACATGCGGAGGTACTAGCTCAAATAGGTTTTACAGTGAAAAAAGCAGGAATGTCTATCCGGCACTAGGAAACAGACTGAGAATGCTGAGTAAAAATTTCCCTTCAACACGTTCCCTTTGTGTTAGATGAACGAACGTCTATCCACATGATCAGTTCTGAGAGATAAGTGTGTGTGAAAGCAGTCAATCACCAACCTTGTTTGGAAAACAAAGTTTCTTTTAAGTTGCAAACTACACTCCATAAATATATGGGGGTGTGTAAGCTCCAACTCGGTTTTACAGTGAAAATTGCAGGAAATTCAAACCGGCACTAGGAAACCGATTGAAAACCAGAGTAAAAGTTTCCCTGCAAACCGTTCCCTTTGTGCTAGGTGAACGAACGTCTCTCCACATGCTCAGGTCTGAGAGATAAGTGTGTGTGAATGCCGTCCTTCATTTATCTTGTTGGGAACACAAAGATTCTTCTCAGTTGCAAACAACACTCCATATATATATATGGGTAGGTACTAGCTCCAACTATTTTTTACAGAGAAAAATGCAAGAAATTCCATCCGACACTAGGAAACACACTGAGAAACCAGAGTAAAATGTTCCCTTGCAACACGTTCCCTTTGTGCTAGATGAATGAACATCTCTACAGATGCTCAGATCTGAGAGATATTTGTGTGTGAAAGCCGTCCTTCACCTAGCTTGTTGGGAACACAAGTCTCTTTTCAGTTGTAAGTTACACTCCATACATATATATGGGGAGGTACTAGCTCCAACTCGATTTTACAGTGAAAACTGCAGGAACTTCAAACCGGCACTAGGAAACAGACTCAGAACCCACAGAAAAAGCTTCTCCTGCAACCCAATCCGTTTGTGCTAGGTGATTGAACGTCACTCCGCATGCTCAGTTCTGAGAGATAAATGTTTGTGAAAGCCGTCCTTCACCTAGCTTGTTGGGAACACAAAGTTTCTTTTCAGTTGCTAACTACACTCCATTCATATATATTGGGGAAGTACTAGCTCAAATCGGTTTTACATTGAAAACTGTAAGAACTTCAAACCGGCACTAGGAAACGGACTGAGAAAGCTGAGTATAATATCCCCTTAAACCCGTTCCCTTTGTGCTAGATGAACGAACGTCTCTCCACATGCTCACTTCTAAGAGATAAGTGTGTGTGAAATCCGTCCTTCACCTAGCTTGTTAGGAACACAAAGATTCTTTCAGTTGCACACTACACTGCATACAAATATAGGGAGGTATAATCTCCAAGCCGGTTTTACAGTGCAAACTACAGGAACTTCAAACCGGCACTAGGAAACTGACTGAGAAACCAGAGAACAAGTTTCCCCTTCAACCAGTTCCCTTTGTGCTACATGAACGAACGTCTCTCCACATGCTCAGTTCTGAGATATAAGTGTGTGTGAAAGCCATTCTTCACCTAGATTGTTGACAACGCAAAGTTTCTTTTCAGTTGCAAACTACACTCCATATATATATATGGTGTGGTACTAGATCCAACTCGGTTTTATAGTGAAAACTGCAGGAACTTCAAACTGGAAATAGGAAACATAATGAGAAACCAGAGCAAAAGTTTCTCCTGCAACCCGTTCCCTTTGCGCTAGGTGAACGAAAGTCTCTCGACATGCTCAGTTCTGAGAGATAAGTGTGAGTGAAAGCCGTCCTTCACCTAGCTTGCTGGTCACACAAAGATTTTTTTCAGTTGCAAAATACACTCCATACATATACATGCGTAGGTACAATCTCAAATCGGTTTTACATTGAAAAAAGCAGGAATTTCAATCCGGCACTAGGAAACAGACTGAGAATGCTGAGTAAAATTTTCCCATCAACCCGATCCATTTTTGCTAGATGAACGAACGTCTATCCACATGCTCAGTTCTGAGAGATAAGTGTGTGTGAAAGCAGTCAATCACCAACCTTGTTGGGAACACAAAGTTTCTTTTAAGTTGCAAACTACGCTCCATAAATATATGGGGGTGTGTAAGCTCCAACTCGGTTTTACAGTAAAAACTGCAGAAATTTCAAACCGGCACTAGGAAACAGATTGAAAACCAGAGTAAAAGTTTCCCTGCAAATCGTTCCCTTTGTTCTAGATGAACGAACGTCTCTCCACATGCTCAGTTCTGAGAGATATGTGTGTGTGTAAGCCGTCCTTCACCTAGCTGTTTGGGAACACAAAGTTTCTTTTGAGTTGCTAACTACAATCCATTTATATATATAGGGGGAGGTACAAGCTCAAATCGGTTTTACACTGAAAACTGCAGAAAGTTTAAACCGGCACTAGGAAACGGACTGACAAACCTGAGTAAAATTTACCCTTCCAACCGTTCCCTTTGTGCTAGATGAACGAACGTCTCTCCATAGGCTCAGTTCTAAGAGATAAGTGTGTCTGAAAGCCGTCCTTCACCTAGCTTGTTGGGAACACAAAGATTCTTTCAGTTGCAAATTACACTGCATAAATATATGGGGAGGTATAATCTCCAACTCGGTTTTACAGTGAAAATTGCAGGAACTTCAAACCGGCTGTAGGAAACTGACTGAGAAACCAGAGTAACAGTTTCTCCTGCTACACGTTCTCTTTGTGCTAGATGAACGAACGTCTCTCCACATGATCAGTTCTGAGAGATAAGTATGTGTGAAAGCCGTACTTCACCTGGCTTGTTGGGAACACAAAGATTCTTCTAAATTGCAAACTTCACTCCACACATATATATGGTTATGTACAAGCTCCAACTCGGTTTTACAGAGAAAACTGCAGGAACTTCCAACCGACACTAGGAAACACACTGAGAAGCCAGAGTAAAATGTTCCACTGCAACCCGTTACTTTTCTGCTAGATGAATGACCGTCTCTTCAGATGCTCAGATCTGAGAGATAAGTGTGTGTGAAAGCCTTTCTTCACCAAGCTTGTTGGGAACACAATAATTCTATTCATTTGCAAACAACAATCCATACATATATAAGGGTAGGTACAAGCTCCAACTCGGTTTTACTGTGAAAACTTCAGAAACTTCAAACGGCACTAGGAAACAGACTGAGAAAGCTTAGTGAAATTTCCCCTGCAACACGTTCCCTTTGTGCTAGATGAACGAACGTCTCTCCACATGCTCAGTTCTGAGAGATAAGTGTGTGTGAAAGACGTTCTTCAACTAGCTTGTTGGGAACACAAAGATTCTATTCAGTTTCAAACCACAAACCATACATATATAAGGGGAAGTACTAGTTCCAACTCGGGTTTACAGTGAAAACTGCAGTACTTCAATCCGGCAGTAGGAAACAAAATGAGAATCCAGAGAATAGTTTCTCCTACAACGCATTCCCTTTGTGCTAAATGAATGAACGTCTCTGCAAATGCTCAGTTCTGAGAAGTAAGTGTCTGTGAAAGGCATCCTTCAACTAGCTTGTCGGGAACACAAAGTTTCTTTTCAGTTGCAAACTACACTCCATACATATATATGGGGAGGTACTACCTCATTTCGGTTTTACAGTGAAAAATGCAGGAACTTCAATACGGCAATAGGAAACAGAATGAGAATGCTTAGTTAAAATTCCCCTGCAAACCGTTCCCTTTGTTCTAGATGAACGAACTTCTCTCCACATGCTAAGTTCTGAGAGATAAGTGGGTGTGAAAGCCGTCCTTCACCTAGCTTGTTGGGAACACAAAGTTTCTTTTTATTTGCAAATTACACTCCATACATATATATGGGGAGGTACTAGCTGCAACTCGGTTTTACAGTGCAAACTGCAGGAATTTCAAACCAGCTCTAGGAAACAGACTCAGAACCCAGAGTAAAAGCTTCTCCTGCAACCCAATTAGTTTGTGCTAGGTGAATGAACGTCACCCCTCATGCTCAGTCCTGAGAGATAATTGTGTGTGAAAGCCGTCCTTCACCTACCTTGTTGAGAACACAAAGTTTCTTTTCAGTTGCTAACTACACTCCATTCATATATATTGGGGAGGTACTAGCTCAAATCGGTTTTACAGTGAAAACTGTAAGAACTTCAAACCGGCACTAGGAAACGGACTGAGAATGCTGAGTATAATTTCCCCTTCCAACCGTTCCCTTTGGGCTAGATGAACGAACGTTTCTCCACATGCACACTTCTAAGAGATAAGTGTGTGTGAAATCCGTCCTTCACCTAGCTTGTTGGGAAAACAAAGATTCATTCAGTTGCACACTACACTGCATACATATATAGGGAGGTATAATCTCCAAGTCGGTTTTACAGTGAAAACTGTAAGAACTTCAAACCGGCACTAGGAAACTGACTGAGAAACCAGAGAACAAGTTTCCCCTTCAACCCGTTCCCTTTGTGCTACATGAACGAACGTCTCTCCACATGCTCAGTTCTGAGATATAAGTTGTGTGAAAGCCAATCTTCACCTAGATTGTTGAGAACACAAAGTTTCTTTTTATTTGCAAATTACACTCCATACATATATATGGGGAGGTACTAGCTGCAACTCGGTTTTACAGTGCAAACTGCAGGAATTTCAAACCAGCTCTAGGAAACAGACTCAGAACCCAGAGTAAAAGCTTCTCCTGCAACCCAATTAGTTTGTGCTAGGTGAATGAACGTCACCCCTCATGCTCAGTCCTGAGAGATAATTGTGTGTGAAAGCCGTCCTTCACCTACCTTGTTGAGAACACAAAGTTTCTTTTCAGTTGCTAACTACACTCCATTCATATATATTGGGGAGGTACTAGCTCAAATCGGTTTTACAGTGAAAACTGTAAGAACTTCAAACCGGCACTAGGAAACGGACTGAGAATGCTGAGTATAATTTCCCCTTCCAACCGTTCCCTTTGGGCTAGATGAACGAACGTTTCTCCACATGCACACTTCTAAGAGATAAGTGTGTGTGAAATCCGTCCTTCACCTAGCTTGTTGGGAAAACAAAGATTCATTCAGTTGCACACTACACTGCATACATATATAGGGAGGTATAATCTCCAAGTCGGTTTTACAGTGAAAACTGTAAGAACTTCAAACCGGCACTAGGAAACTGACTGAGAAACCAGAGAACAAGTTTCCCCTTCAACCCGTTCCCTTTGTGCTACATGAACGAACGTCTCTCCACATGCTCAGTTCTGAGATATAAGTTGTGTGAAAGCCAATCTTCACCTAGATTGTTGAGAACACAAAGTTTCTTTTCAGTTGCAAACTACACTCCATATATATATATGGTGTGGTACTAGCTCCAACTCGGTTTTTTAGTGAAAATTACAGGAACTTCAAACTGGCACTAGGAAACAGACTGAGAAAACAGAGTAAAATTTTCTTCAGCAACCCGTTCCCTTTGCGCTAGCTGAACGAAATTCTCTCGACATGCTCAGTTCTGAGAGATAAGTGTGAGTGAAAGCCGTACTTCACCTAGCTTGCTGGGAACACAAAGTTTCTTTTAACTTGCAAAATACACTCCATACATATACATGCGGTGGTACAAGCTCAAATCGGTTTTACAGTGAAAAAAGCAGGAATATCATTCCGGCACTAGGAAACAGAATGAGAATGCTGAGTAAAATTTCCCCATCAACCCGTTCCCTTTGTGCTAGATGAATGAACGTCTCTCCAGATGCACAGATCTGAGAGATATTTGTGTGTGAAAGCCGTCCTTCACATAGCTAGTTGGGAACACAAAGATTCTATTCAGTTGCAAACCACAAACCATACATATATAAGGGTAGGTACTAGCTCCAACTCGGGTTTACAGTGAAAAATGCAGGAACTTCAAACCGGCACTAGGAAACAGATTGAGAAACCAGAGAATAGTTTCTCCTGCAACCCGTTCCCTTTGTGCTATATGAAAGGACGTCTCTCCACATGCTCAGTTCTGAGATGTAAGTGTGTGTGAAAGGCGTCCTTCACCTAGCTTGTCGGGAACACAAAGTTTCTTTTCAGTTGCAAACTACACTCCATAGATATATATGAGTAGGTACTAGCTCCTACTCGGTTTTACAGTGAAAACTACAGGAACTTCAAACCGGCACTAGGAAACAGACTCAGAACCCAGAGTAAAAGTTTCTCATGCAACTCATTCCATTTGTGCTAGGTGAACGAACGTCACTCCGCATGCTCAGTTCTGAGAGATAAGTGTGTGTGAAAGCCGTCCTTCACCTAGCTGTTTGGGAACACAAAGTTTCTTTTCAGTTGCTAACTACACTCCATTCATATATATGGGGAGGTACTAGCTCAAATCGGTTTTACAGTGAAAACTGCAGGAAGTTTAAACCGGAACTAGGAAACGGACTGAGAAAGCTGAGTAAAATTTCCCCATCCACCCGTTCCCTTTTTGCTAGATGAACGAAAGTCAGTCCACATGCTCAGTTCTAAGAGATAATTGTGTCTGAAAGCCGTCCTTCACCTAGCTTGTTGGGAACACATAGATTCTTTCAGTTGCAAATTACACTGCATAAATATATGTGGAGGTATAATCTACAAATCGGTTTTGCAGTGAAAACTGCAGAAACTTCAATCCGGCTCTAGGAAACAGAATGAGAAACCAGAGTAACACTTTCTCCTGCTACCCGTTCCCATTGTGCTAGATGAACGAACGTCTCTCCACATGCTCAGTTCTGAGATATATCTGTGTGTGAAAGCTGCCCTTCACCTAGCTTGTTGGGAACACAAAGATTCTTCTAAATTGAAAACTTCACTCCATACATATATATGGGTAGGTAAAAGCTCCAACACAGTTTTACAGAGAAAACTGCAGGAACTTCCAACCGACACTAGGAAACACACTGAGAATCCAGAGTAAAATGTTCCACTGCAAACCGTTACTTTTCTGCTAGATGAATGACCGTCTCTTCAGATGCTCAGATCTGAGAGATAAGTGTGTGTGAAAGCCTTTCTTCAACTAGCTTGTTGGGAACACAAAGATTCTATTCATTTGCAAACCACAATCCATACATATATAAGGGTAGGTACAAGCTCCAACTCGGTTTTACTATGAAAACTTCAGAAACTTCACTAAGGCACTAGGAAACAGACTGAGAAAGCTTAGTAAAATTTCCACTTCAACCCGTTACTTTTCTGCTAGATGAATGACCGTCTCTTCATATGCTCAGATCTGAGAGATAAGTGTGCGTGAAAGCCTTCCTTCACCTAGCTTGTTGGGAACACAAAGATTCTTCTAAATTGCAAACCTCACTCCATACATATATAAGGGTATGTACTAGCTCCAACCCGGTTTTACACAGAAAACTGCAGGAACTTCCAACTGACACTAGGAAACACACTGAGAAACCAGAGTAAAATGTTCCTCTGCAACCCGTTCAGTTTTTGCTATATGAATGAACGATCCTCCAGATGCTCAGTTCTGAGAGATGTGTGTGTGAAAGCTGTCCTTCACCTAGCTTGTTGGGAACACAAAGTTTCTCTTCAGTTGCAAACTCCACTCCATACATATATATGGGGAGGTATTAGCTCCAACTCGAGTTTACAGAGAAAACTGCAGGTACTTCAAACCGGCAGTAGGAAACAAAATGAGAATCCAGAGAATAGTTTCTCCTGCAACGCATTCCATCTGTGCTAAATGAATGAATGTCTCTGCACATGCTCAGTTCTGAAAAGTAAGTGTCTGTGAAAGGCGTCCTTCACCTAGCTTGTCGGGAACACAAATTTTCTTTTCATTTGCCAACTACACTCCATACATATATATGGGGAGGACTAGCTCATTTCGGTTTTTCAGTGAAAACTGCAGGAACTTCAATACGGCACTAGGAAACAGAATGAGAATACTTAGTTAAATTTCCCCTGCCACCCGTTCCCTTTGTTCTAGATGAACGAAAGTCTATCCACATGCTCAGTTCTGAGAGATAAGTGTGTGTGAAAGCAGTCAATCACCAAGCTTGTTGGGAACACAAAGTTTCTTTTAAGTTGCAAACTACACTCCATATGTATATGGGGGGGTATAAGCTCCAAATCGGTTTTACAGTGAAAACTGCAGGAACTTCAAACCGGCACTAGGAAACAGATTGACAAAACAGAGTAAAAGTTTCCCTGCAAACCGTTCCCTTTGTGCTAGATGAACAAACGTCTCTCCACATGCTCATATCTGAGAGATATGTGTGTGTGAAAGCCGTCCTTCACCAAGCTTGTTGGGAACACAAGGTTTCATTTCAGTTGCAAAAGACACTCCATACATATATATGGGGAGGTACTAGATCCAACTCGGTTTTACACTGAAAACTGCAGGAAATTCAAACCGGTACTATGAAAAAGTCTCAGAATCAAGAGTAAATGTTTTTCCGGTAAACCGTCCCTTTGCCTAGGTGAACGAACGTCTCTCCACATGCTCAGATCTGAGAGATAAGTGTGTGTGAAAGCTGTCCTTCAACTAGCTTGTTGTGAACACAAAGATTCTATTCAGTTGCAAACCACAAACCATACATATATAAGGGGAGGTACTAGCTCAAACTCGTGTTTACAGTGAATCTGCAGGAACTACAATCCGGCACTAGGAAACAGATTGAGAAACCAGAGAATAGTTTCTCCTGCAACCCGTTCACTTTGGCTTGATGAATGAACTTCTCTCCACATGCTCATTTCTGAGAGGTAAGTGTGTATGAAAGGCGTCCTTCACCTTGCTTTTCGGGAACACAAAGTTTCTTTTCAGTTGCAAACTACACTACATACATATATATGGGGAGGTACTAGCTCAAATCGATTTTACAGTGAAAACTGCAGGAACTTCAATACGGCACTAGGAAACAGACTGAGAATGCTTTGTAAAATTTCTCCTGCCACCCGTTCCATTTGTGATACATGAAAGAAAGTCTCTCCACATGCTCAGTTCTGAGAGATAAGTGTGTGTGAAAGTCATCCTTCACCTATCTTGTTGAGAACGCAAAGTTTTTTTTCAGTTGCAAACTACACTCAGTACATATATATGGGGTGGTACTAGCTCCAAATGGGTTTTACACTGAAAACTGCAGGAACTTCATAACGACACTAGGAAAAAGCCTGAGAAACCAGTGTAAAAGTTTCTCCTGCAACACGTTCCTTTTGTACTAGGTGAACGAAAGTCTCTCCACATGCTCAGTTCTGAGAGATGTGTGAGTGAAAGCCATCATTCACCTAGCTTGCTGGGAACACAAAGTTTCTTTTTAGTTGCAAAATAAACTCCATACATATACATGTGGAGGTACTAGCTCAAATCGGTTTTACACTGAATATAGCAGGAATTTCAATCAGGCACTAGGAAACAGACAGAATGCTGAGCAAAATTTTCCCTTCAACCCGTTCCCTTTGTTCTAGATGAACGAACGTCTATCCACATGCTCAGTTCTGAGAGATAAGTGTGTGTGAAAGCAGTCCATCACCAAGCTTGTTGGGAACACAAAGTTTCTTTTAAGTTGCAAACTACACTCCATAAACATATGGGGGAGTATAAGCTCCAACTCGGTTTTACAGTGAAAAATGCAGGAACTTCAAACCGACACTAGGAAACAGATAGAGAAACCACAGCAAAAGTTTCCCTTCAAACCGTTCCCTTTGTGCTAAATGAACGAACGTCTCTCCACATGCTCAGTTCTGAGAGATAAGTTTGTGTGAAAGCCGTACTTCACCTAGCTTGTTGGGAACACAAAAATTCTTTTCAGTTGCAAACTACACTCCATACATATATATGGGGAGGTCCTAGCTCCAACTGTGTTTTACACAGAAAACTGCAGGAACTTCAAACTGGCACTAGGAAATAGACTGAAAAACCAGAGTAATATTTCCCTTGCAACCCGTTCCTTTTGTGCTAAATGAAAGAACGTCTCTCCACATGCTCAGTTCTGAGAGTTAAGTGTGTGTGAAAGCCGAACTTAAACTAGCTTGTAGGGAACACATAAATTCTTTTCAGTTGCAAACTACACTGCATAGATATATATGGGGAGGTACTAGCTCCAACTCGGTTTTACAGTGAAAACTGCAGGAACTTCAAACCAGCAGTATGAAAAAGACTCAGAACCCAGAGAAACAGTTTACCCTGCTAACCGTTACCTTTATGCTAGGTGAACGAACGCCTATCTACATGCTCAATTCTGAGAGATAAGTGTGTGTGAAAGCCGCACTTCACCTAGCTTGTTGGGAGCACAAAGTTTCTATTCAGTTGCAAACCACTATCCATATATTTATAAGGGGAGGTACTAGCTCCAACCAGTGTTTACAGTGAAAACTGCTGGAACTTCACACCGGCACTAGGAAATAGTTTGAGAAACCAGAGAATAGTTTCTCCTGCATCCCGTTCCATTTGTGGTAGATGAATGAACGTCTCTCCACATGCTCAGTTCTGAGAGATAAGTGTTTGTGAAAGCCGTACTTCACCTAGATTGTTAGGAACACAAAGATTCTTTTCAGTTGCAAACTACATTCCATACATATATATAGGGAGGTCCTAGCTCCAACTCGGTTTTGCAGTGAAAACTGCAGGAACTTCAAAAGGCACTAGGAAACACACTGAGAAACCTGAGTAAAATGATAACCTGCAAACCTTTCCTTTTGTGCTAGATGAATGAATCTCTCTCCACATGCACAGTTCTGAGAGATAAGTGTGTGTGAAAGCCATACTTCACCTAGATTGTTAGGAACACAAAGTTTTTTTCAGTTGCAAACTACACTCCATAAATATAGATGGGGAGGAAGTAGCTCCAAATCGGTTTTACAGTGAAAACTGCAGGAACTTCAAACCGGCACTAGGAAACAGTCTAAGAACCCAGAGTAAAAGTTCCTCCTGTAAACCGATTCATTTTTCCTAGGTGAACGAACGTCTCTCCACATGCTCAGATCTGAGAGATAAGTTTGTGTGAAAGCCGTACTTCAACTAGATTGTTGGGAACACAAAGTTTCTTTTCAGTTGCAATCTACACTCCATACATATATATGAGGATGTACTAGTCCAACTCGTTTTTACAGAGAAAACCGCAGGAACTTCCAATCGGTACTATGAAACATATTGAGAAAACAGAGAATAATTTCTCCTGCAAACCGTTCCCTTTGTGCTAGATGAATGAACGTCTCTCCACATGCTCAGTTCTGAAAGGTAAGTGTGTGTGAAAGGCGTCCTTCAACTAGCTTGTTGGGAATACAAAGATTCTTTTCAGTTGCAAACTACACTAAATACATATATATGGGGAGGGACTAGCTCAAATCGATTTTACAGTGAAAACTGCATGAACATCAATAAGGATCTAGGAAACAGACTGAGAAAGCTTAGTAAAATTTCTCCTGCCACCCGTTCCCTTTGTGCTAGATGAACGAACGTCTCTCCAAATGCTCAGTTCTCAGAGATAAGTGTGTGTGAAAGCCGTCCTACACCTAGCTTGTTGGGAACACAAAGATTCTTTCAGTTGCAAACTACACTGCATAAATATATGGGGAGGTATAAACTCCAACTCGGTTTTACAGTGAAAACTGCAGTAAATTCAAACCGGTTCTAGGAAACAGACTGAGAAACCAGAGAAACAGTTTCTCCAGGAACCCATTCCAATTGTGCTAGATGAACGAACGTCTATCCACATGCTCATTCCTGAGAGATAAGTGTGTGTGAAAGTCGAACTTCAACTAGCTTGTTGGGAACACAAACTTTCTTTACAGTTGAAAACTACACTCCATAAATATATATGGGGTGGTACTAGCTCCAAATCAGTTTTACAGTGAAAAATGCAGGAACTTCAAACCGGC
Organism: Camelus ferus; assembly: GCF_009834535.1. Taxonomy (NCBI): domain Eukaryota; kingdom Metazoa; phylum Chordata; class Mammalia; order Artiodactyla; family Camelidae; genus Camelus; species Camelus ferus. The sequence continues at coordinate 107,056 of NW_022589668.1, read as the reverse complement.
TCTAGGAAACAGACTGAGAACCCGGAGAGCAAGTTTCCCCTGCAACGTGTTCCCTTTGTGCTACATGAAAGAAAGTCTCTCCACATGCTCAGTTCTGAGAGATAAGTGTGTGTGAAAGCCATTCTTCAACTATCTTGTTGAGAACGCAAACTTTCTTTTCTGTTGCAAACTACACTCCATACATATATATGGATAGGTACTAGCTCCAACTCGGTTTTACAGCGAAAACTACAGGAACTTCAATAAGACACTAGGAAACAGACTGAGAAAGTTTAGTAAAATTTCTCCTGCAAACCGTTCCCTTTGTGCTAGATGAACGAACGTCTCTCCAAATGCTCAATTCTGAGAGATAAGTGTGTGTGAAAGCCGCCATTTACCTAGCTTGTTTGGAAACAAAGTTTCTTTCCAGTTGCAAACTACACTCCATACATATATATAGGGATTTGTAGCTCCAACTCGGTTTCATAGTGAAAACTGCAGGAACTTCAAACTGGCACTAGAAAACAGACTGAGAAACCATTGTAAAAGTTTCCCGTGCAACACGTTCCTTTTGTGCTAGATGAACGAAAGTCTCTCCACATGCTCAGTTCTGAGTGATAAGTGTGTGTGGAAGCCGTCCTTCACCTAGCTTGCTGGGAACACAAAGTTTCTTTTAAGTTGGAAAATAAAATCCATACATATATAAGGGTATGTACTAGCTCCAACTCGTGTTTACAGTGAAAACTGCAGGAACTTCAAACCGGCTCTAGGAAACAGACTGAGAAACCAGAGTAACAGTTTCTCCTGCTACCCTTTCCCATTGTGCTAGATGAACGAACGTGTCTCCACATGCTCAGTTCTGAGTGATAAGTGTGTGTGAAAGCCGTCCTTCACCTGGCTTGTTGAGAACGCTAAGTTCCTTTTCAGTTGCAAACTACTCTCCATATATATATATGGGGTGGTACTAGCTCCAAATCTATTTTACAGTGAAAACTGCAGGAACTTCAAAACGGAACTAGGAAAAAGACTGAGAAACCAGAGTAAAAGTTTCTCATGAAACCGGTTTCCTTTGGCTAGATGAACGAACGTCTCTCCACATAATCAGTTCTGAAAGATAAATGTGTGTGAAAGCCGTCCTTCACCTAGCTTGTTGGAAACACAAAGTTTCTTTTCAGTTGCAAATTACACTCCATACATATATATGGGGATGTACTAGCTCCATCTCGGTTTTACAGTGAAAACTGCAGGAACATCAATAAGGCACTAGGAAACAGACTGAGAAATCTTAGTAAAATTTCCCCTGCAAACCGTTCCCTTTGTGCTAGATGAACGAACGTCTCTCCACATGCTCAGTTCTGAGAGATAAGTGTGTGTGAAATCCGCCCTTCAATGAGCTTGTTGAGAAACAGAGTTTCTTTCCAGTTCCAAACTATACTCCATATATATATATGGGGAGGTAGTAGCTCCAACTCGGTTTCATAGAGAAAAATGCAGTAAATTCAAACTGGCACTAGGAAACAGACTGAGAAACCAGAGTAAAAGTTTCTCCTGCAATCCGTTCCATTTGTGCTAGGTGAACGAAAGTCTCTCCACATGCTCAGTTCTGAGAGATAAGTGTGTGTGAAAGCTGCCCTTCACCTAGCTTGCTGGAAACACAAAGTTTCTTTTTAGTTGTAAAATACACTCAATACATATACATGCGGATGTACAAGCTCAAATCGGTTTTACACTTGAAATAACAGGAATTTCAATCCGGCACCAGGAAACAGACTGAGAATGCTGAGTAAAATTTTCCCTTCAACCCTTCCCTTTGTGCTAGATGAACGAACGTATATCCACATGCTCAGTACTGATAGAAAAGTGTGTGTGAAAGCAGTCCATCACCAAGCTTGTTGGGAACACAAAGTTTCTTTAAGTTGCAAACTACACTCCATAAATATATGGGGGGGAGTATAAGCTCCAACTCGGTTTTACAGTGAAAACTGCAGGAACTTCAAACCGGCACTAGGAAACAGAGTGAGAATCCAGAGTAAATTTTTCCCTGCAAACCGTTCCCTTTGTGCTAGATGAACGAACGTCTCTCCACATGCTCACATCGGAGAGATAAGTGTGTGTGAAAGCCGTACTTCAACTTGCTTGTTGGGAGCACATTGTTTATTTTCAGTTCCATACTACAATCCATACATATATATGGGGAGATTCAAGCTCCAAATCGGTTTTTCAGTGAAAACTGCAATAACTTCAACCCGGCACTAGGAAACAGAGTGAGAAACCAGAGTAAATGTTTCTCCTGCAACCCGTACCCTTGTTGCTAGGTGAACAAATGTCTCTCCACATGCTCAGTTCTGAGAGATAAGTGTGTGTGTAAGCCGCACTTCATCTAGCTTGTTGGGAACACAAAGTTTCTATTCAGATGCAAACCACTATCCATAGATACATAAGGGTAGGTACTAGCTCCAACTCGGTTTTACAGTGAAAACTGCTGGAACTTCACACCGGCACTAGGAAAATGATTGAGAAACCAGAGAATAATTTCTCCTGCAAACCATTCCCTTTGTGGTAGATGAATGAAAGTCTCTCCACATGCTCAGTTCTGAGAGATAAGTGTGGGTGAAAGCCGTACTTCACCTAGATTGTTAGGAACACAAAGTTTCTTTTCAGTTGCAAACTACAGTCCATACATGTATATAGGGAGGTCCTAGCTCCAACTCGATTTTGCAGTGAAAACTGCAGGAACCTCAAACGGCACTTGGAAACAGACTGAGAAAAATTAGTAAAATTTCACCTGCAACCCGTTCCCTTTGTGCTACATGAACGAACGTCTCTCCACATGCTCAGTTCTGAAACATAAGTGTGTGTGAAAGCCGTTCTTCACCTTGCTTGTTGGGAACACAAAGTTTCTTTTCAGTTGCAATCTACACTCCATACATATATATGGGGAGGTCCAAACTCCAACTGTGTTTACAGTGAAAACTGCAGGAACTTCAAACTGGCACTAGGAAACAGACTGAAAAACTAGAGTAAATGTTTCTCGTGCAACACGTTCCCTATGTGCTAGGTGAACGAATGTCTCTCCACATGCTCAGTTCTGAGAGAAATAGTGTGTGAAAGCCGTCCTTCATCTAGCTTGTTGGGAACACAAAGTTTCTTCTCAGTTGCAAACAACACTCCGTACATATATATGGGTAGGTACTAGTTCCAACTATGTTTTACAGAGAAAACTGAAGAAACTTCCAACTGACACTAGGAAACACTCTGAGAAACCAGAGTAAAATGATAACCTGCAAACCTATCCCTTTGTGCTAGATGAATGAACGTCTCTCCACATGCTCAGTTCTGAAAGATCAGTGTGTGTGGAAGCCATTATTCACCTAGGTTTTTGGGAACACATATTTTCATCTCAATTGCTAACTACAATCCATACATATATATGGTTATGTACTAGCTCAAATCGATTTTACAGAGAAAACTGCAGGAACATCCAATCGGCACTATGAAACATATTGAGAAACCAGAGAATAATTTCTCCTGCAAACTTTTCCCTTTGTCCTAGATGAATGAACGTCTCTCCACATGCTCATTTCTGAGAGGTAAGTGTGTGTGAAAGGCGTCCTTCACCTAGCTTGACGGGAACACAAAGTTTCTTTTCAGTTGCAAACTACACTCCTTACATATATATGGGGATTGACTAGCTCAAATCGATTTTACAGTGAAAACTGCAGGAACTTCAATAAGGAACAAGGAAACAGACTGAGAAAGCTTAGTAAAATTTCTCCTGCCAACCGTTCCCTTTCTGCTAGATGAACGAACGTCTCTCCACTTGCTCAGTTCTGAGAGATAAGTGGGTGTGAAAGCCGTCCTTCACCTAGCTTGTTGGGAACACAAACATTCTTTTAATTTGAAAACTGCACTCCATAAATATATATGGGGAGGTACTAGCTGCAACACGATTTTACAGTGAAAAATACAGGAACTTCAAACCGGCACTAGGAAACTGACTCAGAACCCAGAGTAAAAGTTTCTCCTGCAACCCGTTCCGTTTGTGCTAGGTGAACGAACGTCACTCCGCATGCTCAGTTCTGAAAGATAAGTGTGTGTGAAAGCCGTCCTTAACCTAGCTTGTTGGGAACACAAAGATTCTTTCAGTTGCACACTACACTGCATAAATATATGGGGAGATATAATCTCCAACTCGGTTTTACAGTGAAAAATGCAGGAACTTCAAACCGGCTGTAGGAAACAGACTGAGAAACCAGAGTAACAGTTTCTCCAGGTACCCGTTCAAATTGTGCTAGATGAACGAAAGTCTCTCCACATACTCAGTTCTGAGAGATAAGTGTGTGTGAAAGCCGAACTTCAACTAGCTTGTTGGGAACACAAAGTTTCTTTTCAGTTGAAAACTAAACTCCATAAATATATATGGGGAGGTACTAGCTCCAAATCGGTTTTACAGTGAAAACTGTAGGAACTTCAACCCGGCACTAGGTAACTGACTGAGAAACCAGGGAGCAAGTTTCACCTGCAACCCGTTCCCTTTGTGCTACATGAAAGAAAGTCTATCCACATGCTCAGTTCTGAGAGATAAGTGTGTGTGAAAGCCATCCTTCACCTATTTGTTGAGAACACAAAGATTCTTTTCATTTGCAAACTACAATCTGTACATATATATGGGGTGGTACTAGCCCCAAATGCGTTTTACACTGAAAACTGCACGAACTTCAAAACGGCACTAGTAAAAATCCTGAGAAACCAGAGTAAAAGTTTCTCCTGAAACCGGTTTCCTTTGTGCTAGATGAACGAACATCTCTCCAGATGCTCAGTTCTGAAAGATAAGTGTGTGTGAAAGCTGTCATTCAACTAGCTTGTTGGAAACACAAAGTTTCTTTTCAGTTGCAAATTACACTCCATACATATAAATGGGGAGGTACTAGCTCCAACTCGGTTTTACAGTGAAAACTGCAGGAACTTCAATAAGAACCTAGGAAACAGACTGAGAAAGCTTAATTAAATTTCTCCTGCAAACCGTTCCCTTTGTGCTAGATGAACGAACGCCTCTCCAAATGCTCAGTTCTGAGAGATAAGTGTGTTTGAAGCCGTCCTTCACCTAGCTTGTATGGAAACAAAGTTTCTTTCCAGTTGCAAAATACACTCCATACATATATATGGGGAGGTAGAAGCTCCAACTCGGTTTCATAGAGAAAACTGCAGGAAATTCAAACTGGCACTAGAAAACAGTCTGAGAAACCAGTGTAAAATTTCTCCTGCAAACCGTTCCTTTTGCGCTAGATGAACGAAAGTCTCTACACATGCTCAGTTCTGAGTGATAAGTGTGTGTGGAAGCCGTCCTTCAACTAGCTTGCTGGGAACACAAAGTTTCTTTTAAGTTGCAAAATAAACTCCATACATATACATGCGGAGGTACTAGCTCAAATCGGTTTTACACTGAATATAGCAGGAATTTCAATCCGGCACTAGGAAACAGACTGAGAATGTTTAGTAAAATTTTCCCTTCAACCCGTTCCCTTTGTGCTAGATGAACGAACGTCTATTCACATGCTCAGTTCAGAGATAAGTGTGTCTGAAAGTAGTCCATCACCAAGCTTGTTGGGAACACAAAGTTTGTTTAAGTTGCAAACTACACTCCATAAATATATGGGGGTTTATAAGCTCCAACTCGGTTTTACAGTGAAAACTGCATGAACTTCAAACCGGCACTAGGAAACAGATTGAGAAACCAGAGTAAATGTTTCCCTGCAAACCGTTCACTTTGTGCTAGATGAACGAACGTCTCTCCACATGCTCAGTTCTGAGAGATAAGTGGGTGTGAAAGCCGTACTTCACCAAGCTTGTTGGGAAAACAAAGTTTCTTTTCAGTTGGAAACTACACTCCTTACATATATATGGGGAGGTACTAGCTCCAACAAGATTTTACACTGAAAACTGCAGGAGATTCAAACCGGCACTAGGAAAGTGTCTCAGAACCCAGAGTAAACGTTTATCCTGTAAACCGTGCCTTTTTCCTAGGTGAACGAAGGACTCTCCACATGCTCAGATCTGAGAGATAAGTTTGTGTGAAAGCCGTCCTACACCTAGCTTGTAGGGAACACAAAGTTTCTTTTCAGTTGCAAACTACACTCCATATATGTATAAAGGGAGGTCCTAGTTCCAACACGTTTTTGCAGTGAAAACTGCAGGAACTTCAAACGGCACTTGGAAACAGACAGAGAAAAATTAGTAAAATTTCCCCTGCAACCCGTTCCATTTGTGCTACATGAACGAACGTCTCTCCACATGCTCAGTTCTGAAAGATAATTGTGTGTGAAAGCCGTTCTTCACCTTGCTTGTTGGGAACACAAAGTTTCTTTTCATTTGCAATCTACACTCCATAAATATATATGGGGAGGTCCTAGCTCCAACTGGGTTTTACAGTGAAAACTGGAGGAACTTCAAACTGGCACTAGGAAACAGACTGAAAAACCAGAGTAAAAGTTTCTCTTGCAACAAGTTCCCTTTGTGCTAGGTGAACGAACGTCTCTCCACATGCTCAGTTATGAGAGAAAATTGTGTGTGAAAGCTGTTCTTCACCTAGCTTGTTGGGAACACAAAGATTGTTCTCAGTTGCAAACAACACTCCGTACATATATATGGGTAGGTAATAGCTCCATCTATATTTTAAAGAGAAAACTGAAGAAACTTCCAACCGACACTAGGAAACACACTGAGAAACCAGAGTAAAATGATAACCTGCAAACCTTTCCCTTTGTGCTAGATGAATGAAAGTCTCTACACATGATCAGTTCTGAGAGATGTGTGTGTGAAAGCCGTACTTCACCAAGCTTGTTGGGAACACAAAGATTCTTTTCAGTTGCAAACTACACTACATAAATATATATGGGGCGGTTCTAGCTCCAACTCGGTTTTACAGTGAAAACTGCAGAAATTTCAAACCAGCACTAGGAAATATACTCAGAACCCAGAGTAAAAGTTTCCCCTGTAAACCGATTCATTTGTCCTAGGTGAATGAACGTCTCTCCATTTGCTCAGTTCTGAGAGATAAGTGTGTGTGAAAGCCAGCCTTCACCTAGCTTGTTGGGAACACAAAGTTTCTTTTCAGTTGCAACCTACACTCAATACATATATATGGGGAGGTACTAGCTCCAACTAGGATTTACAGTGAAAACTGCAGGAATTTCAAACCAGCACTAGGAAACAGACTCAGAACCAAGAGAAACAGTTTCTCCTGCAACATCTTCCATTTAGCTAGGTGAACGAACGTCTCTCCACATGCTCAGTTCTGAAAGATATGTGTGTGTGGAAGTCTTCCTTCACCTAGGTTTTTGGGAACACATAGTTTCTTCTCAATTGCAAAATACAATCCATACATATATATGGGGATGTACTAGCTCCAACTCGTTTTTACAGAGAAAACTGCAGGAACTTCCAACCGGCACTATGAAACATATTGAGAAACCAGAGAATAATTTCTCCTGCAATCCGTTCCTTTGTGCTAGATGAATGAACGTCTCTCCACGTGCTCAGTTCTGAGAGATAAGTGGGTGTGAAAGCCGTCCTTCACCTAACTTGTTGGGAACACAAACGTTCTTTTCAGTTGAAAATTACACTCCATAAATATATATGGGGAGGTACTAGCTCCAACACGATTTTACAGTGAAAACTACAGGAACTTCAAACCGACACTAGGAAACAGACTCAGAACCCAGAGAAAAAGTTTCTCCTGCAAACCGTTCCGTTTGTGCTATGTAAACGAACGTCACTCCGCATGCTCAGTTCTGAGAGTTAACTGTGTGTGAAAGCCGCCCTTCACCTAGATTTTTGGGAACACAAAGATTCTTTCAGTTGCAAACTACTGCATAAATATATGGGGTGGTATAATCTCCAACTCGGTTTTACAGTGAAAACTGCAGGAACTTCTATAAGACACTAGGAAACAGACTGAGAAAGCTTAGTAAAATTTCCCCTGCAACCCGTTCCCTTTGTGGTAGATGAACGAACGTCTCTCCAAAAGCTCAGTTCTGAGAGATAAGTGTGTGTGAAGTCGTCCTTCAACTAGCTTGTTTGGAAACAAAGTTTCTTTCCAGTTGCAAACTACACTCCATACATATATATGGGGAGGTAGTAGCTCCAACTTGGTTTCATAGTGAAAACTGCAGGAACTTCATACTGGCACTAGAAACCAGACTGAGAAACCAGTGTAAAAGTTTCTCCTGCAAACCGTTCCTTTTGCGCTAGATGAACGAAAGTCTCTACACATGCTCAGTTCTGAGTGATAAGTGTGTGTGGAAGCCGTCCTTCAACTAGCTTGCTGGGAACACAAAGTTTCTTTTAAGTTGCAAAATAAACTCCATACATATACATGCGGAGGTACTAGCTCAAATCGGTTTTACACTGAATATAGCAGGAATTTCAATCCGGCACTAGGAAACAGACTGAGAATCCTGAGTAAAATTTTCCCTTCAAACCGTTCCCTTTGTGCTAGATGAACGAACGTCTATCCACATGCTCAGTTCTGAGAGATAAGTGTGTCTGAATGCAGTCAATCACCAAGATTGTTGGGAACACAAAGTTTCTTTAATCTGAACAGTACACTCCATAAATATATGGGGGGGGTATAAGCTCCAACTCGGTTTTACATTGAAAACTGCAGGAACTTCCAACCGGCACTAGGAAACATATTGAGAAACCAGAGAATAATTTCTCCTGCAAACTTTTCCCTTTGTCCTAGATGAATGAACGTCTCTCCACATGCTCAGTTCTGAGAGGTAAGTGTGTGTGAAAGGCGTCCTTCACCTAGCTTGACGGGAACACAAAGTTTCTTTTCAGTTGCAAACTACACTCCTTACATATATATGGGGATTGACTAGCTCAAATCGATTTTACAGTGAAAACTGCAGGAACTTCAATAAGGAACAAGGAAACAGACTGAGAAAGCTTAGTAAAATTTCTCCTGCCAACCGTTCCCTTTCTGCTAGATGAACGAACGTCTCTCCACTTGCTCAGTTCTGAGAGATAAGTGGGTGTGAAAGCCGTCCTTCACCTAGCTTGTTGGGAACACAAACATTCTTTTAATTTGAAAACTGCACTCCATAAATATATATGGGGAGGTACTAGCTCCAACACGATTTTACAGTGAAAAATACAGGAACTTCAAACCGGCACTAGGAAACTGACTCAGAACCCAGAGTAAAAGTTTCTCCTGCAACCCGTTCCGTTTGTGCTAGGTGAACGAACGTCACTCCGCATGCTCAGTTCTGAAAGATAAGTGTGTGTGAAAGCCGTCCTTAACCTAGCTTGTTGGGAACACAAAGATTCTTTCAGTTGCACACTACACTGCATAAATATATGGGGAGATATAATCTCCAACTCGGTTTTACAGTGAAAAATGCAGGAACTTCAAACCGGCTGTAGGAAACAGACTGAGAAACCAGAGTAACAGTTTCTCCAGGTACCCGTTCAAATTGTGCTAGATGAACGAAAGTCTCTCCACATACTCAGTTCTGAGAGATAAGTGTGTGTGAAAGCCGAACTTCAACTAGCTTGTTGGGAACACAAAGTTTCTTTTCAGTTGAAAACTAAACTCCATTAATATATATGGGGAGGTACTAGCTCCAAATCAGTTTTACAGTGAAAACTGTAGGAACTTCAACCCGGCACTAGGTAACTGACTGAGAAACCAGGGAGCAAGTTTCACCTGCAACCCGTTCCCTTTGTGCTACATGAAAGAAAGTCTATCCACATGCTCAGTTCTGAAAGATAATTGTGTGTGAAAGCCGTTCTTCACCTTGCTTGTTGGGAACACAAAGTTTCTTTTCATTTGCAATCTACACTCCATAAATATATATGGGGAAGTCCTAGCTCCAACTGAGTTTTACAGTGAAAACTGGAGGAACTTCAAACTGGCACTAGGAAACAGACTGAAAAACCAGAGTAAAAGTTTCTCCTGCAACAAGTTCCCTTTGTGCTAGGTGAACGAACGTCTCTCCACATGCTCAGTTATGAGAGAAAATTGTGTGTGAAAGCCGTTCTTCACCTATCTTGTTGGGAACACAAAGATTGTTCTCAGTTGCAAACAACACTCCGTACATATATATGGGTAGGTAATAGCTCCAATTATATTTTACAGAGAAAACTGAAGAAACTTCCAACCGACACTAGGAAACACACTGAGAAACCAGAGTAAAATGATAACCTGCAAACCTTTCCGTTTTTGCTAGATGAATGAAAGTCTCTACACATGATCAGTTCTGAGTGATAAGTGTGTGTGGAAGCCGTCCTTCAACTAGCTTGCTGGGAACACAAAGTTTCTTTTAAGTTGCAAAATAAACTCCATACATATACATGCGGAGGTACTAGCTCAAATCGGTTTTACACTGAATATAGCAGGAATTTCAATCCGGCACTAGGAAACAGACTGAGAATGCTGAGTAAAATTTTCCCTTCAAACCGTTCCCTTTGTGCTAGATGAACGAACGTCTATCCACATGCGCAGTTCTGAGAGATAAGTGTGTCTGAATGCAGTCAATCACCAAGATTGTTGGGAACACAAAGTTTCTTTAATCTGAACAGTACACTCCATAAATATATGGGGGGGGTATAAGCTCCAACTCGGTTTTACATTGAAAACTGCAGGAACTTCCAACCGGCACTAGGAAACATATTGAGAAACCAGAGAATAATTTCTCCTGCAAACTTTTCCCTTTGTCCTAGATGAATGAACGTCTCTCCACATGCTCAGTTCTGAGAGGTAAGTGTGTGTGAAAGGCGTCCTTCACCTAGCTTGACGGGAACACAAAGTTTCTTTTCAGTTGCAAACTACACTCCTTACATATATATGGGGATTGACTAGCTCAAATCGATTTTACAGTGAAAACTGCAGGAACTTCAATAAGGAACAAGGAAACAGACTGAGAAAGCTTAGTAAAATTTCTCCTGCCAACCGTTCCCTTTCTGCTAGATGAACGAACGTCTCTCCACTTGCTCAGTTCTGAGAGATAAGTGGGTGTGAAAGCCGTCCTTCACCTAGCTTGTTGGGAACACAAACATTCTTTTAATTTGAAAACTGCACTCCATAAATATATATGGGGAGGTACTAGCTCCAACGCGATTTTACAGTGAAAAATACAGGAACTTCAAACCGGCACTAGGAAACTGACTCAGAACCCAGAGTAAAAGTTTCTCCTGCAACCCGTTCCGTTTGTGCTAGGTGAACGAACGTCACTCCGCATGCTCAGTTCTGAAAGATAAGTGTGTGTGAAAGCCGTCCTTAACCTAGCTTGTTGGGAACACAAAGATTCTTTCAGTTGCACACTACACTGCATAAATATATGGGGAGATATAATCTCCAACTCGGTTTTACAGTGAAAAATGCAGGAACTTCAAACCGGCTGTAGGAAACAGACTGAGAAACCAGAGTAACAGTTTCTCCAGGTACCCGTTCAAATTGTGCTAGATGAACGAAAGTCTCTCCACATACTCAGTTCTGAGAGATAAGTGTGTGTGAAAGCCGAACTTCAACTAGCTTGTTGGGAACACAAAGTTTCTTTTCAGTTGAAAACTAAACTCCATAAATATATATGGGGAGGTACTAGCTCCAAATCGGTTTTACAGTGAAAACTGTAGGAACTTCAACCCGGCACTAGGTAACTGACTGAGAAACCAGGGAGCAAGTTTCACCTGCAACCCGTTCCCTTTGTGCTACATGAAAGAAAGTCTATCCACATGCTCAGTTCTGAGAGATAAGTGTGTGTGAAAGCCATCCTTCACCTATTTGTTGAGAACGCAAAGATTCTTTTCATTTGCAAACTACAATCTGTACATATATATGGGGTGGTACTAGCCCCAAATGCGTTTTACACTGAAAACTGCACGAACTTCAAAACGGCACTAGTAAAAATCCTGAGAAACCAGAGTAAAAGTTTCTCCTGAAACCGGTTTCCTTTGTGCTAGATGAACGAACATCTCTCCAGATGCTCAGTTCTGAAAGATAAGTGTGTGTGAAAGCCGTCATTCAACTAGCTTGTTGGAAACACAAAGTTTCTTTTCAGTTGCAAATTACACTCCATACATATAAATGGGGAGGTACTAGCTCCAACTCGATTTTACAGTGAAAACTGCAGGAACTTCAATAAGACACTAGGAAACAGACTGAGAAAGCTTAATTAAATTTCTCCTGCAAACCGTTCCCTTTGTGCTAGATGAACGAACGCCTCTCCAAATGCTCAGTTCTGAGAGATAAGTGTGTGTGAAGCCGTCCTTCACCTAGCTTGTATGGAAACAAAGTTTCTTTCCAGTTGCAAACTACACTCCATACATATATATGGGGAGGTAGAAGCTCCAACTCGGTTTCATAGAGAAAACTGCAGGAAATTCAAAGTGGCACTAGAAAACAGACTGAGAAACCAGTGTAAAATTTCTCCTGCAAACCGTTCCTTTTGCGCTAGATGAACGAAAGTCTCTACACATGCTCAGTTCTGAGTGATAAGTGTGTGTGGAAGCCGTCCTTCAACTAGCTTGCTGGGAACACAAAGTTTCTTTTAAGTTGCAAAATAAACTCCATACATATACATGCGGAGGTACTAGCTCAAATCGGTTTTACACTGAATATAGCAGGAATTTCAATCCGGCACTAGGAAACAGACTGAGAATGTTTAGTAAAATTTTCCCTTCAACCCGTTCCCTTTGTGCTAGATGAACGAACGTCTATTCACATGCTCAGTTCAGAGATAAGTGTGTCTGAAAGTAGTCCATCACCAAGCTTGTTGGGAACACAAAGTTTCTTTAAGTTGCAAACTACACTCCATAAATATATGGGGGTTTATAAGCTCCAACTCGGTTTTACAGTGAAAACTGCATGAACTTCAAACCGGCACTAGGAAACAGATTGAGAAACCAGAGTAAATGTTTCCCTGCAAACCGTTCACTTTGTGCTAGATGAACGAACGTCTCTCCACATGCTCAGTTCTGAGAGATAAGTGGGTGTGAAAGCCGTACTTCACCAAGCTTGTTGGGAAAACAAAGTTTCTTTTCAGTTGGAAACTACACTCCTTACATATATATGGGGAGGTACTAGCTCCAACTAGATTTTACACTGAAAACTGCAGGAGATTCAAACCGGCCCTAGGAAACTGTCTCAGAACCCAGAGCAAACGTTTCTCCTGTAAACCGTGCCTTTTTCCTAGGTGAACGAAGGACTCTCCACATGCTCAGATCTGAGAGATAAGTTTGTGTGAAAGCCGTCCTACACCTAGCTTGTAGGGAACACAAAGTTTCTTTTCAGTTGCAAACTACACTCCATATATGTATAAAGGGAGGTCCTAGCTCCAACACGTTTTTGCAGTGAAAACTGCAGGAACTTCAAACGGCACTTGGAAACAGACAGAGAAAAATTAGTAAAATTTCCCCTGCAACCCGTTCCATTTGTGCTACATGAACGAACGTCTCTCCACATGCTCAGTTCTGAAAGATAATTGTGTGTGAAAGCCGTTCTTCAACTTGCTTGTTGGGAACACAAAGTTTCTTTTCATTTGCAATCTACACTCCATAAATATATATGGGGAAGTCCTAGCTCCAACTGAGTTTTACAGTGAAAACTGGAGGAACTTCAAACTGGCACTAGGAAACAGACTGAAAAACCAGAGTAAAAGTTTCTCCTGCAACAAGTTCCCTTTGTGCTAGGTGAACGAACGTCTCTCCACATGCTCAGTTATGAGAGAAAATTGTGTGTGAAAGCCGTTCTTCACCTAGCTTGTTGGGAACACAAAGATTGTTCTCAGTTGCAAACAACACTCCGTACATATATATGGGTAGGTAATAGCTCCAATTATATTTTACAGAGAAAACTGAAGAAACTTCCAACCGACACTAGGAAACACACTGAGAAACCAGAGTAAAATGATAACCTGCAAACCTTTCCCTTTTTGCTAGATGAATGAAAGTCTCTACACATGATCAGTTCTGAGAGATGTGTGTGTGAAAGCCGTACCTCACCTAGCTTGTTGGGAACACAAAGATTCTTTTCAGTTGCAAACTACACTACATAAATATATATGGGGCGATTTTAGTTCCAACTCGGTTTTACAGTGAAAACTGCAGAAATTTCAAACCAGCACTAGGAAATATACTCAGAACCCAGAGTAAAAGTTTCCCCTGTAAACCGATTCATTTGTCCTAGGTGAATGAACGTCTCTCCACATGCTCAGTTCTGAGAGATAAGTGTGTGTGAAAGCCAGCCTTCACCTAGCTTGTTGGGAACACAAAGTTTCTTTTCAGTTGCAATCTACACTCAATACATATATATGGGGAGGTACTAGCTCCAACTAGGATTTACAGTGAAAACTGCAGGAATTTCAAACCAGCACTAGGAAACAGACTCAGAACCAAGAGAAACAGTTTCTCCTGCAACATCTTCCATTTAGCTAGGTGAACGAACGTCTCTCCACATGCTCAGTTCTGAAAGATATGTGTGTGTGGAAGTCTTCCTTCACCTAGGTTTTTGGGAACACATAGTTTCTTCTCAATTGCAAACTACAATCCATACATATATATGGGGATGTACTAGCTCCAACTCGTTTTTACAGAGAAAACTGCAGGAACTTCCAACCGGCACTATGAAACATATTGAGAATCCAGAGAATAATTTCTCCTGCAATCCGTTCCCTTGTGCTAGATGAATGAACGTCTCTCCACGTGCTCAGTTCTGAGAGATAAGTGGGTGTGAAAGCTGTCCTTCACCTAACTTGTTGGGAACACAAACGTTCTTTTCAGTTGAAAATTACACTCCATAAATATATATGGGGAGGTACTAGCTCCAACACGATTTTACAGTGAAAACTACAGGAACTTCAAACCGACACTAGGAAACAGACTCAGAACCCAGAGAAAAAGTTTCTCCTGCAAACCGTTCCGTTTGTGCTATGTAAACGAACGTCACTCCGCATGCTCAGTTCTGAGAGTTAACTGTGTGTGAAAGCCGCCCTTCACCTAGATTTTGGGAACACAAAGATTCTTTCAGTTGCAAACTACTGCATAAATATATGGGGTGGTATAATCTCCAACTCGGTTTTACAGTGAAAACTGCAGGAACTTCTATAAGACACTAGGAAACAGACTGAGAAAGCTTAGTAAAATTTCCCCTGCAACCCGTTCCCTTTGTGGTAGATGAACGAACGTCTCTCCAAAAGCTCAGTTCTGAGAGATAAGTGTGTGTGAAGTCGTCCTTCAACTAGCTTGTTTGGAAACAAAGTTTCTTTCCAGTTGCAAACTACACTCCATACATATATATGGGGAGGTAGTAGCTCCAACTTGGTTTCATAGTGAAAACTGCAGGAAGTTCAAACTGGCACTAGAAAACAGACTGAGAAACCAGTGTAAAAGTTTCTCCTGCAAACCGTTCCTTTTGCGCTAGATGAACGAAAGTCTCTACACATGCTCAGTTCTGAGTGATAAGTGTGTGTGGAAGCCGTCCTTCAACTAGCTTGCTGGGAACACAAAGTTTCTTTTAAGTTGCAAAATAAACTCCATACATATACATGCGGAGGTACTAGCTCAAATCGGTTTTACACTGAATATAGCAGGAATTTCAATCCGGCACTAGGAAACAGACTGAGAATGCTGAGTAAAATTTTCCCTTCAAACCGTTCCCTTTGTGCTAGATGAACGAACGTCTATCCACATGCGCAGTTCTGAGAGATAAGTGTGTCTGAATGCAGTCAATCACCAAGATTGTTGGGAACACAAAGTTTCTTTAATCTGAACACTACACTCCATAAATATATGGGGGGGGGTATAAGCTCCAACTCGGTTTTACATTGAAAACTGCAGGAACTTCCAACCGGCACTAGGAAACATATTGAGAAACCAGAGAATAATTTCTCCTGCAAACTTTTCCCTTTGTCCTAGATGAATGAACGTCTCTCCACATGCTCAGTTCTGAGAGGTAAGTGTGTGTGAAAGGCGTCCTTCACCTAGCTTGACGGGAACACAAAGTTTCTTTTCAGTTGCAAACTACACTCCTTACATATATATGGGGATTGACTAGCTCAAATCGATTTTACAGTGAAAACTGCAGGAACTTCAATAAGGAACAAGGAAACAGACTGAGAAAGCTTAGTAAAATTTCTCCTGCCAACCGTTCCCTTTCTGCTAGATGAACGAACGTCTCTCCACTTGCTCAGTTCTGAGAGATAAGTGGGTGTGAAAGCCGTCCTTCACCTAGCTTGTTGGGAACACAAACATTCTTTTAATTTGAAAACTGCACTCCATAAATATATATGGGGAGGTACTAGCTCCAACACGATTTTACAGTGAAAAATACAGGAACTTCAAACCGGCACTAGGAAACTGACTCAGAACCCAGAGTAAAAGTTTCTCCTGCAACCCGTTCCGTTTGTGCTAGGTGAACGAACGTCACTCCGCATGCTCAGTTCTGAAAGATAAGTGTGTGTGAAAGCCGTCCTTAACCTAGCTTGTTGGGAACACAAAGATTCTTTCAGTTGCACACTACACTGCATAAATATATGGGGAGATATAATCTCCAACTCGGTTTT
This sequence comes from Camelus ferus, assembly GCF_009834535.1. Classification (NCBI taxonomy): domain Eukaryota; kingdom Metazoa; phylum Chordata; class Mammalia; order Artiodactyla; family Camelidae; genus Camelus; species Camelus ferus. Next base: position 90,515 of record NW_022589668.1, on the reverse strand, counting down.
ACAGTGAAAAATGCAGGAACTTCAAACCGGCTGTAGGAAACAGACTGAGAAACCAGAGTAACAGTTTCTCCAGGTACCCGTTCAAATTGTGCTAGATGAACGAAAGTCTCTTCACATACTCAGTTCTGAGAGATAAGTGTGTGTGAAAGCCGAACTTCAACTAGCTTGTTGGGAACACAAAGTTACTTTTCAGTTGAAAACTAAACTCCATAAATATATATGGGGAGGTACTAGCTCCAAATCGGTTTTACAGTGAAAACTGTAGGAACTTCAACCCGGCACTAGGTAACTGACTGAGAAACCAGGGAGCAAGTTTCACCTGCAACCCGTTCCCTTTGTGCTACATGAAAGAAAGTCTATCCACATGCTCAGTTCTGAGAGATAAGTGTGTGTGAAAGCCATCCTTCACCTATTTGTTGAGAACGCAAAGATTCTTTTCATTTGCAAACTACAATCTGTACATATATATGGGGTGGTACTAGCCCCAAATGCGTTTTACACTGAAAACTGCACGAACTTCAAAACGGCACTAGTAAAAATCCTGAGAAACCAGAGTAAAAGTTTCTCCTGAAACCGGTTTCCTTTGTGCTAGATGAACGAACATCTCTCCAGATGCTCAGTTCTGAAAGATAAGTGTGTGTGAAAGCCGTCATTCAACTAGCTTGTTGGAAACACAAAGTTTCTTTTCAGTTGCAAATTACACTCCATACATATAAATGGGGAGGTACTAGCTCCAACTCGATTTTACAGTGAAAACTGCAGGAACTTCAATAAGACACTAGGAAACAGACTGAGAAAGCTTAATTAAATTTCTCCTGCAAACCGTTCCCTTTGTGCTAGATGAACGAACGCCTCTCCAAATGCTCAGTTCTGAGAGATAAGTGTGTGTGAAGCCGTCCTTCACCTAGCTTGTATGGAAACAAAGTTTCTTTCCAGTTGCAAACTACACTCCATACATATATATGGGGAGGTAGAAGCTCCAACTCGGTTTCATAGAGAAAACTGCAGGAAATTCAAACTGGCACTAGAAAACAGACTGAGAAACCAGTGTAAAATTTCTCCTGCAAACCGTTCCTTTTGCGCTAGATGAACGAAAGTCTCTACACATGCTCAGTTCTGAGTGATAAGTGTGTGTGGAAGCCGTCCTTCAACTAGCTTGCTGGGAACACAAAGTTTCTTTTAAGTTGCAAAATAAACTCCATACATATACATGCGGAGGTACTAGCTCAAATCGGTTTTACACTGAATATAGCAGGAATTTCAATCCGGCACTAGGAAACAGACTGAGAATGTTTAGTAAAATTTTCCCTTCAACCCGTTCCCTTTGTGCTAGATGAACGAACGTCTATTCACATGCTCAGTTCAGAGATAAGTGTGTCTGAAAGTAGTCCATCACCAAGTTTGTTGGGAACACAAAGTTTCTTTAAGTTGCAAACTACACTCCATAAATATATGGGGGTTTATAAGCTCCAATTCGGTTTTACAGTGAAAACTGCATGAACTTCAAACCGGCACTAGGAAACAGATTGAGAAACCAGAGTAAATGTTTCCCTGCAAACCGTTCACTTTGTGCTAGATGAACGAACGTCTCTCCACATGCTCAGTTCTGAGAGATAAGTGGGTGTGAAAGCCGTACTTCACCAAGCTTGTTGGGAAAACAAAGTTTCTTTTCAGTTGGAAACTACACTCCTTACATATATATGGGGAGGTACTAGCTCCAACAAGATTTTACACTGAAAACTGCAGGAGATTCAAACCGGCACTAGGAAAGTGTCTCAGAACCCAGAGCAAACGTTTATCCTGTAAACCGTGCCTTTTTCCTAGGTGAACGAAGGACTCTCCACATGCTCAGATCTGAGAGATAAGTTTGTGTGAAAGCCGTCCTTCACCTAGCTTGTAGGGAACACAAAGTTTCTTTTCAGTTGCAAACTACACTCCATATATGTATAAAGGGAGGTCCTAGCTCCAACACGTTTTTGCAGTGAAAACTGCAGGAACTTCAAACGGCACTTGGAAACAGACAGAGAAAAATTAGTAAAATTTCCCCTGCAACCCGTTCCATTTGTGCTACATGAACGAACGTCTCTCCACATGCTCAGTTCTGAAAGATAATTGTGTGTGAAAGCCGTTCTTCACCTTGCTTGTTGGGAACACAAAGTTTCTTTTCATTTGCAATCTACACTCCATAAATATATATGGGGAGGTCCTAGCTCCAACTGGGTTTTACAGTGAAAACTGGAGGAACTTCAAACTGGCACTAGGAAACAGACTGAAAAACCAGAGTAAAAGTTTCTCCTGCAACAAGTTCCCTTTGTGCTAGGTGAACGAACGTCTCTCCACATGCTCAGTTATGAGAGAAAATTGTGTGTGAAAGCCGTTCTTCACCTAGCTTGTTGGGAACACAAAGATTGTTCTCAGTTGCAAACAACACTCCGTACATATATATGGGTAGGTAATAGCTCCAATTATATTTTACAGAGAAAACTGAAGAAACTTCCAACCGACACTAGGAAACACACTGAGAAACCAGAGTAAAATGATAACCTGCAAACCTTTCCCTTTTTGCTAGATGAATGAAAGTCTCTACACATGATCAGTTCTGAGAGATGTGTGTGTGAAAGCCGTACTTCACCTAGCTTGTTGGGAACACAAAGATTCTTTTCAGTTGCAAACTACACTACATAAATATATATGGGGCGATTTTAGCTCCAACTCGGTTTTACAGTGAAAACTGCAGAAATTTCAAACCAGCACTAGGAAATATACTCAGAACCCAGAGTAAAAGTTTCCCCTGTAAACCGATTCATTTGTCCTAGGTGAATGAACGTCTCTCCACATGCTCAGTTCTGAGAGATAAGTGTGTGTGAAAGCCAGCCTTCACCTAGCTTGTTGGGAACACAAAGTTTCTTTTCAGTTGCAATCTACACTCAATACATATATATGGGGAGGTACTAGCTCCAACTAGGATTTACAGTGAAAACTGCAGGAATTTCAAACCAGCACTAGGAAACAGACTCAGAACCAAGAGAAACAGTTTCTCCTGCAACATCTTCCATTTAGCTAGGTGAACGAACGTCTCTCCACATGCTCAGTTCTGAAAGATATGTGTGTGTGGAAGTCTTCCTTCACCTAGGTTTTTGGGAACACATAGTTTCTTCTCAATTGCAAACTACAATCCATACATATATATGGGGATGTACTAGCTCCAACTCGTTTTTACAGAGAAAACTGCAGGAACTTCCAACCGGCACTATGAAACATATTGAGAAACCAGAGAATAATTTCCCCCGCAATCCGTTCCCTTGTGCTAGATGAATGAACGTCTCTCCACGTGCTCAGTTCTGAGAGATAAGTGGGTGTGAAAGCCGTCCTTCACCTAACTTGTTGGGAACACAAACGTTCTTTTCAGTTGAAAATTACACTCCATAAATATATATGGGGAGGTACTAGCTCCAACACGATTTTACAGTGAAAACTACAGGAACTTCAAACCGACACTAGGAAACAGACTCAGAACCCAGAGAAAAAGTTTCTCCTGCAAACCGTTCCATTTGTGCTATGTAAACGAACGTCACTCCGCATGCTCAGTTCTGAGAGTTAACTGTGTGTTAAGGCCGCCCTTCACCTAGATTTTTGGGAACACAAAGATTCTTTCAGTTGCAAACTACTGCATAAATATATGGGGTGGTATAATCTCCAACTCGGTTTTACAGTGAAAAATGCAGGAACTTCTATAAGACACTAGGAAACAGACTGAGAAAGCTTAGTAAAATTTCCCCTGCAACCCGTTCCCTTTGTGGTAGATGAACGAACGTCTCTCCAAAAGCTCAGTTCTGAGAGATAAGTGTGTGTGAAGTCGTCCTTCAACTAGCTTGTTTGGAAACAAAGTTTCTTTCCAGTTGCAAACTACACTCCATACATATAAATGGGGAGGTAGTAGCTCCAACTTGGTTTCATAGTGAAAACTGCAGGAACTTCAAACTGGCACTAGAAAACAGACTGAGAAACCAGTGTAAAAGTTTCTCCTGCAAACCGTTCCTTTTGCGCTAGATGAACGAAAGTCTCTACACATGCTCAGTTCTGAGTGATAAGTGTGTGTGGAAGCCGTCCTTCAACTAGCTTGCTGGGAACACAAAGTTTCTTTTAAGTTGCAAAATAAACTCCATACATATACATGCGGTGGTACTAGCTCAAATCGGTTTTACACTGAATATAGCAGGAATTTCAATCCGGCACTAGGAAACAGACTGAGAATGCTGAGTAAAATTTTCCCTTCAAACCGTTCCCTTTGTGCTAGATGAACGAACGTCTATCCACATGCTCAGTTCTGAGAGATAAGTGTGTCTGAATGCAGTCAATCACCAAGATTGTTGGGAACACAAAGTTTCTTTAATCTGAACACCACACTCCATAAATATATGGGGGGGTATAAGCTCCAACTCGGTTTTACAGTGAAAACTGCAGGAACTTCCAACCGGCACTAGGAAACATATTGAGAAACCAGAGAATAATTTCTCCTGCAAACTTTTCCCTTTGTCCTAGATGAATGAACGTCTCTCCACATGCTCAGTTCTGAGAGGTAAGTGTGTGTGAAAGGCGTCCTTCACCTAGCTTGACGGGAACACAAAGTTTCTTTTCAGTTGCAAACTACACTCCTTACATATATATGGGGATTGACTAGCTCAAATCGATTTTACAGTGAAAACTGCAGGAACTTCAATATGGAACAAGGAAACAGACTGAGAAAGCTTAGTAAAATTTCTCCTGCCAATCGTTCCCTTTCTGCTAGATGAACGAACGTCTCTCCACTTGCTCAGTTCTGAGAGATAAGTGGGTGTGAAAGCCGTCCTTCACCTAGCTTGTTGGGAACACTAACATTCTTTTAATTTGAAAACTGCACTCCATAAGTATATATGGGGAGGTACTAGCTCCAACAAGATTTTACAGTGAAAAATACAGGAACTTCAAACCGGCACTAGGAAACTGACTCAGAACCCAGAGTAAAAGTTTCTCCTGCAACCCGTTCCGTTTGTGCTAGGTGAACGAACGTCACTCCGCATGCTCAGTTCTGAAAGATAAGTGTGTGTGAAAGCCGTCCTTAACCTAGCTTGTTGGGAACACAAAGATTCTTTCAGTTGCACACTACACTGCATAAATATATGGGGAGATATAATCTCCAACTCGGTTTTACAGTGAAAAATGCAGGAACTTCAAACCGGCTGTAGGAAACAGACTGAGAAACCAGAGTAACAGTTTCTCCAGGTACCCGTTCAAATTGTGCTAGATGAACGAAAGTCTCTCCACATACTCATTTCTGAGAGATAAGTGTGTGTGAAAGCCGAACTTCAACTAGCTTGTTGGGAACACAAAGTTTCTTTTCAGTTGAAAACTAAACTCCATAAATATATATGGGGAGGTACTAGCTCCAAATCGGTTTTACAGTGAAAACTGCAGGAACTTCAACCCGGCACTAGGTAACTGACTGAGAAACCAGGGAGCAAGTTTCACCTGCAACCCGTTCCCTTTGTGCTACATGAAAGAAAGTCTATCCACATGCTCAGTTCTGAGAGATGTGTGTGTGAAAGGCATCCTTCACCTATCTTGTTGAGAACGCAAAGATTCTTTTCAGTTGCAAACTACAATCTGTACATATATATGGGGTGGTACTAGCCCCAAATGCGTTTTACACTGAAAACTGCACGAACTTCAAAACGGCACTAGTAAAAATCCTGAGAAACCAGAGTAAAAGTTTCTCCTGAAACCGGTTTCCTTTGTGCTAGATGAACGAACATCTCTCCAGATGCTCAGTTCTGAAAGATAAGTGTGTGTGAAAGCCGTCATTCAACTAGCTTGTTGGAAACACAAAGTTTCTTTTCAGTTGCAAATTACACTCCATACATATAAATGGGGAGGTACTAGCTCCAACTCGATTTTACAGTGAAAACCTCAGGAACTTCAATAAGACACTAGGAAACAGACTGAGAAAGCTTAATTAAATTTCTCCTGCAAACCGTTCCCTTTGTGCTAGATGAACGAACGCCTCTCCAAATGCTCAGTTCTGAGAGATAAGTGTGTGTGAAGCCGTCCTTCACCTAGCTTGTTTGGAAACAAAGTTTCTTTCCAGTTGCAAACTACACTCCATACATATATATGGGGAGGTAGAAGCTCCAACTCGGTTTCATAGAGAAAACTGCAGGAAATTGAAACTGGCACTAGAAAACAGACTGAGAAACCAGTGTAAAATTTCTCCTGCAAACCGTTCCTTTTGCGCTAGATGAACGAAAGTCTCTACACATGCTCAGTTCTGAGTGATAAGTGTGTGTGGAAGCCGTCCTTCAACTAGCTTGCTGGGAACACAAAGTTTCTTTTAAGTAGCAAAATAAACTCCATACATATACATGCGGAAGTAATAGCTCAAATCGGTTTTACACTGAATATAGCAGGAATTTCAATCCGGCACTAGGAAACAGACTGAGAATGTTTAGTAAAATTTTCCCTTCAACCCGTTCCCTTTGTGCTAGATGAACGAACGTCTATCCACATGCTCAGTTCTGAGAGATAAGTGTGTGTGAAAGCAGTCCTTCACCAAGGTTGTTGGGAACACAAAGTTTCTTTAAGTTGCAAATCTACACTCCATAAATATATGGGGGTTTATAAGCTCCAACTCGGTTATACAGTGAAAACTGCATGAACTTCAAAACGGCACTAGGAAACAGATTGAGAAACCAGAGTAAATGTTTCCCTGCAAACCGTTCACTTTGTGCTAGATGAACGAACGTCTCTCCACATGCTCAGTTCTGAGAGATAAGTGGGTGTGAAAGCCGTACTTCACCAAGCTTGTTGGGAACACAAAGTTTCTTTTCAGTTGGAAACTCCACTCCATACATATATATGGGGAGGTACTAGCTCCAACTAGATTTTACACTGAAAACTGCAGGAGATTCAAACCGGCCCTAGGAAACTGTCTCAGAACCCAGAGTAAACGTTTATCCTGTAAACCGTGCCTTTTTCCTAGGTGAACGAAGGACTCTCCACATGCTCAGATCTGAGAGATTAGTTTGTGTGAAAGCCGTCCTTCACCTAGCTTGTAGGGAACACAAAGTTTCTTTTCAGTTACAAACTACACTCCATATATGTATAAAGGAAGGTCCTAGCTCCAACACGTTTTTGCAGTGAAAACTGCAGGAACTTCAAACGGCACTTGGAAACAGACAGAGGAAAATTAGAAAAATTTCCCCTGCAACCCGTTCCATTTGTGCTACATGAACGAACGTCTCTCCACATGCTCAGTTCTGAAAGATAATTGTGTGTGAAAGCCGTTCTTCACCTAGCTTTTTGGGAACACAAAGTTTCTTTTCATTGGCAATCTACACTCCATAAATATATATGGGGTGGTCGTAGCCCCAACTGGGTTTTACAGTGAAACCTGGAGGAACTTCAAACTGGCACTAGGAAACAGACTGAAATACCAGAGTAAAAGTTTCTCCTGCAACAATTTCCCTTTGTGCTAGGTGAACGAACGTCTCTCCACATGCTCAGTTATGAGAGAAAATTGTGTGTGAAAGCCGTTCTTCACCTAGCTTGTTGGGAACACAAAGATTCTTCTCAGTTGCAAACAACACTCCGTACATATAGATGGTTAGGTAATAGCTCCAACTATATTTTACAGAGAAAACTGAAGAAAGTTCCAACCGACACTAGGAAACACACTGAGAAACCAGAGTAAAATGATAACCTGCAAACATTTCCCTTTGTGCTAGATGAATGAAAGTCTCTACACATGATCAGTTCTGAGAGATAAGTGTGTGTGAAAGCCGTACTTCACCTAGCTTGTTGGGAACACAAAGATTCTTTTCAGTTGCAAACTACACTACATAAATATATATGGGGCGGTTCTAGCTCCAATTCGGTTTTACAGTGAAAACTGCAGAAATTTCAAACCAGCACTAGGAAATATACTCAGAACCCAGAGTAAAAGTTTCCCCTGTAAACCGATTCCTTTGTCCTAGGTGAATGAACGTCTCTCCACATGCTCAGTTCTGAGAGATAAGTGTGTGTGAAAGTCGGCCTTCACCTAGCTTGTTGGGAACACAAAGTTTCTTTTCAGTTGCAATCTACACTCAATACATATATATGGGGAGGTACTAGCTCCAACTAAGATTTACAGTGAAAACTGCAGAAATTTCAAACCAGCACTAGGAAACAGACTCAGAACCAAGAGAAACAGTTTCTCCTGCAACATCTTCCATTTAGCTAGGTGAACGAACGTCTCTCCACATGCTCAGTTCTGAAAGATATGTGTGTGTGGAAGTCTTCCTTCACCTAGGTTTTTGGGAACACATAGTTTCTTCTCAATTGCAAACTACAATCCATACATATATATGGGGATGTACTAGCTCCAACTCGTTTTTACAGAGAAAACTGCAGGAACTTCCAACCGGCACTATGAAACATATTGAGAATCCAGAGAATAATTTCTCCTGCAATCCGTTCCCTTGTGCTAGATGAATGAACGTCTCTCCACGTGCTCAGTTCTGAGAGATAAGTGGGTGTGAAAGCCGTCCTTCACCTAACTTGTTGGGAACACAAACGTTCTTTTCAGTTGAAAATTACACTCCATAAATATATATGGGGAGGTACTAGCTCCAACACGATTTTACAGTGAAAACTACAGGAACTTCAAACGGACACTAGGAAACATACTCAGAACCCAGAGAAAAAGTTTCTCCTGCCAACCGTTCCGTTTGTGCTATGTAAACGAACGTCACTCCGCATGCTCAGTTCTGAGAGGTAACTGTGTGTGAAAGCCGCCCTTCACCTAGATTTTTGTGAACACAAAGATTCTTTCAGTTGCAAACTACTGCATAAATATATGGGGTGGTATAATTTCCAACTCGGTTTTACAGTGAAAACTGCAGGAACTTCAATAAGACACTAGGAAACAGACTGAGAAAGCTTAGTAAAATTTCCCCTGCAACCCGTTCCCTTTGTGGTAGATGAACGAACGTCTCTCCAAAAGCTCAGTTCTGAGAGATAAGTGTGTGTGAAGTCGTCCTTCACATAGCTTGTTCGGAACACAAAGTTTCTATTCAGTTGCAAACCACAAACCATACATATATAAGGGTAGGTAATAGCTCCAACTCAGGTTTACAGTGAAAACTGCAGGTACTTCAAACTGGCACTAGAAAACAGACTGAGAAACCAGTGTAAAAGTTTCTCCTGCAAACCGTTCCTTTTGCGCTAGATGAACGAAAGTCTCTACACATGCTCAGTTCTGAGTGATAAGTGTGTGTGGAAGCCGTCCTTCAACTAGCTTGCTGGGAACACAAAGTTTCTTTTAAGTTGCAAAATAAACTCCATACATATACATGCGGAGGTACTAGCTCAAATCGGTTTTACACTGAATATAGCAGGAATTTCAATCCGGCACTAGGAAACAGACTGAGAATGCTGAGTAAAATTTTCCCTTCAAACCGTTCCCTTTGTGCTAGATGAACAAACGTCTATCCACATGCTCAGTTCTGAGAGATAAGTGTGTCTGAATGCAGTCAATCACCAAGATTGTTGGGAACACAAAGTTTCTTTAATCTGAACACTACACTCCATAAATATATGGGGGGGTATAAGCTCCAACTCGGTTTTACAGTGAAAACTGCAGGAACTTCCAACCGGCACTAGGAAACATATTGAGAAACCAGAGAATAATTTCTCCTGCAAACTTTTCCCTTTGTCCTAGATGAATGAACGTCTCTCCACATGCTCAGTTCTGAGAGGTAAGTGTGTGTGAAAGGCGTCCTTCACCTAGCTTGACGGGAACACAAAGTTTCTTTTCAGTTGCAAACTACACTCCTTACATATATATGGGGATTAACTAGCTCAAATCGATTTTACAGTGAAAACTGCAGGAACTTCAATAAGGAACAAGGAAACAGACTGAGAAAGCTTAGTAAAATTTCTCCTGCCAACCGTTCCCTTTCTGCTAGATGAACGAACGTCTCTCCACTTGCTCAGTTCTGAGAGATAAGTGGGTGTGAAAGCCGTCCTTCACCTAGCTTGTTGGGAACACAAACATTCTTTTAATTTGAAAACTGCACTCCATAAATATTTATGGGGAGGTACTAGCTCCAACACGATTTTACAGTGAAAAATACAGGAACTTCAAACCGGCACTAGGAAACAGACTCAGAACCCAGAGTAAAAGTTTCTCCTGCAACCCGTTATATTTGTGCTAGTTGAACGAACGTCACTCCGCATGCTCAGTTCTGAAAGATAAGTGTGTGTGAAAGCCGTCCTTCAGCTAGCTTGTTGGGAACACAAAGATTCTTTCAGTTGCACACTACACTGCATAAATATATGGGGAGATATAATCTCCAACTCGGTTTTACAGTGAAAAATGCAGGAACTTCAAACCGGCTGTAGGAAACAGACTGAGAAACCAGAGTAACAGTTTCTCCAGGTACCCGTTCAAATTGTGCTAGATGAACGAAAGTCTCTCCACATGCTCAGTTCTGAGAGATAAGTGTGTGTGAAAGCCATCCTTCACCTATTTGTTGAGAACGCAAAGATTCTTTTCATTTGCAAACTACAATCTGTACATATATATGGGGTGGTACTAGCCCCAAATGCGTTTTACATTGAAAACTGCATGAACTTCAAAACGGCACTAGTAAAAATCCTGAGAATCCAGAGTAAAAGTTTCTCCTGAAACCGGTTTCCTTTGTGCTAGATGAACGAACATCTCTCCAGATGCTCAGTTCTGAAAGATAAGTGTGTGTGGAAGTCATCCTTCACCTAGGTTTTTGGGAACACTTAGTTTCTTCTCAATTGCAAACTACAATCCATACATATATATGGGGATGTACTAGCTCCAACTCGTTTTTACAGAGAAAACTGCAGGATCTTCCAACCGGCACTATGAAACATATTGAGAAACCAGAGAATAATTTCTCCTGCAAACCGTTCCCTTTGTGCTAGATGAATGAAAGTCTCTCCACGTGCTCAGTTCTGAGAGGTAAGTGTTTGTGAAAGCCGTACTTCACCTAGCTTGTTGGGAACACAAAGTTTCTTTTCAGTTGCAAACTACACTCCATACATATATGTGGAGGGAATAGCTCAAATCGATTTTACAGTGAAAACTGCAGGAACTTCAATAAGGAACTAGGAAACAGACTGAGAATCTTAGTAAAATTTCTCCTGCCAACCGTTCCATTTGTGCTAGATGAACGAACGTCTCTCCACATGCTCAGTTCTGAGAGATAAGTGTGTGTGAAAGCCATCCTTCACCTATCTTGTTGAGAACGCAACGATTCTTTTCAGTTGCAAACTACAATCTGTACATATATATGGGGTGGTACTAGGCCCAAATGCGTTTTACACTGAAAACTGCACGAACTTCAAAACGGCACTAGTAAAAATCCTGAGAATCCAGAGTAAAAGTTTCTCCTGAAAACGGTTTCCTTTGTGCTAGATGAACGAACATCTCTCCAGATGCTCAGTTCTGAAAGATAAGTGTGTGTGAATCCGTCATTCAAACAGCTTGTTGGAAACACAAAGTTTCTTTTCAGTTGCAAATTGCACTCCATATATATAAACGGGGAGGTACAAGCTCCAACTCGATTTTACAGTGAAAACTGCAGGAACTTCAATAAGACACTAGGAAACAGACTGAGAAACTTAATTAAATTTCTCCTGCAACCCGTTCCCTTTGTGCTAGATGAATGAACGTCTCTCCAAATGCTCAGTTCTGAGAGATAAGTGTGTGTGAAGCCGTCCTTCAACTAGCTTGTTTGGAAACAAAGTTTCTTTCCAGTTGCAAACTACACTCCATACATATATATGGGGAGGTAGAAGCTCCAACTCGGTTTCATAGTGAAAACTGCAGGAACTTCAAACTGGCACTAGAAAACAAACTGAGAAACCAGTGTAAATGTTTCTCCTACAAAACATTCCTTTTGCGCTAGATGAACGAAAGTCTCTACACGTGCTCAGTTCTGAGTGATAAGTGTGTGTGGAAGCCGTCCTTCAAATAGCTTGCTGGGAACACAAAGTTTCATTTAAGTTGCAAAATAAACTCCATACATATACATGCGGAGGTACTAGCTCAAATCGGTTTTACACTGAATATAGCAGGAATTTCAATCCGGCACTAGGAAACAGACTGAGAATGCTGAGTAAAATTTTCCCTTCAACCCGTTCCCTTTGTGATAGATGAACGAACGTCTATCCACATGCTCAGTTCTGAGAGATAAGTGTGTCTGAAAGCAGTCCATCACCAAGCTTGTTAGGAACACAAAGTTTCTTTAAGTTGCAAACTACACTCCATAAATATATGGGGGGGTATAAGCTCCAACTCGGTTTTACAGTGAAAACTGCAGGAACTTCAAACAGGCACTAGGAAACAGATTGAGAAACCAGAGTAAAAGTTTCCCTGCAAACCGTTCCCTTTGTGCTAGATGAAAGAACGTCTCTCCACATGCTCAGTTCTGAGAGATAAGTGGGTGTGAAAGCCGAACTTCACCAAGCTTGTTGGGAACACAAATTTTCTTTTCAGTTGGAAACTACACTCCATACATATATATGGGGAGGTACTAGCTCCAACTCGATTTTACTCTGAAAACTGCAGGAAATTCAAACCGTCACTAGGAAGCAGTCTCAGAACACAGAGTATACGTTTCTCCTGTAAACCGTCCCTTTTTCCTAGGTGAACGAAGGACTCTCCACATGCTCAGATCTGAGAGATAAGTTTGTGTGAAAGCCGTCCTTCACCTAGCTTGTTGGGAACACAAAAATTCTTTTCAGTTGCAAACTACACTCCATACATATATATGGGGATGTACTAGCACCAACTGTGTTTTACAGTGAAAACTGCAGGAACTTCAAACTGGCACTAGGAAATAGACTGAGAAACCAGAGTAATAGTTTCCCCTGCAACCCATTCCTTTTGTGCTAGATGAAAGAACGTCTCTCCACATGCTCAGTTCTGAGAGGTAAGTTTGTGTGAAAGCCGCACTTCACTTAGCTTTTTGGGAACACAAAGTTTCTATTTAGTTGCAAACCACTATCCATACATATATAAGGGGTGTTACTAGCTCCAACTCGGGTTTACTGTGAAAACTGCTGGAACTTCACACCGGCACTAGGAAAAAGATTGAGAAACCAGAGATTAATTTATCCTGCAACCCGTTCCCTTTTTGGTAAATGAATGAATGTCTCTCCACATGCTCAGTTCTGAGAGATATGTGTGTGTGAATGCCGTACTTCACCTAGATTGTTTGGAAACAAAGTTTCTTTCCAGTTGCAAACTACACTCCATACATATATATGGGGAGGTAGTAGCTCCAACTCAGTTTCATAGTGAAAACTGCAGGAACTTCAAACTGGCACTAGAAAACAGACCGAGAAACCAGTGTAAAAGTTTCTCCTGCAAACTGTTCCTTTTGCGCTAGATGAACGAAAGTCTCTACACGTGCTCAGTTCTGAGTGATAAGTGTGTGTGGAAGCCGTCCTTCAAATAGCTTGCTGGGAACACAAAGTTTCATTTAATTTGCAAATAAACTCCATACATATACATGCGGAGGTACTAGCTCAAATCGGTTTTACACTGAATATAGCAGGAATTTCAATCCGGCACTAGGAAACAGACTGAGAATGCTGAGTAAAATTTTCCCTTCAACCCGTTCCCTTTGTGATAGATGAACGAACGTCTATCCACATGTTCAGTTATGAGAGATAAGTGTGTCTGAAAGCAGTCCATCACCAAGCTTGTTAGGAACACAAAGTTTCTTTAAGTTGCAAACTACACTCCATAAATATATGGGGGGGTATAAGCTCCAAATCGGTTTTACAGTGAAAACTGCAGGAACTTCAAACCGGCACTAGGAAACAGATAGAGAAACCAGAGTAAAAGTTTCCCTGCAAACCGTTCCTTTGTGCTAGATGAACGAACGTCTCTCCACATGCTTAGTTCTGAGATAAGTTTGTGTGAAAGCCGAACTTCACCAAGCTTGTTGGGAACACAAATTTTCTTTTAAGTTGGAAACTACACTCCATACATATATATGGGGAGGTACTAACTCCAACTCGATTTTACACTGAAAACTGCAGGAAATTCAAACCGTCACTAGGAAGCAATCTCAGAACACAGAGTAAACGTTTCTCCTGTAAACCGTCCCTTTTTCCTAAGTGAACGAAGGACTCTCCACATGCTCAGATCTGGGAGATAAGTTTGTGTGAAAGCCGTCCTTCACCTAGATTGTTGGGAACACAAAAATTCTTTTCAGTTGCAAACTACAATCCATACATATATATATGGGGAAGTACTAGCACCAACTGTGTTTTACAGAGATAACTGCAGGAACTTCAAAATGGCACTAGGAAATAGACTGAGAAACCAGAGTAATAGTTTCCCCTGCAACCCGTTCCTTTTGTGCTAGATGAAAGAACGTCTCTCCACATGCTCAGTTCTGAGAGATAAGTGTGTGTGAAAGCCGCACTTCACTTAGCTTGTTGGGAACACAAAGATTCTATTTAGTTGCAAACCACTATCCATACATATATAAGGGGAGTTACTAGCTCCAACTCGGGTTTACAGTGAAAACTGCTGGAACTTCACACCGGCACTAGGAAAAAGATTGAGAAACCAGAGATTAATTTATCCTGCAACCCGTTCCCTTTGTGGTAGATGAATGAATGTCTCTCCTCATGCTCAGTTCTGAGAGATAAGTGTGTGTGAAAGCCGTACTTCACCTAGATTGTTAGGAACACAAAGTTTCTTTTCAGCTGCAAACTACACTCCATACATATATATGGGGAGGTACTAGCTCCAACTGGGTTTTACAGTGAAAACTGCAGGAACTTCAAACTGGCACTAGGAAACAGACTGAAAAACCAGAGTAAAAGTTTCTCCTGCAACAAGTTCCATTTGTGCTAGGTGAACGAAAGTCTCTCCACATGCTCAGTTCTGAGAGAAATATGTGTGTGAAAGCCGTCCTTCACCTAGCTTGTTGGGAACGCAAAGATTCTTCTCAGTTGCAAACAACACTCCGTACATATATATGGGTAGGTAATAGCTCCAACTATGTTTTACAGAGAAAACTGAAGAAACTTCCAACCGACACTAGGAAACAAACTGAGAAACCAGAATAAAATGATAAACTGCAAACATTTCCATTTGTGCTAGATGAATGAAAGTCTCTCCACATGCTCAGTTCTGAGAGATATGTGTGTTTAAAAGCCGTACTTCACCTAGATTGTTGGAAACACAAAGATTCTTTTCAGATGCAAACTACACTACATACATATATATGGGGCGGTACTAGATCAAACTCGATTTTACAGTGAAAACTGCAGAAATTTCAAACTAGCACTAGGAAATATACTCAGAACGCAGAGTAAAAGTTTCCCCTGTAAACCGATTCATTTGTCCTAGGTGAATGAACGTCTCTCCACATGCTCAGTTCTGAGAGATAAGTGTGTGCGAAAGCCGGCCTTCACCTAGCTTGTTGGGAACACAAAGTTTCTTTTCAGTTGCAATCTACACTCAATACATATATATGGGGAGGTACTAGCTCCAAATAAGTTTTACCGTGAAAACTGCAGAAATTTCAAACCAGCACTAGGAAACAGACTCAGAACCCAGAGAAACAGTTTCTCCTGCAACCTCTTCCATTTAGCTAGGTGAACGAACGTCTCTCCACATGCTCAGTTCTGAAAGATAAGTGTGTGTGGAAGACATCCTTCACCTAGGTTTTTGGGAACACTTAGTTTCTTCTCAATTGCAAACTACAATCCATACATATATATGGGGATGTACTAGGTCCAACTCGTTTTTACAGAGAAAACTGCAGGATCTTCCAACCGGCACTATGAAACATATTGAGAAACCAGAGAATAATTTCTCCTGCAAACCGTTCCCTTTGTGCTAGATGAATGAACGTCTCTCCACGTGCTCAGTTCTGAGAGGTAAGTGTTTGTGAAAGGCGTCCTTCAACTAGCTTGTCGGGAACACAAAGTTTCTTTTCAGTTGCAAACTACACTCCATACATATATATGTGGAGGGAATAGCTCAAATCGATTTTACAGTGAAAACTGCAGGAACTTCAATAAGGAACTAGGAAACAGACTGAGAATCTTAGTAAAATTTCTCCTGCCAACCGTTCCATTTGTGCTAGATGAACGAACGTCTCTCCACATGCTCAGTTCTGAGAGATAAGTGTGTGTGAAAGCCGAACTTCAACTAGCTTGATGGGAACACAAAGTTTCTTTTCAGTTGAAAACTAAACTCCATAAATATATATGGAGAGGTACTAGCTCCAAATCGGTTTTACAGTGAAAACTGCAGGAACTTCAAACCGGCACTAGGTAACTGACTGAGAAACCAGAGAGCAAGTTTCACCTGCAACCCGTTCCCTTTGTGCTACATGAAAGAAAGTCTATCCACATGCTCAGTTCTGAGAGATAAGTGTGTGTGAAAGCCATCCTTCACCTATCTTGTTGAGAACGCAAAGATTCTTTTCAGTTGCAAACTACAATCTGTACATATATATGGGGTGGTACTAGCCCCAAATGCGTTTTACACTGAAAACTGCACGAACTTCAAAACGGCACTATTAAAAATCCTGAGAATCCAGAGTAAAAGTTTCTCCTGAAACCGGTTTCTTTGTGCTAGATGAACGAACATCTCTCCAGATGCTCAGTTCTGAAAGATAAGTGTGTGTGAAAGCCGTCATTCAACTAGCTTGTTGGAAACACAAAGTTTCTTTTCAGTTGCAAATTACACTCCATACATATAAACGGGGAGGTACTAGCTCCAACTCGATTTTACAGTGAAAACTGCAGGAACTTCAATAAGACACTAGGAAACAGACTGAGAAAGCTTAATTAAATTTTTCCTGCAACCCGTTCCCTTTGTGCTAGATGAACGAACGTCTCTCCATATGCTCAGTTCTGAGAGATAATTGTGTGTGAAGCCGTCCTTCACCTAGCTTGTATGGAAACAAAATTTCTTTCCAGTTGCAAACTACACTCCATACATATATATGGGGAGGTAGTAGCTCCAACTCAGTTTCATAGTGAAAACTGCAGGAACTTCAAACTGGCACTAGAAAACAGACCGAGAAACCAGTGTAAAAGTTTCTCCTGCAAACCGTTCGTTTTGCGCTAGATGAACGAAAGTCTCTACACGTGCTCAGTTCTGAGTGATAAGTGTGTGTGGAAGCCGTCCTTCAGATAGCTTGCTGGGAACACAAAGTTTCATTTAAGTTGCAAAATAAACTCCATACATATACATGCGGAGGTACTAGCTCAAATCGGTTTTACACTGAATATAGCAGGAATTTCAATCCGGCACTAGGAAACAGACTGAGAATGCTGAGTAAAATTTTCCCTTCAACCCGTTCCCTTTGTGATAGATGAACGAACGTCTATCCACATGCTCAGTTCTGAGAGATAAGTGTGTCTGAAAGCAGTCCATCACCAAGCTTGTTAGGAACACAAAGTTTCTTTAAGTTGCAAACTACACTCCATAAATATATGGGGGGGTATAAGCTCCAACTCGGATTTACAGTGAAAACTGCAGGAACTTCAAACCGGCACTAGGAAACAGATTGAGAAACCAGAGTAAAAGTTTCCCTGCAAACCGTTCCCTTTGTGCTAGATGAAAGAACGTCTCTCCACATGCTCAGTTCTGAGAGATAAGTGGGTGTGAAAGCCGAACTTCACCAAGCTTGTTGGGAACACAAAGTTTCTTTTCAGTTGGAAACTACACTCCATACATATATATGGGGAGGTACTAGCTCCAATCTCGATTTTACACTGAAAACTGCAGGAAATTCAAACCGTCACTAGGAAGCAGTCTCAGAACTCAGAGTAAACGTTTCTCCTGTAAACCGTCCCTTTATCCTAGGTGAACGAAGGACTCTCCACATGCTCAGATCTGAGAGATAAGTTTGTGTGAAAGCCGTCCTTCACCTAGCTTGTTGGGAACACAAAAATTCTTTTCAGTTGCAAACTACACTCCATACATATATATGGGGAGGTACTAGCACCAACTGTGTTTTACAGTGAAAACTGCAGGAACTTCAAACTGGCACTAGGAAATAGACTGAGAAACCAGAGTAATAGTTTCCCCTGCAACCCATTCCTTTTGTGCTAGATGAAAGAACGTCTCTCCACATGCTCAGTTCTGAGAGGTAAGTTTGTGTGAAAGCCGCACTTCACTTAGCTTGTTGGGAACACAAAGTTTCTATTTAGTTGCAAACCACCATCCATACATATATAAGGGGAATTACTAGCTCCAACTCGGGTTTACTGTGAAAACTGCTGGAACTTCACACCGGCACTAGGAAAAAGATTGAGAAACCAGAGATTAATTTATCCTGCAACCCGTTCCCTTTGTGGTAGATGAATTAATGTCTCTCCACATGCTCAGTTCTGAGAGATAAGTGTGTGTGAAAGCCGTACTTCACCTAGATTGTTAGGAACACAAAGTTTCTTTTCAGTTGCAAACTACACTCCATACATATATATGGGGAGGTAGTAGCTCCAACTCGGTTTCATAGTGAAAACTGCAGGAACTTCAAACTGGCACTAGAAAACAGACCGAGAAACCAGTGTAAAAGTTTCTCCTGCAAACCGTTCCTTTTGCGCTAGATGAACGAAAGTCTCTACACGTGCTCAGTTCTGAGTGATAAGTGTGTGTGGAAGCCGTCCTTCAAATAGCTTGCTGGGAACACAAAGTTTCATTTAAGTTGAAAAATAAACTCCATACATATACTTGCGGAGGTACTAGCTCAAATTGGTTTTACACTGAATATAGCAGGAATTTCAATCCGGCACTAGGAAACAGACTGAGAATGCTGAGTAAAATTTTCCCTTCAACCCGTTCCCTTTGTGATAGATGAACGAACGTCTATCCACATGCTCAGTTCTGAGAGATAAGTGTGTCTGAAAGCAGTCCATCACCAAGCTTGTTAGGAACAAAAAGTTTCTTTAAGTTGCAAACTACACTCCATAAATATATGGGGGGTATAAACTCCAACTCGGTTTTACAGTGAAAACTGCAGGAACTTCAAACCGGCACTAGGAAACAGATTGAGAAACCAGAGTAAAAGTTTCCCTGCAAACCGTTCCCTTTGTGCTAGATGAAAGAACGTCTCTCCACATGCTCAGTTCTGAGAGATAAGTGGGTGTGAAAGCCGAACTTCACCAAGCTTGTTGGGAACACAAAGATTCTTCTCAGTTGCAAACAACACTCCGTACATATATGGGTAGGTAATAGCTCCAACTATGTTTTACAGAGAAAACTGAAGAAACTTCCAACCGACACTAGGAAACAACCTGAGAAACCAGAGTAAAATGATAACCTGCAAACATTTCCATTTGTGCTAGATGAATGAAAGTCTCTCCACATGCTCAGTTCTGAGAGATAAGTGTGTGTGAAAGCCGTACTTCACCTAGCTTGTTGGAAACACAAAGATTCTTTTCAGATGCAAACTACACTACATACATATATATGGGGCGGTACTAGCTCAAACTCGTTTTTACAGTGAAAACTGCAGAAATTTCAAACCAGCACTAGGAAATATACTCAGAACGCAGAGTAAAAGTTTCCCCTGTAAACCGATTCATTTGTCCTAGGTGAATGAACGTCTCTCCACATGCTTAATTCTGAGAGATAAGTGTGTGTGAAAGCCGGCCTTCACCTAGCTTGTTGGGAACACAAAGTTTCTTTTAAGTTGCAATCTACACTCTATACATATATATGGGGAGGTACTAGCTCCAACTAGGTTTTACCGTGAAAACTGCAGAAATTTCAAACCAGCACTATGAAACAGACTCAGAACCCAGAGAAACAGTTTCTCCTGCAACCTCTTCCATTTAGCTAGGTGAACGAACGTCTCTCCACATGCTCAGTTCTGAAAGATAAGTGTGTGTGGAAGTCATCTTTCACCTAGGTTTTTGGGAACACATAGTTTCTTCTCAATTGCAAACTACAATCCATACATATATATGGGGATGTACTAGGTCCAACTCGTTTTTACAGAGAAAACTGCAGGATCTTCCAACCGGCACTATGAAACATATTGAGAAACCAGAGAATAATTTCTCCTGCAAACCGTTCCCTTTGTGCTAGATGAATGAACGTCTCTCCACGTGCTCAGTTCTGAGAGGTAAGTGTTTGTGAAAGGCGTCCTTCAACTAGCTTGTCGGGAACACAAAGTTTCTTTTCAGTTGCAAACTACACTCCATACATATATATGTGGAGGGAATAGCTCAAATCGATTTTACAGTGAAAACTGCAGGAACTTCAATAAGGAACTAGGAAACAGACTGAGAATCTTAGTAAAATTTCTCCTGCCAACCGTTCCATTTGTGCTAGATGAACGAACGTCTCTCCACATGCTCAGTTCTGAGAGATAAGTGTGTGTGAAAGCCGAACTTCAACTAGCTTGATGGGAACACAAAGTTTCTTTTCAGTTGAAAACTAAACTCCATAAATATATATGGGGAGGTACTAGCTCCAAATCGGTTTTACAGTGAAAACTGCAGGAACTTCAAACCGGCACTAGGTAACTGACTGAGAAACCAGAGAGCAAGTTTCACCTGCAACCCGTTCCCTTTGTGCTACATGAAAGAAAGTCTATCCACATGCTCAGTTCTGAGAGATAAGTGTGTGTGAAAGCCATCCTTCACCTATCTTGTTGAGAACGCAAAGATTCTTTTCAGTTGCAAACTACAATCTGTACATATATATGGGGTGGTACTAGCCCCAAATGCGTTTTACACTGAAAACTGCACGAACTTCAAAACGGCACTAGTAAATATCCTGAGAATCCAGAGTAAAAGTTTCTCCTGAAACCGGTTTCTTTGTGCTAGATGAACGAACATCTCTCCAGATGCTCAGTTCTGAAAGATAAGTGTGTGTGAAAGCCGTCATTCAACTAGCTTGTTGGAAACACAAAGTTTCTTTTCAGTTGCAAATTACACTCCATACATATAAACGGGGAGGTACTAGCTCCAACTCGATTTTACAGTGAAAACTGCAGGAACTTCAATAAGACACTAGGAAACAGACTGAGAAAGCTTAATTAAATTTTTCCTGCAAACCGTTCCCTTTGTGCTAGATGAACGAACGTCTCTCCAAATGCTCAGTTCTGAGAGATAAGTGTGTGTGAAGCCGTCCTTCACCTAGCTTGTATGGAAACAAAATTTCTTTCCAGTTGCAAACTACACTCCATACATATATATGGGGAGGTAGTAGCTCCAACTCAGTTTCATAGTGAAAACTGCAGGAACTTCAAACTGGCACTAGAAAACAGACTGAGAAACCAGTGTAAAAGTTTCTCCTGCAAACCGTTCCTTTTGCGCTAGATGAACGAAAGTCTCTACACGTGCTCAGTTCTGAGTGATAAGTGTGTGTGGAAGCCGTCCTTCAAATAGCTTGCTGGGAACACAAAGTTTCATTTAAGTTGCAAAATAAACTCCATACATATACATGCGGAGGTACTAGCTCAAATCGGTTTTACACTGAATATAGCAGGAATTTCAATCCGGCACTAGGAAACAGACTGAGAATGCTGAGTAAAATTTTCCCTTCAACCCGTTCCCTTTGTGATAGATGAACGAACGTCTATCCACATGCTCAGTTCTGAGAGATAAGTGTGTCTGAAAGCAGTCCATCACCAAGCTTGTTAGGAACACAAAGTTTCTTTAAGTTGCAAACTACACTCCATAAATATATGGGGGGGTATAAGCTCCAACTCGGATTTACAGTGAAAACTGCAGGAACTTCAAACAGGCACTAGGAAACAGATTGAGAAACCAGAGTAAAAGTTTCCCTGCAAACCGTTCCCTTTGTGCTAGATGAAAGAACGTCTCTCCACATGCTCAGTTCTGAGAGATAAGTGGGTGTGAAAGCCGAACTTCACCAAGCTTGTTGGGAACACAAAGTTTCTTTTCAGT
The DNA here is from genome assembly GCF_009834535.1 of Camelus ferus. Classification (NCBI taxonomy): domain Eukaryota; kingdom Metazoa; phylum Chordata; class Mammalia; order Artiodactyla; family Camelidae; genus Camelus; species Camelus ferus. The sequence continues at coordinate 68,555 of NW_022589668.1, read as the reverse complement.
TGGAAACTACACTCCATACATATATATGGGGAGGTACAAGCTCCAACTCGATTTTACACTGAAAACTGCAGGAAATTCAAACCGTCACTAGGAAGCAGTCTCAGAACTCAGAGTAAACGTTTTTCCTGTAAACCGTCCCTTTATCCTAGGTGAATGAAGGACTCTCCACATGCTCAGATCTGAGAGATAAGTTTGTGTGAAAGCCGTCCTTCACCTAGCTTGTTGGGAACACAAAAATTCTTTTCAGTTGCAAACTACACTCCATACATATATATGGGGAGGTACTAGCACCAACTGTGTTTTACAGTGAAAACTGCAGGAACATCAAACTGGCACTAGGAAATAGACTGAGAAACCAGAGTAATAGTTTCCCCTGCAACCCATTCCTTTTGTGCTAGATGAAAGAACGTCTCTCCACATGCTCAGTTCTGAGAGGTAAGTTTGTGTGAAAGCCGCACTTCACTTAGCTTGTTGGGAACACAAAGTTTCTATTTAGTTGCAAACCACCATCCATACATATATAAGGGGAGTTACTAGCTCCAACTCGGGTTTACTGTGAAAACTGCTGGAACTTCACACCGGCACTAGGAAAAAGATTGAGAAACCAGAGATTAATTTACCCTGCAACCCGTTCCCTTTGTGGTAGATGAATTAATGTCTCTCCACATGCTCAGTTCTGAGAGATAAGTGTGTGTGAAAGCCGTACTTCACCTAGATTGTTAGGAACACAAAGTTTCTTTTCAGTTGCAAACTACACTCCATACATATATATGGGGAGGTAGTAGCTCCAACTCGGTTTCATAGTGAAAACTGCAGGAACTTCAAACTGGCACTAGAAAACAGACCGAGAAACCAGTGTAAAAGTTTCTCCTGCAAACCGTTCCTTTTGCGCTAGATGAACGAAAGTCTCTACACGTGCTCAGTTCTGAGTGATAAGTGTGTGTGGAAGCCGTCCTTCAAATAGCTTGCTGGGAACACAAAGTTTCATTTAAGTTGAAAAATAAACTCCATACATATACATGCGGAGGTACTAGCTCAAATCGGTTTTACACTGAATATAGCAGGAATTTCAATCCGGCACTAGGAAACAGACTGAGAATGCTGAGTAAAATTTTCCCTTCAACCCGTTCCCTTTGTGATAGATGAACGAACGTCTATCCACATGCTCAGTTCTGAGAGATAAGTGTGTCTGAAAGCAGTCCATCACCAAGCTTGTTAGGAACAAAAAGTTTCTTTAAGTTGCAAACTACACTCCATAAATATATGGGGGGTATAAACTCCAACTCGGTTTTACAGTGAAAACTGCAGGAACTTCAAACCGGCACTAGGAAACAGATTGAGAAACCAGAGTAAAAGTTTCCCTGCAAACCGTTCCCTTTGTGCTAGATGAAAGAACGTCTCTCCACATGCTCAGTTCTGAGAGATAAGTGGGTGTGAAAGCCGAACTTCACCAAGCTTGTTGGGAACACAAAGATTCTTGTCAGTTGCAAACAACACTCCGTACATATATATGGGTAGGTAATAGCTCCAACTATGTTTTACAGAGAAAACTGAAGAAACTTCCAACCGACACTAGGAAACAAACTGAGAATCCAGAGTAAAATGATAACCTGCAAACATTTCCATTTGTGCTAGATGAATGAAAGTCTCTCCACATGCTCAGTTCTGAGAGATAAGTGTGTGTGAAAGCCGTACTTCACCTAGCTTGTTGGAAACACAAAGATTCTTTTCAGATGCAAACTACACTACATACATATATATGGGGCGGTACTAGCTCAAACTCGTTTTTACAGTGAAAACTGCAGAAATTTCAAACCAGCACTAGGAAATATACTCAGAACGCAGAGTAAAAGTTTCCCCTGTAAACCGATTCATTTGTCCTAGGTGAATGAACGTCTCTCCACATGCTTAATTCTGAGAGATAAGTGTGTGTGAAAGCCGGCCTTCACCTAGCTTGTTGGGAACACAAAGTTTCTTTTAAGTTGCAATCTACACTCTATACATATATATGGGGAGGTACTAGCTCCAACTAGGTTTTACCGTGAAAACTGCAGAAATTTCAAACCAGCACTAGGAAACAGACTCAGAACCCAGAGAAACAGTTTCTCCTGCAACCTCTTCCATTTAGCTAGGTGAACGAACGTCTCTCCACATGCTCAGTTCTGAAAGATAAGTGTGTGTGGAAGTCATCTTTCACCTAGGTTTTTGGGAACACATAGTTTCTTCTCAATTGCAAACTACAATCCATACATATATATGGGGATGTACTAGGTCCAACTCGTTTTTACAGAGAAAACTGCAGGATCTTCCAACCGGCACTATGAAACATATTGAGAAACCAGAGAATAATTTCTCCTGCAAACCGTTCCCTTTGTGCTAGATGAATGAACGTCTCTCCACGTGCTCAGTTCTGAGAGGTAAGTGTTTGTGAAAGGCGTCCTTCAACTAGCTTGTCGGGAACACAAAGTTTCTTTTCAGTTGCAAACTACACTCCATACATATATATGTGGAGGGAATAGCTCAAATCGATTTTACAGTGAAAACTGCAGGAACTTCAATAAGGAACTAGGAAACAGACTGAGAATCTTAGTAAAATTTCTCCTGCCAACCGTTCCATTTGTGCTAGATGAACGAACGTCTCTCCACATGCTCAGTTCTGAGAGATAAGTGTGTGTGAAAGCCGAACTTCAACTAGCTTGATGGGAACACAAAGTTTCTTTTCAGTTGAAAACTAAACTCCATAAATATATATGGGGAGGTACTAGCTCCAAATCGGTTTTACAGTGAAAACTGCAGGAACTTCAAACCGGCACTAGGTAACTGACTGAGAAACCAGAGAGCAAGTTTCACCTGCAACCCGTTCCCTTTGTGCTACATGAAAGAAAGTCTATCCACATGCTCAGTTCTGAGAGATAAGTGTGTGTGAAAGCCATCCTTCACCTATCTTGTTGAGAACGCAAAGATTCTTTTCAGTTGCAAACTACAATCTGTACATATATATGGGGTGGTACTAGCCCCAAATGCGTTTTACACTGAAAACTGCACGAACTTCAAAACGGCACTAGTAAAAATCCTGAGAAACCAGAGTAAAAGTTTCTCCTGAAAACGGTTTCTTTGTGCTAGATGAACGAACATCTCTCCAGATGCTCAGTTCTGAAAGATAAGTGTGTGTGAAAGCCGTCATTCAACTAGCTTGTTGGAAACACAAAGTTTCTTTTCAGTTGCAAATTACACTCCATACATATAAACGGGGAAGTACTAGCTCCAACTCGATTTTACAGTGAAAACTGCAGGAACTTCAAAAAGACACTAGGAAACAGACTGAGAAAGCTTAATTAAATTTCTCCTGAAACCCGTTCCCTTTGTGCTAGATGAACGAACGTCTCTCCAAATGCTCTGTTCTGAGAGATAATTGTGTGTGAAGCCGACCTTCACCTAGCTTGTTTGGAAACAAAGTTTCTTTCCAGTTGCAAACTACACTCCATACATATATATGGGTAGGTAGTAGCTCCAACTCGGTTTCATAGTGAAAACTGCAGGAACTTCAAACTGGCACTAGAAAACAGACCGAGAAACCAGTGTAAAAGTTTCTCCTGCAAACCGTTCCTTTTGCGCTAGATGAACGAAAGTCTCTACACGTGCTCAGTTCTGAGTGATAAGTGTGTGTGGAAGCCGTCCTTCAAATAGCTTGCTGGGAACACAAAGTTTCATTTAAGTTGCAAAATAAACTCCATACATATACATGCGGAGGTACTAGCTCAAATCGGTTTTACACTGAGTATAGCAGGAATTACAATCCGGCACTAGGAAACAGACTGAGAATGCTGAGTAAAATTTTCCCTTCAACCCGTTCCCTTTGTGATAGATGAACGAACGTCTATCCACATGCTCAGATCTGAGAGATAAGTGTGTCTGAAAGCAGTACATCACCAAGCTTTTTAGGAACACAAAGTTCCTTTAAGTTGCAAACTACACTCCATAAATATATGGGGGGTATAAGCTCCAACTCGGTTTTACAGTGAAAACTGCAGGAACTTCAAACCGGCACTAGGAAACAGATGGAGAAACCACAGTAAAAGTTTCCCTGCAAACCGTTCCCTTTGTGCTAGATGAACGAACGTCTATCCACATGCTCAGTTCTGAGAGATAAGTGGGTGTGAAAGCCGAACTTCACCAAGCTTGTTGGTAACACAAAGTTTCTTTTCAGTTGGAAACTGCACTCCATACATATATATGGGGCGGTACTAGCTCAAACTCGTTTTTACAGTGAAAACTGCAGAATTTTCAAACCACCACTAGGAAATATACTCAGAACGCAGAGTAAAAGTTTCCCCTGTAAACCGATTCATTTGTCCTAGGTGAATGAACGTCTCTCCACATGCTCAGTTCTGACAGATTTGTGTGTGTGAAAGCCGGCCTTCACCTAGCTTGTTGGGAACACAAAGTTTCTTTTCAGTTGCAATCTACACTCAATACATATATATGGGGAGGTACTAGCTCCAACTAGGTTTTACCGTGAAAACTGCAGAAATTTCAATCCAGCACTAGGAAACAGACTCAGAACCCAGAGAAACAGTTTCTCCTGCAACCTCTTCCATTTAGCTAGGTGAACGAACGTCTCTCCACATGCTCAGTTCTGAAAGATAAGTGTGTGTGGAAGTCATCCTTCAACTAGGTTTTTGGGAACACATAGATTCTTCTCAATTGCAAACTACAATCCATACATATATATGGGGATGTACTAGCTCCAACTCGTTTTTACAGAGAAAACTGCAGGTACTTCCAACCGGCACTATGAAACATATTGAGAAACCAGAGAATAATTTCAGCTGCAAACCGTTCCCTTTGTGCTAGATGAATGAACGTCTCTCCACGTGCTCAGTTCTGAGAGGTAAGTGTTTGTGAAAGGCGTCCTTCAACTAGCTTGTCGGGAACACAAAGTTTCTTTTCAGTTGCAAACTACACTCCATACATATATATGTGGATGGAATAGCTCAAATCGATTTTACAGTGAAAACTGCAGGAACTTCAATAAGGAACTAGGAAACAGACTGAGAATCTTACTAAAATTTCTCCTGCCAACCGTTCCATTTGTGCTAGATGAACGAACGTCTCTCCACATGCTCAGTTCTGAGAGATAAGTTTGTGTGAAAGCCGTCCTTCACCTAACTTGTTGGGAACCCAAACGTTCTTTTCAGTTGAAAATTACACTCCATAAATATATATGGGGAGGTACTAGCTCCAACACGATTTTACAGTGAAAACTACAGGAACTTCAAATCGACACTAGGAAACAGACTCAGAACCCAGAGAAATGGTTTCTCCTGCAAACCGTTCCGTTTGTGCTATGTAAACGAACGTCACTCCGCATGCTCAGTTATGAGAGATAAGTGTGTGTGAAAGCCGCCCTTCACCTAGCTTTTTTGGAACACAAAGATTCTTTCAGTTGCAAACTACTGCATAAATATATGGGGAGGTATAATCTCCAACTCGGTTTTACAGTGAAAACTGCAGGAACTTCCATAAAACACTAGGAAACAGACTGAAAAAGCTTAGTACAATTTCCCCTGCAAACTGTTCCCTTTGTGCTAAATGAACGAACGTCTCTCCAAAAGCTCAGTTCTGAGAGATAAGTGTATGTGAAGTCGTTCTTCAACTACCTTGTTTATAAACAAAGTTTCTTTGCAGTTGCAAACTACACTCCATACATATATATGGGGAGGTATTAGCTCCACCTCGGTTTCATAGTGAAAACTGCAGGAACTTCAAACTGGCACTAGAAAACAAACTGAGAAACCAGTGTAAAAGTTTCTCCTGCAAATGGTTCCTATTGCACTAGATGAACGAAAGTCTCTCCACATGCTCAGTTCTGAGTGATAAGTGTGTGTGGAAGCCGTCTTTCAACTAGCTTGCTGGGAACACAAAGTTTCTTTTAAGTTGCAAAATAATCTCCATACATATACATGCGGAGGTAGTAGCTCAAATCGGTTTTACACTGAATATAGCAGGAATTTCAATCCGGCACTAGGAAACAGACTGAGAATGCTGAGTAAAATTTTCCCTTCAACCCGTTCCCTTTGTGCTAGATGAATGAACGTCTATCCACATGCTCAGTTCTGAGAGATAAGTGTGTCTGAATGCAGTCAATCACCAAGCTTGTTGGGAACACAAAGTTTCTTTAATCTGAACACTACATTCCATAAATATATGGGGGGGTATAAGCTCCAATTCGGTTTTACAGTGAAAACTGCAGGAACTTCAAACCGGCACTAGGAAACAGATTGAGAAACCAGAGTAAAAGTTTCCCTGCAAACCGTTCCCTTTGTGTTAGATTAACGAACGTCTCTCCACATGCTCAGTTCTGAGATATGTGGGTGTGAAAGCGGTACTTCACCAAGCTTGTTGGGAACACAATGTTTCTTTTCAGTTGGAAACTACACTCCATATATATATATGGGGAGGTACTAGCTCCAACACGATTTTACACTGAAAACTGCAGGAAATTCAAACCAGCACTAGGAAACTGTCTCAGAACCCACAGTAAACGTTTCTCCTGTAAAACGTCCCTTTTTTCTACGTGAACGAATGTCTCTCCACATGCTCAGATATGAGATATAAGTTTGTGTGAAAGCCGTCCTTCACCTAGCTTGTTGGAAACACTAAAATTTTTTTCAGTTGCAAACTACACTCCATACATATATATGGGGAGGATTTAACTCCAACAGTCTTTTACAGTGAAAACTGCAGGTAACTCAAACTGGCACTAGGAATTATACTGAGAAACCAGGGTAATAGTTTCCCCTGTAACCAGTTCCTTTTGTGCTAGATGAAAGAACGTCTCTCCACATGCTCAGTTCTGAGAGAAAAGCGAGTGTGAAAGCCGCACTTCACCTAGCTTATTGGGAACACAACGTTTCTATTCAGTTGCAAACCACTATCCATACATATATAAGGGGAGGTACTAGCTCCAACTCGGGTTTACAGTGAAAACTGCTGGAAATTCACACCGGCACTAGGAAAAAGATTGAGAAACCAGAAAATAATTTATCCTGCAAACCGTTCTATTTGTGGTAGATGAATGAATGTCTCTCCACATGCTCAGGTCTGAGAGATAAGTGTGTGTGAAAGACATACTTCACCTAGATTGTTAGGAACACAAAGTTTTTTTCAGTTGCAAACTACACTCCATACATGTATAAAGGGAGGTCCTAGCTCCAACTCGGTTTTGCAGTGAAAACTGCAGGAACTTCAAACAGCACTTGGAAACAGACTGAGAAAAATTAGTAAAATTTCCCCTGCAACCCGTTCCCTTTGTGCTAGGTGAACGAACGTCTCTCCACATGCTCAGTTCTGAGAGAAAAGTGTGTGTGAAAGCCGTCCTTCACCTAGCTTGTTGGGAACGCAAAGATTCTTCTCAGTTGCAAACAACACTCCGTACATATATATGGGTAGTTACTAGCTCCAACTATGTTTTACAGAGAAAACTGAAGAAACTTCCAACCGACACTAGGAAACACACTGAGAAACCAGAGTAATATGATAACCTGCAAACATTTCCCTATGTGCTAGATGAATGAAAGTCTCTCCACATGCTCAGTTTTGAGAGATAATTGTGTGTGAAAGCCGTACTTCACCTAGCTTTTTGGGAACACCAAGATTGATTTCAGTTGCAAACTACACTACATATATATATATGGGGCGGTACTAGCTCCAACTCGATTTTACAGTGAAAGCTGCAGAAATTTCAAACCAGCACTTGGAAACATACTCAGAACCCAGAGTATAAGTTTCTCCTGTAAACCGTTTCCTTTGTCCTAGGTGAATGAACGTCTCTCCACATGCTCAGTTCTGAGAGATTTGTGTGTGTGAAAGCCGGGCTTCACCTAGCTTGTTGGGAACACAAAGTTTCTTTTCAGTTGCAATCTACACTCAATACATATATATGGGGTGGTACTTGCTCCAACTAGTTTTTACCGTGAAAACTGCAGAAATTTCAAACCAGCACTAGGAAACTGACTCAGAACCCAGAGAAACAGTTTCTCCTGCAACCTCTTCCATTTAGCTAGGTGAACGAACGTCTCTCCACATGCTCAGTTCTGAAAGATAAGTGTGTGTGTAAGTCATCCTTCACCTAGGTTTTTGTGAACACATAGTTTCTTCTCAATTGCAAACTACAAACCTTACATATACATGGGGATGTACTAGCTCCAACAGGTTTTTACAGAGAAAACTGCAGGAACTTCCAACCGGCACTATGAAACATATTGAGAAACCAGAGAATAATTTCTCCTGCAAACCGTTCCCTTTGTGCTAGATGAATGAACGTCTCTCCACATGCTCAGTTCTGAGAGGTTAGCTTGTGTGAAAGGCGTCCTTCACCTAGCTTGTCGGGAACACAAAGTTTGTTTTCAGTTGTAAACTACACTCCATACATATATATGGGGAGGTACAAGCTCAAATCGATTATACAGTGAAAACTGCAGGAACTTCTATAAGGAACTAGGAAACAGACTGAGAAAGCTTAGTAAAATTTCTCCTGCAACCCGTTCCCTTTGTGGTAGATGAACGAACGTCTCTCCCCATGCTCAGTTCTGAGAGATATTTGGGTGTGAAAGCCGTCCTTCACCTAGCTTGTTGGGAACACAAACATTCTTTTCATTTCAAAACTACACTCCATAAATATATATGGGGAGGTACTAGCTCCAACACGATTTTACAGTGAAAACTACAGGAACATTCAACCGACACTAGGAAACAGACTCAGAACCCAGAGAAAAAGTTTCTCCTGCAAACCGTTCTGTTTTTGCTATGTGAACGAACGTCACTCCGCATTCTCAGTTCTGAGAGATAAGTGTGTGTGAAAGCCATCCTTCACCTAGCTTTGGGAACACAAACATTCTTTCAGTTGCTAACTACTGCATAAATATATGGGGAGGTATAATCTCCAACTCGGTTTTAGAGTGAAAACTGCAGGAACTTCAAACCGGCTCTAGGAAACAGACTGAGAAACCAGAGTAACAATTTCTGAAGGTACCCGTTCCCATTGTGCTAGATGAACGAACGTCTCTCCACATGCTCAGTTCTGAGAGATAAGTGTGTGTGAAAGCCGTCTTTCACCTAGCTTGTTGGGAACACAAAGTTTCTTTTCAGTTGAAAACTAACCTCCATAAATATATATTGGGAGGTACTAGCTCCAACTCGATTTTACAGTGAAAACTGCAGGAACTTCAATCCGGCACTAGGAAACTGACTGAAAAACCAGAGAGCAAGTTTCCCCTGCAACCAGTTCCCTTTGTGCTACATGAAAGAAATTCTCTCCACGTGCTCATTTCTGAGAGATGTGTGTGTGAAAGCCATTCTTCAACTATCTTGTTGAGAACGCAAAGTATCTTTTCAGTTGCAAACTACACTCCGTACATATATATGGGGGGGTACTAGCCCCAAATGGGTTTTACTGTGAAAAGTGCACGAACTTCAAATTGGCACTAGGAAAATCCTGAGAAACCAGAGTAAAAGTTTCTTCTGAAACCGGTTTCCTTTGTGCTAGTTGAACGAACATCTCTCCACATGCTCAGTTCTGAAAGATAAGTGTGGGTGAAAGCCGCCCTTCAACTAGCTTGTTGGAAACACAAAGTTTCTTTTCAGTTGCAAATTACACTCCATACATATATATGAAGAGGTACTAGCTCCAAATCGTTTTTACAGTGAAAACTGCAGGAACTTCAATAAGACACTAGGAAACAGACTGAGAAAGCTGAGTAAAATTTCTCCTGCAACCTGTTCCCTTTGTGCTAGATGAACGAACGTCTCTCCAATGCTCAGTTCTGAGAGATAAGTATGTGTGAAAGCCGTCCTTCACCTAGCTTGTTTTTAAACAAAGTTTTTTCCAGTTGCAAACTACACTCTATATATATATATGGGGATTTAGTAACTCCAATTCGGTTTCATAGTGAAAACTGCAGGAATTTCAAACTGGCACTAGAAAACAGACTGAGAAACCAGTGTATAATTTTCTCCTGCAACCCGTTCCTTTAGTGCTAGATGAACGAAAGTCTCTCCACATGCTCAGTTCTGAGTGATAAGTGTGTGTGGAAGCCGTCCTTCAACTAGCTTGCTGGGAACACAAAGTTTCTTTTAAGTTGCCAAATGAACTCCATATATATACATGCGGAGGTACTAGCTCAAATCGGTTTTACAATGAATTTAGCAGGAAATTCAATCCGGCACTAGGAAACATAATGAGAATGCTGAGTAAAATTTTCCCTTCAAACCGTTCCCTTTGTGCTAGATGAACGAACGTCTATCCACATGCTCAGTTCTGAGAGATAAGTGTGTCTGAAAGCAGTCCATCACCAAGCTTTTTGGGAACACAAAGTTTCTTTAAGTTGCAAACTACACTAAATAAATATATGGGGGTTATAAGCTCCAACTCGTTTTTACAGTGAAATCTGCTGGAACTTCAAACCGGCACTAGGAATCAGATTGAGAAACCAGAGTAATAGTTTCCCCTGCAATCCTTTCCCTTTGTGCTAGATGAACGAACATCTCTCCACATGCTCAGTTCTGAGAGAAAAGTGTGTGTGAAAGCCGTACTTCACCAAGCTTGTTGGGAACACAAAGTTTCTTTTCAGATGCAAACTACACTCCATACATATAAATGGGGAGGTACTAGCTCCAACTCGGTTTTACACTGAAAACTGCAGGAACTTAAAACCGGCACTAGGAAACAGTCTCAGAACCCAGAGTAAATGTTTCTCCTGTAAACCGTCCCTTTTTCCCAGGTGAAAGAACGTCTCTCCACATGCTCAGATCTGAGAGATAAGTTTGTGTGAAAGCCGTCCTTCAACTAGCTTGTTGGGAACACAAAAATACTTTGCAGTTGCAAACTACACTCCATACATATATATGGGGAGGTCTTATCTCCAAATGGATTTTACAGAGAAAACTGCAGGAACTTCAAACTGGCACTAGGAAATAGACTGAGAAACCAGAGTTATAGTTTCAACTGCAACACGTTCCTTTTTTGCTAGATGAAAGAACATCTATCCACATGTTCAGTTCTGAGAGATAAGTGTGTGTGAAAGCAAGACATCTCCAATCATGTTGGGAACACAAAGTTTCTTTTAAGTTGCAAACTACACTCCAAGATTATACGGGGAGGTATAAACTCCAACTAGGTTTTACAGTGAAACCTGCAGGAACTTCAATCCGGCACTACGAAACAGATTGAGAAACCAGAGTAAAAGTTTCCCTGCAAACCGTTCCCTTTGTGCTAGATGAATGAACGTCTCTCTAGATGCTCAGTTCTGAGAAATAAGTGTGTGTGAAAGCCGTCCTTCATCAAGCTTGTTGGAAACACAAAGTTTCTTTTCAGTTGCAAAATACACTCCATACATATATATATGGGGAGATACTAGCTTCAAAACTGTTTTACAGTGAAAACTGCAGGAAATTCAAACCGACACTAGGAAACAGTCTCAGAACCCAGAGTAAAAGTTTTTCCTGTAAAGCATCCCTTTGTCCTTATTGAACGAACGTCTCTCCACATGCTCAGTTCTGAGAGAAAAGTGTGTGTGAAAGCCGGCCTTCACCTACCCTGTTGGGAACACAAAGATTCTATTCAGTTGCAAACCACTATCCATACATATATAAGGGGAGGTACTAGCTCCAAATCGTGTTTACAATGAAAACGGCTGGAACTACACACCGGCACTAGGAAGCAGATTGAGAAACCAGAGAATATTTTCTCCTGCAACACGTTCCCTTTTTGGTAGATGAATGAACGTCTCTCCACATGCTCAGTTCTGAGAGATAAGTGTGTGTGAAAGCCGTACTTCACTTAGCTTGTTAGGAACACAAAGTTTCTTTTCAGTTGCAAACTACTCTCCATACATATATACAGGGAGGTCTTGGCTCCAACTCTGTTTTGCAGTGAAAACAGCAGGAACTTCAAAAGGCACTAGGAAACAGACTGAGAAAGGTTAGTAAAATTTCCCCTGCAACCCGTTCCCTTTGTGCTACATGAATGAAGGTCTCTCCACATGCTCAGTTCTGAGAGATAATTGGGTTTGAAAGCTGTTCTTCACCTAGCTTGTTGGGAACACAAAGTTTCTGTTCAGTTATAATCTACACTCCATAAATGTATATGGGGAAGTCCTAGCTCCAAATGGGGTTTACAGTGAAAACTGCAGGAACTTCAATCTGGCACTAGGAAACAGACAGAAAACCAGAGTAAAAGTTTCTAATGCAACACTTTCCCTTTGTGCTAGGTGAACGAACGTCTCTCCACATGCTCAGTTCTGAGAGAAAAGTGTGTGTGAAAGCCGTACTTCAACTAGCTTGATGGTAACACAAAGATTCTTCTCAGTTGCAAACTACACTCCGTACATATATATGGGTAGGTACAAGCTCCAACTCGGTTTTACAGAGAAAACTGAAGAAATTTCCAACCGACACTAGGAAACCCAATGAGAAACCAGAGTAAAATGATCACCTGCAAACCTTTCCCATTGTGCTAGATGAATGAAAGTCTCTCCACATGCTCAGTTCTGAGAGATAAGTGTGTGTGAATGCCGTACTTCACCTAGCTTGTTGGGAACACAAAGATTCTTTTCATTTGCAAACTACACTCCATAAATATAGATGGGGACGTATTAGCTCCATCTCTGTTTTACAGTGAAACCTGCAGGAATTTCAATCCAGCACTAGGAAATAGACTCAGAACCCAGAGAAACAGTTTCTCTTGCAACCTCTTCCTTTAGCTAGGTGAACGAACGTCTCTCCACATGCTCAGTCCTGAAAGATAAGTGTGTGTGAAAGCAGTCCATCACCAATCTTGTTGGGAACACAAAGTTTCTTTTAATTTGCAAACTACACTCCATAAATATATGGGGGGTTATAAGCTCCAACGCGGTTTTAGAATGTAAACAGCCGGAACTTCAAACCGGCACTAGGAAACAGATTGAGGAACCAGAGTAAAAGTTTCCCTGCAAACCGTTCCCTTTGTGCTAGATGAATGACCGTCTCTTCAGATGCTCAGATCTGAGAGATAATTGTGTGTGAAAGCCGTTCTTCAACTTGCTTGTTGGGAACACAATGATTCTATTCAGTTGCAAACCACAATCCATATATATATAAGTGGAGGTACTAGCTCCAACTAGGGGTTACAGTGAAAACTGCATGAACTGCAAACCGGCACTAGGAAACAGATTGAAAAACCAGAGAATATTTTCTCCTGCAACCAGTTCTCTTTGTGCTAGATGAATGAACGTCTCTCCACATGCTCATATCTGAGAGATAATTGTGTGTGAAAGCCGTCCTTCACCTAGCTTGTCGGAACACAATGTTTCTATTAAGTTGCAAACTACAATCCATATATATATATAGTTAGGAACTAGCTCAAATCGGTTATACAGTGAAAAATGCAGGAACTTCAATAGGGCACTAGGAAAAAGGCTGAGAAACCAGAGTAAAAGTTCTCCAGAAAACCATTTCCTTTGTGCTATATGAACGAACGTCTCTAAACATGCTCACTTCAGAAATATAAGTGTGGGTGAAAGCCGTCCTTCACCTAGCTTGCTGGAAACACAAAGTTACTTTTCAGTTGCAAATTACACTCCAAAAATATATATGGGGATGTTCTACCTCCAACTCGGTTTTACAGTGAAAACTGTAGGAACTTCAATAAGGCACTAGGAAACAGACTGAGAAAGCTTAGTAAAATTTCACTGCAACCCTTTCCCTTTGTGCTAGATGAACGAACGTCTCTCCACATGCTCTGTTCTGAAAGATAAGTGTGTGTGAAAGCCGTCCTTCACCTAGCTTGTTGGAAACACAAAGTTTCTTTTCAGTTGCAAACTACAATCCATACATATATATGGGGAGGTACTTGCTCCAACACTGTTTTACAGTGAAAACTGCAGGAACGTCAAACCGGCACTAGTAAACAGCCTGAGAATCCAGAGTAAAAGTTTCTCCTGCAACCCGTTCCTTTGTGCTAGGTGAATGAAAGTCTCTCAAAATGCTCAGTTCTGAGAGAAAAGTGTGTGTGAAGCCGACCTTAACCTAGCTTGCTGGGAACACAAAGATTCTTTCAGTTGCAAAATACACACCATACATATACATGCGGAGTTACTAGCTCAAATCGGTTTTACAGTTAAAATAGCAGGAATTTCAATCCGGCACTAGGAAACAGACTGTGAATGCTGAGTAAAATTTTCCCTTCAAACCGTTCCCTTGGTGCTAGATGAACGAAAGTCTATCCACATGTTCAGTCCTGAGAGATAAGTGTGTGTGAAAGCAGTCCAGCACCAAGCTTGTTGGGAACACAAAGTTTCTTTAATTTGCAAACTACATTCCATAAATATATGGGGGGGTATAAGCTCCAACTCGGTTTTACAGCGAAAACTGCCGGAACTTCAAACCGGCACTAGGAAACAGATTGAGGAACCAGAGGAAAAGTTTCCCTACAACTCGTTCCCTTTGTGCTAGATGAATGACCGTCTCTTCAGATGCTCAGATCTGAGACATAATTGTGTGTGAAAGCCGTTTTTCAACTAGCTTGTTGGGAACACAATGATTCTATTTAGTTGCAAACCACAATCCATACATATATATGTGGAGGTACTAGCTCCATCTCGGGTTTACAGTGAAAACTGCATGAATTGCAAACCGGAACTAGGAAACAGATTGAAAAACCAGAGAATATATTCTACTGCAACCCGTTCCCTTTGTGCTAGATGAATGAACGTCTCTCCAAATGCTCAGATCTGAGAGATAATTGTGTGTGAAAGCCGTCCTTCACATAGCTTGTCAGAACACAAAGTTTCTATTCAGTTGCAATCTACACTCCATATATATATATATAGGGAGGTACTAGCTCAAATCGGTTATACAGTGAAAAATGCAGGAACTTCAAAAGGGCACTAGGAAAAAGGCTGAGAAACCAGACTAAAAGTTTCTCCAGAAACCCGATTCCTTTGTGCTTTATGAACGAAGTCTCTAAACATGCTCAGTTTAGAAATATAAGTGTGGGTGAAAGCCGTCCTTCACCAACTTGTTGGAAACACAAAGTTTCTTTTCAGTTGCAAATTACACTCCAAAAATATATATGGGGATGTTCTACCTCCAACTCGGTTTTACAGTGAAACCTGCAGGGACTTCATAAAGGCACTAGGAAAAAGACTGAGAAAGCTTAGTAAAATTTCACTGCAACCCGTTCCCTTTGTGCTAGATGAACGAACGTCTCTCCACATGCTCATTTCTGAGAGATAAGTGTGTGTGAAAGCCGTCCTTCACATAGCTTGTTGGGAAAACAAAGTTTCTTTCCAGTTGCAAACTACACTCCATATATATATATGTGGAGGTACTAGCACCAACTCGGTTTTATAGTGAAAACTGCAGGAACTTCAAACTGGCACTAGGAAACAGACTGAGAAACCAGAGTAAAAGTTTCTCCTGCAAACCGTTCCCTTTGCGCTAGGTGAACGAAAGTCTCTCCACATGCTCAGGTCTGAGAGATAAGTGTGAGTGAAAGCCGTCCTTCATCTAGTTTGACGGGAACACAAAGTTTCTTTTCAATTGCAAACTACACTCCATACTTATATATGGGGTGGCACTAGCTCAAATCGATTTTAATGTGAAAACTGCAGGAACTTCAATAAGGCACTAGGAAACAGACTGAGAAAGCTTAGTAAAATTTCCCCCGCATCCCGTTCCCTTTGTGCTAGATGAACGAACGTCTCTCCACATGCTCAGTTCTGAGAGATAAGTGAGTGTGAAAGCCGTCCTTCACTTAGCTTGTTGGGAACACAAAGTTTCTTTTCAGTTGCAAATTACACTCCATACATATATATGGGGAGGTACATGCTTCAACTCGATTTTACAGTGAAATCTGCAGGAACTTCAAACCGGTACTAGGAAACAGCCTGAGAATCCATAGTAAAAGAATCTCCTGCAACACACTCACTTTGTGCTAGGTGAACGAACGTCTCTCCACATGCTCAGTTCTGAGAGATATGTGTTTGTGAAAGCCAAAGTTCACCTAGCTTATTGAGAACGCAAAGATTCTTTTCAGTTGCAAACTACAATCCATACATATATATGGGATGGTAGTAGCTCGAACTGGGTTTTACAGAGAAAACTGCAGGAACTTCAAATCTGCACTAGGAAAAACCCTGAGAAACCAGAGTAAATGTTCCTCCTGCAACACTTTTACTTTGTGCTAGATGAACGAACGTCTCTCCACATGCTCTGATCTGAAAGATAAGTGTGTGTGAAAGCCGTCCTTCACCTAGCTTGTTGGAAACACAAAGTTTCTTTTCAGTTGCAAACTACACTCCATACATATATATGGGGAGGTACTTGCTCCAACACTGTTTTACAGTGAAAACTGCAGGAACTTCAAACCTGCACTAGGAAACAGCCTGAGAATCCAGAGTAAAATTTCTCCTGCAACCCGTTCCTTTGTGCTAGGTAACGAAAGTCTCTCAAAATGCTCAGTTCTGAGAGAAAAGTGTGTGTGAAAGCCGACCTTAACCTAGCTTGCTGGGAACACAAATATTCTTTCAGTTGCAAAATACATTCCATATATATACATGCGGAGTTACTAGCTCAAATCGATTTTACAGTGAAAATAGCAGGAAGTTCAATCCGGCACTAGGAAACAGACTGTGAATGCTGAGTAAAATTTTCCCTTCAACCCGTTCCCTTTGTGCTAGATGAACGAAAGTCTATCCAAATGCTCAATCCTGAGAGATAAGTGTGTGTAAAAGCAGTCCATCACCAAGCTTGTTGGGAACACAAAGTTTCTTTAATTTGCAAACTACATTCCATAAATATATGGGGGGGTATAAGCTCCAACGCGGTTTTACAGTGAAAACTGCCGGAACTTCAAACCGGCACTAGGAAACAGATTGAGGAACCAGAGTAAAAGTTTCCCTGCAAACCGCTCCCTTTGTGCTAGATGAATGACCGTCTCTTCAGATGCTCAGATCTGAGAGATAATTGTGTGTGAAAGCCGTTCTTCAACTAGCTTGTAGGGAACACAATGATTCTATTCAGTTGCAAACCACAATCCATATATATATAAGTGGATGTACTAGCTCCAACTCGGGTTTACAGTGAAAACTGCATGAACTGCAAACAGGCACTAGGAAATAGATTGAAAAACCAGAGAATATTTCTACTGCAACCCGTTCCCTTTGTGCTAGATGAATGAACGTCTCTCCACATGCTCAGATCTGAGAGATAGTTGTGTGTGAAGCCGTCCTTCACCTAGCTTGTCGGAACACATAGTTTCTATTCAGTTGCAAACTACACTCCATATATATATATAGGGAGGTACTAGCTCAAATCGGTTTTACAGTGAAAAATGCAGGAACTTCAATAGGGCACTAGGAAAAAGGCTGAGAATCCAGAGTAAAATTTCTCCTGAAACCCGTTTCTTTGTGCTAGATGAACGAACGTCTCTAAACATGCTCAGTTCAGAAATATAAGTGTGGGTGAAAGCCGTCCTTCACCTAGCTTGTTGGAAACACAAAGTTTCTTTTCAGTTGCAATTTACACTCCAAAAATATATATGGGGATGTTCTACCTCCAACTCGGTTTTACAGTGAAAACTGCAGGAACTTCAATAAGGCACTAGGAAACAGACTGAGAAAGCTTAATAAAATTTCACTGCAACCCGTTCCCTTTGTCCTAGATGAATGAACGTCTCTCCACATGCTCATTTCTGAGAGATAAGTGTGTGTGAAAGCCGTCCTTCACATAGCTTGTTGGGAAAACAAAGTTTCTTTCCAGTTGCAAACTACACTCCATATATACATATGGGGAGGTACTAGCAAGAACTCGATTTTTTAGTGAAAACAGCAGGAACTTCAAACTGGCACTAGGAAACAGACTGAGAAATCAGAGTAAAAATTTCCCCTGCAACCCGTTCCCTTTGCACTAGGTGAACGAAAGTCTCTCCACATGCTCAGTTCTGAGAGATAAGTGTGAGTGAAAGGCGTCCTTCAACTAGCTTGCTGGGAACACAAAGTTTCTTTTCAGTTGCAAAATACACTCCATACATATACATGCGGAAGTACTAGCTCAAATCGGTTTTACAGTGAAAATAGCAGGAATATCAATCCGGAACTAAGTAACAGACTGAGAATGCTGAGTAAAATTTTCCCTTCACACGGTTCTCTTTGTGCTAGATGAATGAACGTCTCTCCACATGCTCAGATCTGAGAGATAAGTGTGTGTGGATGCCGTCCTTCACCTAGCTTGTTAGGAACACAAAGATTCTATTCAGTTGCAAACCACAAATCATACATATATAAGGGGAGGTACTAGCTCCAACTCGGGTTTACAGTGAAAACTGCATGACCTGCAAAGTGGCACTAGGAAACAGATTGAGAAACCAGAGAATAGTTTCTCCTGCAACTCGTTCCCTTTGTGCTAGATGAATGAACGTCTCTCCACATGCTCAGTTCTGAGTGGTAATTTTGTGTGAAAGGCTTCCTTCAACTAGCTTGTCCGGAACACAAGGGTTTTTTTCAATTGGAAACTACACTCCATACTTATATATGGGGTGGTACTAGCTCAAATCGATTTTAATGTGAAAACTGCAGGAACTTCAATAAGGCACTAGGAAACAGACTGAGAAAGCTTAGTAAAATTTCCCCCGCATTCCGTTCCCTTTGTGCTACATGAACGAACGTCTCTCCACATGCTCAGATCTGAGAGATAAGTGAGCGTGAAAGCCGTCCTTCACTTAGCTTGTTGGGAAAACAAAGTTTCTTTTCAGTTGCAAATTACACTCCATACATATATATGGGGAGGTACTAGCTCCAACACGGTTTTACAGTGAATACTGAAGGGACATCTAACCAGCACTAGGAAACAGACTCAGAACCTAGAGGAACAGTTTCTCCCGCAACCCGTTCCCTTTGTGCTAGGTGAATGAACGTCTCTCCAGATGCTCAGTTCTGAGAGATAAGTGTGTGTGAATGCAGTCTTTCAACAAGCTATTTGGGAACACAAAGTTTCTTTTAAGCTGCAAACTACACTCCATAAATATATGGGGAGGTATAAGCTCCAAATCGGTTTTACAGTGAAAACTGCAGGATCTTCAATCCGGCACTAGGAAACAGACTCAGAACACAGAGTAAAAGTTTCTCTGCAAACCGTTCCCTTTGTGCTAGATGAATGAACGTCTCTCCAGATGCCCAGTTCTGAGAGAAAAGTGTGTGTGGAAGCCGTCCTTCAACTAGCTTGCTGGAACAAATAGTTTCTTTTCAGTTGCAAAATACACTCCATACATATACATGCTGAGGTAATAGCTCAAATCGGATTTACAGTGAAAATAGCAGGAATTTCAATCCTATAATTGGAAACACACTGAGAATGCTGTGTAAAATTTTCCCTACAATCCGTTCCCTTTGTGCTAGATGAACGATCGTCTATCCACATGCTCAGTTCTGAGAGATAAGTGAGTGTGAAAGCCGTCCTTCACCTAGCTTGTTGGGAACACAAAGTTTCTTTTCAGTTGCAAATTACACTCCATACATATATATGGGGAGGTACATGCTCCAACTCGGTTTTACAGTGAAATCTGCAGGAACTTCAAACAGGCACTAGGAAACAGCCTGAGAATCCAGAGTAAAAGTTTCTCCTGCAACCCATTCACTTTGTGCTAGGTGAACGAACGTCTATCCACATGCTCAGTTCTGAGAGATATGTGTTTGTGATAGCCAAACTTCACCTAGCTTGTTAACAACGCAAAGATTCTTTTCAGTTGCAAACTACAATCCATACATATATATGGGGTGGTAGTAGCTCCAACTGGGTTTTACAGAGAAAACTGCAGGAACTTCAAAACTGCACTAGGAAAAAGCCTGAGAAACCAGAGTAAAAGTTCCTCATGCAACCCTTTTCATTTGTGCTAGATGAACGAATGTCTCTCCACATGCTCTGATCTGAAAGATAAGTGTGTGTGAAAGCCGTCCTTCACCTAGCTTGTTGGAAACACAAAGTTTCTTTTCAGTTGCAATCTACACTTTATACATATATATGGGGAGGTACTTGCTCCAACTCGGTTTTACAGTGAAAACTGCAGGAACTTAAAACCGGCACTAGGAAACAGCCTGAGAATCCAGAGTAAAAGTTTCTCCTGCAACCCGTTCCTTTCTGCTAGGTGAACGAAAGTCTCTCCAAATGCTCAGTCCTGAGAGAAAATTGTGTGTAAAAGCAGTCCATCACCAAGCTTGTTGGGTACACAAAGTTTCTTTTAATTTGCAAACTACACTCCATAAATATATGGGGGGGTATAAGCTCCAACTCGGTTTTAGAGTGAAAACTGCCGGAGCTTCAAACCGGCACTAGGAAACAAATTGAGGAATCAGAGTAAAAGTTTCCCTGCAAACCGTTCCCTTTGTGCTAGATGAATGACCGTCTCTTCAGATGCTCATATCTGAGAGATAATTGTGTGTGAAAGCCGTTCTTCAACTAGCTTGTAGGGAACACAATGATTCTATTCAGTTGCAAACCACAATCCATATATATATAAGTGGAGGTACCAGCTCCAACTCGGGTTTACAGTGAAAACTGCACGAAATTCAAACCGCCTCTAGGAAACAGAATGAGAACACAGAGTAACAGTTTCCCAGCTAGCCGTTCCCATTGTGCTGGATGAACGAACTTCTCTCCACTTGCTCTGTTCTGAGAGATAAGTGTGAGTGAAAGCCATACTTCACCTAGCTTCTTGGGAACACGAAGTTTCTTTTCAGTTGCAAACTACAATCCTTACTTATATATGGGGAGGTACTAGCTCCAACTTGGTTTTAGAGTGAAAACTGCAGGAACTTCAATCCGACACTAGGAAAAATTCTCAGAACCCAGTGTAAAAGTTTCTCCTGTAAACCATTCATTTGTCCTAGGTGAATGAACGTCTCTCCACATGCTCAGATCTGAGAGATAAGTGTGTGTGTAAGCCGTCCTTCAACTAGCTTGTTGGGAAAACAAAGATTCTATTCAGTTGCAAACCACAAACCATACATATATAAGTGGAAGTACTAGCTCCAACTCGGGTTTACAGTGAAAACTGCAGGAACTTCAAACCGGCACTAGGAAACAGATTGATAAACCAGAGAATAGTATCTCCTGCAACACTTTTCCATTGTGCTAGATGAATGAACGTCTCTACACATGCTCAGTTCTGAGATGTAAGTGTGTGTGAAAGGCGTCCTTCACCTGGCTTGTCGGGAACACAAAGATTCTTTTCATTTGCAAACTAAACTCCATAAATTTATATGGGGAGGTACGAACTCAGATCGATTTTACAGTGAAAAATGCAAGTACTTCAATAAGGCACAAGGAAACAGACTGAGAAAGGTTAGTAAAATTTCCCCTGCACACCGTTCCTTTGTGCTTGATGAACGAACGTCTCTCCACATGCTCAGTTCTGAGAGATAAGTGGGTGTGAAAGCCGTCCTTCACCTAGCTTGTTGGGAACACAAAGTTCCTTTTCAGTTGCAAACTACAATTCACAAATATATATGAGGAGGTCCTAGATCCAACTGGGTTTTACAGTGAAAACTGCAGGAACTTCAAACTGGCACTAGGAAATAGACTGAGAAAACAGAGTAAAAGTTTCTCTTTCAAACGGTCCCCTTTGTGCTAGATGAAAGAACGTCTCTCCAAATGCTCATTTCAGAGAGATAAGTGTGTGTGAAAGCCGTCCTTCAACTCGCTTGTAGGGAACACAAAGTTTCTTTTCAGTTGCAAACAATAATCCATACATATATACGGGGATGTACTAGCTCAAATCGATTTTACAGTGAAAACTGCAGGAACTTAAATACGGCACTAGGAAACAGACTGATAAAGCTTAGTAAAATTTCCCCAGCTAGCCGTTCCCATTGTGCTAGATGAACGAACGTCTCTCCACATGCTCAGTTATAAGAGATAATTGTGTGTGAAAGCCGTCCTACACCTGGCTTGTTGGGAACACAAAGATTCTTTCAGTTGCAAACTACAATGCATACATATATGGGGAGGTATAAACTCCAACTCTGTTTTACAGTGAAAACTGCAGGAACTTCAAACCGGAACTAGGAAACAGATTGAGAAACCAGAGAATAATTTCTCCTGCCACACATTCCATTTGTGGTAGATGAATGAACGTCACTCCACATGCTCTGTTCTGAGAGATAAGTTTGTGTGAAAGCCGTCCTTCACCTAGCTTGTTGGGAACACATATTTTCTTTCCAGTTGCAAACTAGTCTCCATACATATATATGGGAATGTACTAGCTCCAACTCGGATTTAAAGTGAAAACTGCTGGAACTTCAAACTGGAACTAGGAAACAACTGAGAAACCAGAGAAAAATTTCCCCTCAAACCGTTCCCATTGTGCTACGTGAACGAACGTCTATCCACATGCTCAGTTCTGAGATTTAATTGTGTGTGAAAGCCGTCCTTCACCTAGCTTGCTGGGAACACAAAGTTCCTTTTCAGTTGCAATACACACTCCATACATATACATGCGGAGGTACAAGCTCAAATCAGTTTTACAGTGAAAATAGAGGAATTTCAAACAGGGACTAGGAAACAGACTGAGAATGCTGAGTAAAATTTTGTCTTCAAACCGTTCCATTTGTGCTAGATGAACGAACGTCTATCCACATGCTCATTTCTGAGAGATAAGTGTGTGTGAATGCCGTCCATCACCTAGCTTGTTTTAAATCAAAGTTTCTTTCAAGTTGCTAACTACAATCCATAAATATATATGGGGAGGTAGTAGCTCCAACTCGGTTTTACTATGAAAACTGCAGGAACTTCAAACCGGCACTAGGAAACATTCTCCGAACCCAGAGTAAAAGTTCCCCTGTAAACCGTTCCCTTTGTCCTAGGTTAACGAACGTCTCTCCACATGCTCCATTCTGAGAGATAAGTGAAAGCCGACCTTCACCTAGCTTGTTTGAAACACAAAGTTTCTTTTCAGTTGCAAACTACACTCCATACATATATATGGGGAGGTACTAGCTCTAACTCGGATTTACAGTGAAAACTGCAGGAACTTCAAACCGGCTCTAGGAAACAGACTGAGAACCCGGTGTAACACTTTCCCAGCTACCCATTCCCATTGTGCTGAATGAACGAACTTCTCTCCACTTGCTCTGTTCTGAGAGATAGTTGTGAGTGAAAGCCGACCTTCACCTAGCTTCTTTGGGACACAAAGTTTATTTTCAGTTGCAAACTACACTCCTTACTTATATATGGGGAGGTACTAGCTCCAACTGGTTTTTTGAGTGAAAACTGCAGGAACTTCAATCCGGCACTAGGAAAGAGTCTCAGAACCCAGAGTAAAAGTTTCTCCTGTAATCCGTCAATTTGTCTTGGTGAACGAACGTCTCTCCACATGCTCAGTTCTGAGAGATAAGTGTGTGTGAAAGCCGTCTTTCACCTAGCTTGTTGGGAACAAAAATTTCTATTTAGTTGCATACCACAATCCATACATATATAAGGGGAGGTTCTAGCTCCAAATCGTGTTTACAGTGAAAACTGCAGGAACTTCAAACCGGCACTAGGAAACAGATCAAGAGACCAGAGAATAGTTTCCCCTGCATCCCGTCCCCTTTGTGCTACATGAACGAACGTTTCTCCACATGCTCATTTCTGAGAGATAATTGTGTGTGGAAGTCATACTTCACCTAACTTGTTGAGAACGCAAAGTTCCTTTTCAGTTGCAAACTACACTCCATACAAATATAAGGGGTGGTACTAGCTCCAAATGGGTTTAACTGTGAAAACTGCAGTAATTTCAAACCGGCACTAGGAAACAGACTCAGAACCCACATAAACAGTTTCTCCTGCAACACGTTCACCTAGTGCTAGGTGAACAATCGTCCCTACACATGCTCAATTCTGAGAGATAAGTGTGTTTGAAAGTCGTCCTTCAACTAGCTTGTTGGGAACACATATTTTCTTTCCAGTTGCAAACTACAGTCCATACATATATATGGGGATGTACAAGCTCCAACTCGGATTTAAAGTGAAAACTGCTGGAACTTCAAACTGGCACTAGGAAACAGACTGAGAAACCAGAGTAAAAGTTTCTCCTGCAAACATTTCCCTTTGTGCTACGTGAATGAAAGTCTCTCCACATGCTCAGTTCTGAGAGATAATTGTGTGTGAAAGCCTTCCTTCACCTAGTTTGCTTGGAACACAAAGTTTATTTTCAGTTGCAAAATACACTCCATACATATACATGCGGAAGTACTAGCTCAAATCGGTTTTACAGTGAAAGAGCAGGAATTTCAATCCGGCACTAGGAAACAGACTGAGAAACCTGAGTAAAATTTTCACTTCATCCCGTTCCATTTGTGCTAGGTGAACGAACGTCTATCCACATGATCAGTACTGAGAGATAAGTGTGTGTGAATGCCGTCCTTCACCTAGCTTGTTGGGAACACAAATTTTCTTTCCAGTAGCAAACTACACTCCATACATATATATGGTGAGGTACTAGCTCCAACTTTGTTTTAAAGAGAAAACTGCTGGAACTTCAAACTGACACTAGGAAACAGACAGAGAAAGCTTAGTAAAATTTCCCCTGCAACCCATTCCCTTTATGCTAGATGAACGAACGTCTCTCCACATGCTCAGTTATAAGAGATAAGTGTGTGTGAAAGCCGTCATACACCTAGCTTGTTGGGAACACAAAGATTCTTTCAGTTGCAAACTACAATGCATACATATATGGGGAGGTATAAACTCCAACTCTGTTTTACAGTGAAAACTGCAGGAAATTCAAACCGGCACTAGGAAACATTCTCCGAACCCAGAGTAAAAGTTCCCCTGTAAACCGTTCCCTTTGTCCTAGGTTAACGAACGTCTCTCCACATGCTCCATTCTGAGAGATAAGTGAAAGCCGACCTTCACCTAGCTTGTTTGAAACACAAAGTTTCTTTTCAGTTGCAAACTACACTCCATACATATATATGGGGAGGTACTAGCTCTAACTCGGATTTACAGTGAAAACTGCAGGAACTTCAAACCGGCTCTAGGAAACAGACTGAGAACCCGGTGTAACACTTTCCCAGCTACCCATTCCCATTGTGCTGAATGAACGAACTTCTCTCCACTTGCTCTGTTCTGAGAGATAGTTGTGAGTGAAAGCCGACCTTCACCTAGCTTCTTTGGGACACAAAGTTTATTTTCAGTTGCAAACTACACTCCATACTTATATATGGGGAGGTACTAGCTCCAACTGGTTTTTTGAGTGAAAACTGCAGGAACTTCAATCCGGCACTAGGAAAGAGTCTCAGAACCCAGAGTAAAAGTTTCTCCTGTAAACCGTCCATTTGTCCTAGGTGAATGAACGTCTCTCCACGTGCTCAGTTCTGAGAGAAAATTGTGTGTGTAAGCCGTCTTTCAACTAGCTTGTTGGGAACACAAAGTTTCTTTTCAGTTGCAAACTAAACTCCATACTTATATATTGGGAGGTAAAAGATCAAATCGGTTTTACAGTTAAAACTGCAGGAACTTCAATAAGGCAGTAGGAAACAGAATGAGAAAGCTTAGTAAAATTTCCCCTGCAATGCGTTCCCTTTGTTCTAGATGAACGAACGTCTCTCCACATGCTCAGTTCTAAGAGATAAGTGTGTGTGAAAGCCGTCCTACACCTAGCTTGTTGGGAACACAAAGATTTATTCAGTTGCAAACTACACTGCATACATATATGGGGAGGTATAATCTCCAACTCGGTTTTACAGTGAAAACTGCAGGAACTTCAAACTGGAACTAGGAAACAGATTGAGGAACCAGAGAATAGTTTCTCCTGCAAACCGTTCCCTTTGTGGTAGGTGAATGAACGTCTCTCCACATGCTCCGTTCTGAAAGATAAGTGTGTGTAAAAGCCGTCCTTCACCTAGCTTGTTGGGAACACAAATTTTCTTTCCAGTTGCAAACTACCCTCCATACATATATATGGGGATGTACTAGCTCCAACTCGGTTTTAAAGTGAAAACTGCTGGAACTTCAAACTGGCACTAAGAAACAGACTGAGAAACCAGAATAAATGTTTCCCCTGCAACCCGTTCCCTTTGTGCTAAGTGAACGAAAGTCTCTCCACATGCTCAGTTCTGAGAGATAAGTGTGTGTGAAAGCCGTCCTTCACCTAGCTTGCTGGGAACACAAAGTTCCTTTTCAGTTGCTATACACACTCCATACATATACATGCGGAGATACAAGCTCAAATCAGTTTTACAGTGAAAATAGATGAATTTCAATCCGGGACTAGGAAACAGACTGAGAATGCTGAGTAAAATTTACTCTTCAAACAGTTCCATTTGTGTTAGGTGAACGAACTTCTATCCACATGCTCATTTCTGAGAGATAAGTGTGTGTGAATGCCGTCCTTCACATAGCTTGTTTGGAACACAAAGTTTCTTTCAAGTTGCAAACTACAATCCATAAATATATATGGGGAGTTACTAGCTCCAACACGGTTTTACTATGAAAACGGCAGGAACTTCAAACCAGCACTAGGAAACATCCTCAGAACCCAGAGTAAAAGTTCCTCCTGTAAACCGTTCCCTTTGTCCTAGGTTAACGAACGTCTCTCCACATGCTCATTTCTGAGAGATAAGTGTGTGTGAATGCCGTCCATCAACAAGCTTGTTGGGAACACAAAGATACTTTTCAGTAGCAAACTACACTCCATACATATATATGGTGAGGTACTAGCTCCAAATTTCTTTTAAAGAGAAAACTGCTGGAAATTCAAACTGGCACTAGGAAACAGAATGAGAAAGCTTAGTAAAATTTCCCCTGCAACCAGTTCCCTTTGTGCTAGATGAACGTACGTCTCTCCACATGCTCAGTTATAAGAGATAAGTGTGTGTGAAAGCCGTCCTACACCTAGCTTGTTGGGAACAAAAAGATTTTTTCAGTTGCAACTACACTGCATACATATATGGGGAGGTATAAACTCCAATTCGGTTTTACAGTGAAAACTGCAGGAACTTCAAACCGGCACTAGGAAACAGATTGAGAAACCAGAAAATAGTTTTCCTGCAAACCGAACCTTTGTGGTAGATGAATGAACGTCTCTCCACATGCTCACTTCTGAGAGATAAGTGAGTATGAAAACCGTCCTACACCTAGCTTGTTGGGAACACATATTTTCTTTCCAGTTGCAAACAACACTCCATACATATATATGGGGATGTACTAGCTCCAACTCGGATTTAAAGTGAAAACTGCTGGAACTTCAAACTGGCACTAGGAAACAGACTGATATACCAGAGTAAAAGTTTCCCTGCAAACCGTTCCTTTGTGCTACGTGAACGAAAGTCTCTGCACATGCTCAGTTCTGAGAGATAATTGTGTGAGAAAGCCTTCCTTCACCTAGTTTGCTTGGAACACAAAGTTTCTTTTCAGTTGCAAAATACACTCCATACATATATATGGGGAGGTAGTAGCTTCAACAGGGTTTTAGAGTGAAAACTGCAGGAACTTCAATCCGGCAGTAGGAAACAGATTGAGAAATCAGAGTAAAAATTGCCCTGCAATCCGTTCCCTTTTTGCTAGATGAATGAACGTCTCTCCAGATGCTCATTTCCTGGATATAAGAGTGTATGAAGCCGAACTTCACCAAGCATGTTGGGAACAGAAAGTTTCTTTTCAGTTGAAAACTACACTCCATATTTATATAAGGGGAGGTACTAGCTCCAACACTCTTTTACAGTGAAAACTGCAGGGAATTCAAACCGGTACTAGGAAAAAGTCTCAGAACCCAGAGTAAAAGTTTCTCCTGTATACCGTCCCTTTGTCCTAGGTGAACGAAAGTCTCTCCACATGCTCAGATCTGAGAGAAAAGTGTGTGTGTAAGCCGTCCTTCACCTAGCTTGTTGGGAACACAAAATTCCTTTTCAGATGCAAACTACACTCCATACATATATATGGGGACGTACTAGCTCAAATCGGTTTTAGAGTGAAAACTGCAGGAACTTCAATAAGGCACTAGGAAACAGTCAGAGAAAGCTTAGTAAAAATTCCCCTGCAACGCGTTCCCTTTGTGCTAGATGAACGAACGTCTTTCCAGATGCTCAGTTCTAAGAGATATGTGTGTGTGAATGCCGTCCTACACCTAGCTTGTTGGGAACACAAAGATTTATTCAGTTGCAAACTGCACTGCATACATATATGGGGAGGTATAGCCTCCAACTCGGTTTTACAGTGAAAACTGCAGGAACTTCAAACCGGAACTAGGAAACAGATTGAGGAACCAGAGAATAGTTTCTCCTGCAACCCGTTCCATTTGTGGTAGATGAATGAATGTCTCTCCACATTCTCAGTTTTGAGAGATAAGTGTGTGTGAAAGCCGTCCTTCACCTAGCTTGTTGGGAACACAAATTTTCTTTCCAGGTGCATAGTACCATCCATACATATATATGGGGATGTACTAGCTCCAACTTGGTTTTAAAGTGAAAACTGCTGGAACTTCAACCTGGCACTAGGAAACATACTGAGAAACCAGAGAAAAAGTTTCCCCTGCAACCCGTTCCCTTTGTGCTATGTGAATGAAAGTCTCTCCACATGATCAGTTCTGAGAGATAAGTGTGTGTGAAAGCCGCCTTCACCTAGCTTGCTGGGAACCCAAAGTTTCTTTTCAGTTGCAAAACACACTCCATACATACACATGCGGAGGTACAAGCTCAAATCAGTTTTACAGTGAAAATAGCAGGAATTTCAATCCGGGACTAGAAAAAAGACTGAGAATGCTGAGTAAAATTTTCCCTTCAAATCATTCCAATTGTGCTAGATGAATGAACGTCTATCAACATGCTCATTTCTGAGAGATAATTGTGTGTGAAAGCCGTCCTTCACCTAGCTTGTTGGGAACACAAAGTTTCTTTCAAGTTGCAAAATACAATCCATAAATATATATGGGGAGGTACTAGCTCCAACTCGGTTTTACTATGAAAACTGCAGGAACTTCAAACCGGCACTAGGAAACATTCTCAGAACCCAGAGTTAATGTTTCTCCTGTAAACCGTTCCCTTTTTCCTAGGTTAACGAACGTCTCTCCACATGCTCCGTTCTGAGAGTTAAGTGTGTGTCAAAGCCGACCTTCACCTAGCTTGTTTGAAACACAAAGTTTCTTTTCATTTGCAAACTACAATCCATACATATATATGGGGAGGTACTAGCTCTAACTCAGATTTACAGTGAAAACTGCAGGAACTTCAAACCGGCTCTAGGAAACAGACTGAGAACCCGGAGTAACACTTTCCCAGCTACCCGTTCCCATTGTGCTGAATGAACGAATTTCTTCCCACTTGCTCTCTTCTGAGAGATAATTGTGAGTGAAAGCAGACCTTCACCTAGCTTCTTGGGGACACAAAGTTTATTTTCAGTTGCAAACTACACTCCTTACTTATACATGGGGAGGTACTAGCTCCAACTTGGTTTTTGAGTGAAAACTGCAGGAACTTCAATCCGGCACTAGGAAAGAGTCTCAGAACCCAGAGTAAAAGTTTCTCCTGTAAACCGTCCATTTGTGTAGGTGAACGAATGTCTCTCCACATGCTCAGTTCTGAGAGATAAATGTGTGTGAAAGTCGTCCTTCACCTAGCTTGTTGGGAACAAAATTTTCTATTCAGTTGCATACCACAATCTATACATATATAAGGGGAGGTTCTAGCTCCAAATCGTGTTTACAGTGAAAACTGCAGGAACTTCAAACCGGCACTAGGAAACAGATTGAGAGACCAGAGAATAGTTTCCCCTGCATCCCGTCCCCTTTGAGCTACATGAACGAACGTTTCTCCACATGCTCATTTCTGAGAGATAATTGTGTGTGGAAGCCATACTTCACCTAACTTGTTGAGAACGCAAAGTTTCTTTTCAGTTGCAAACTACACTCCATACAAATATAAGGGGTGGTACTAGCTCCAAATGGGTTTAACTGTGAAAACTGCAGTAATTTCAAACTGGCACTAGGAAACAGACTCAGAACCCACATAAACAGTTTCTCCTGCAACACGTTCACTTAGTGCTAGGTGAACAAACGTCCCTCCACATGCTCAATTCTGAGAGATAAGTGTGTTTTAAAGTCGTCCTTCAACTAGCTTGTTGGGAACACATATTTTCTTTCCAGTTGCAAACTACAGTCCATACATATATATGGGGATGTACTAGCTCCAACTCGGATTTAAAGTGAAAACTGCTGGAACTTCAAACTGGCACTAGGAAACAGACTGAGAAACCAGAGTAAAAGTTTCTCCTGCAAACCTTTCCCTTTGTGCTACGTGAACGAAAGTCTCTCCACATACTCATTCTGAGAGATAATTGTGTGTGAAAGCCTTCTTCAACTATGATGCTTGAACACAAAGTTTATTTTCAGTTGCAAAATACACTCCATACATATAAAGCGGAGGTACTAGCTCAAATAGGTTTTTACAGTGAAAGAGCAGGAATTTCAACCCTGCACTAGGAAACAGACTGAGAAACCTGATAAAAATTTTCTCTTCATCCCGTTCCATTGTGTTAGGGTGAACGAAGTTCTATCCACATGATCAGTTCTGAGAGATAAGTGTGCGTGAATGCCGTACATCAACAAGCTTGATGGGAACACAAAGATTCTTTTCAGTAGCAAACTACACCTCCATACATATATATGGTGAGGTACTAGCTCCAACTTTGTTTTAAAGAGAAAACTGCTGGAACTTCAAACTGGCACTAGGAACAGACTGAGAAAGCTTAGTAAAATTTCCCCTGCAACCCGTTCCCGTTGTGCTAGATTAACGAACGTCTCTCACATGCTCAGTTATAAGAGATAAGTGTGTGTGAAAGCCGTCCTACACCTAGCTTGTTGGGAACACAAAGATTCTTTCAGTTGCAAACTACACTGCATACATATATGGGGAGGTATAATCTCCAACTCGGTTTTACAGTGAAAACTGCAGGAACTTCAAACCGGCACTAGGAAACAGATTGAGAAACCAGACAATAGTTTTTCCTGCAAACCGATCCCTTTCTGGTAGATGAATGAACGTCTCTCCACATGCTCAGTTCTGAGAGATAAGTGAGTGTGAAAACCGTCCTTCACTTAGCTTGTTGGGAACATATCTTTTCTTTAAAGTTGCAAACTACACTCCATACATTTATATGGGGATGTACTAGCTCCAACTTGGATTTAAAGTGAAAACTGCTGGAACTTCAAACTGGCACTAGGAAACAGACTGATAAACCAGAGTAAAAGTTTCCCTGCACACCGTTCCCTTTGTGCTACGTGAACGAATGTCTCTCCACATGCTCAGTTCTGAGAGATAATTGTGTGTGAAAGCCTTCCTTCACCTAGTTTGCTTGGAACACAAAGTTTCTTTTCAGTTGCAAAATACACTCCATACATATATGGGGAGGTACTATCTGCAACTCGGATATAGAGTGAAAAATGCAGGAACTTCAAACCGGTTCTAGGAAACAGACTGAGAACCCAGAGTAACACTTTCCACAGCTACCCGTTCCCATTGTGCTGGATGAATGAACTTCTCTCCACTTGCCCTGTTCTGAGAGATAAGTGTAGGTTAAAGCCGTTCTTCACCTAGCTTCTTGGAAACACAAAGATTCTTTTCAGTTGCAAACTACACTCCTTACTTATATATGGGGAGGTACTAGCTCCAACTCGGTTTTTAGAGTGAAAATTGCAGGAACTTCATCCGGCACTAGGAAACATATTGAGAAATCAGAGTAAAAGTTGCCCTGCAAACCGTTCCCTTTTTGCTAGATGAATGAACGTCTTCCAGATGCTCATTTCTGACATATAAGTGTGTAAGCCGAACTTCACCAAGCATGTTGGGAACAGAAAGTTTCTTTTCAGTTGAAAACTTCACTCCATACTTATATAAGGGGAGGAACTAGCTCCAACTATGTTTTACAGTGAAACTGCAGGAAATTCAAACCGTCACTAGGAAAAAGTCTCAGAACCCAGAGTAAGTTTCTCCTGTAACCGTCCCTTTTTCCTAGGTGAACGACGTCTCTCCACATGCTCAGTTCTGAGAGAAAAGTGTGTGTGTAAGCCGTCCTTCACTTAGCTTGTTGGGAACACAAAGTTTCTTTTCATTTGCAAACTACACTCCATACTTATATGGGGGTACTAGCTCAAATCGATTTTAGAGTGAAAACTGCAGGAACTTCAATAAGGCACTAGGAAACAGTCTGAGAAAGCTAAGAAAAATTTCCCCTGCAACGTGTTCCCTTTGTGCTAGATGAACGAACGTCTTTCCACATGTTCAGTTCTAAGATAAGTGTGTGTGAAAGCCGTCCGACACCTAGCTTGTTGGGAACACAAGATTTCTTCAGTTGAAAACTACACTGGCATCATATATGGGAAGGTATAATCTCCAACTCGGTTTAAGTGAAAACTGCAGGAACTTCTAACCGGAACTAGGAAACAATGGAGGACCAAGAATAAGTTTTCTCCTGCAAACCCGTTCCCTTTGTGGTAGATGAATGAACGTCTCTCCACATGCCTCAGTTCTGAGAGATAAGTGGTGTGAAAGCCGTCCTTCCTAGCTTGCTGGGAACACAAAGTTTCTTTTCAGTTGCAACACACACTCCATACATACACATCGGATGTACAAGCTCAATCAGTTTTTATCAGTGAAAAATAGCAGGAATTTCAATTCGGGACTAGAAAAAGACTGAGAATGCTTGAGTAAAAATTTTCCTTCAAATCATTCCAATTGTGCTAGCTGAAACGAACGTCTATCCAATGCTCATTTCTGATAGATAAGTGTGTGTGTAAAGACGTGTCCTTTCACCTAGCTTGTTGGGAACACAAATTTCCTTTTCAGATGCAAACTACACTCCATAAATTATATGGGGACGTACTAGCTCAAACCGGTTTTAGAGTGAAAACTGCAGGAACTTTCAATACGGCACTAGGAAACAGTCAGAGACCAGCTAGTAAAATTTCCCTGCAACGCGTTCCCTTTGTGCCTAGATGAACGAACGTCTTTCCACATGCTCAGTTATAAGAGATATGTGTGTGTGAATGCCGTCCTTACACCTAGCTTGTTGGGAACACAAAGATTCTATTCAGTTGCAAACTACACTGCATACATATATGGGGAGGTATAGCCTCCAACTCGGTTTTACAGTGAAAACTGCAGGAACTTCAAACCGGAACTAGGAAACAGATTGAGGAACCAGAGAATAGTTTCTCCCTGCAACCCGTTCCATTTGTGGTAGATGAATGAATGTCTCTCCACATTCTCAGTTTTGAGAGATAAGTGTGTGTGAAAGCCGTCCTTCACCTAGCTTGTTGGGAACACAAATTTTCTTTCCAGGTGCATAGTACCATCCATACATATATATGGGGATGTACTAGCTCCAACTTGGTTTTAAAGTGAAAACTGCTGGAACTTCAACCTGGCACTAGGAAACATACTGAGAAACCAGAGAAAAAGTTTCCCCTGCAACCCGTTCCCTTTGTGCTATGTGAATGAAAGTCTCTCCACATGATCAGTTCTGAGAGATAAGTGTGTGTGAAAGCCGCCTTCACCTAGCTTGCTGGGAACCCAAAGTTTCTTTTCAGTTGCAAAACACACTCCATACATACACATGCGGAGGTACAAGCTCAAATCAGTTTTACAGTGAAAATAGCAGGAATTTCAATCCGGGACTAGAAAAAAGACTGAGAATGCTGAGTAAAATTTTCCCTTCAAATCATTCCAATTGTGCTAGATGAATGAACGTCTATCAACATGCTCATTTCTGAGAGATAATTGTGTGTGAAAGCCGTCCTTCACCTAGCTTGTTGGGAACACAAAGTTTCTTTCAAGTTGCAAAATACAATCCATAAATATATATGGGGAGGTACTAGCTCCAACTCGGTTTTACTATGAAAACTGCAGGAACTTCAAACCGGCACTAGGAAACATTCTCAGAACCCAGAGTTAATGTTTCTCCTGTAAACCGTTCCCTTTTTCCTAGGTTAACGAACGTCTCTCCACATGCTCCGTTCTGAGAGTTAAGTGTGTGTCAAAGCCGACCTTCACCTAGCTTGTTTGAAACACAAAGTTTCTTTTCATTTGCAAACTACAATCCATACATATATATGGGGAGGTACTAGCTCTAACTCAGATTTACAGTGAAAACTGCAGGAACTTCAAACCGGCTCTAGGAAACAGACTGAGAACCCGGAGTAACACTTTCCCAGCTACCCGTTCCCATTGTGCTGAATGAACGAATTTCTTCCCACTTGCTCTCTTCTGAGAGATAATTGTGAGTGAAAGCAGACCTTCACCTAGCTTCTTGGGGACACAAAGTTTATTTTCAGTTGCAAACTACACTCCTTACTTATACATGGGGAGGTACTAGCTCCAACTTGGTTTTTGAGTGAAAACTGCAGGAACTTCAATCCGGCACTAGGAAAGAGTCTCAGAACCCAGAGTAAAAGTTTCTCCTGTAAACCGTCCATTTGTGTAGGTGAACGAATGTCTCTCCACATGCTCAGTTCTGAGAGATAAATGTGTGTGAAAGTCGTCCTTCACCTAGCTTGTTGGGAACAAAATTTTCTATTCAGTTGCATACCACAATCTATACATATATAAGGGGAGGTTCTAGCTCCAAATCGTGTTTACAGTGAAAACTGCAGGAACTTCAAACCGGCACTAGGAAACAGATTGAGAGACCAGAGAATAGTTTCCCCTGCATCCCGTCCCCTTTGAGCTACATGAACGAACGTTTCTCCACATGCTCATTTCTGAGAGATAATTGTGTGTGGAAGCCATACTTCACCTAACTTGTTGAGAACGCAAAGTTTCTTTTCAGTTGCAAACTACACTCCATACAAATATAAGGGGTGGTACTAGCTCCAAATGGGTTTAACTGTGAAAACTGCAGTAATTTCAAACTGGCACTAGGAAACAGACTCAGAACCCACATAAACAGTTTCTCCTGCAACACGTTCACTTAGTGCTAGGTGAACAAACGTCCCTCCACATGCTCAATTCTGAGAGATAAGTGTGTTTTAAAGTCGTCCTTCAACTAGCTTGTTGGGAACACATATTTTCTTTCCAGTTGCAAACTACAGTCCATACATATATATGGGGATGTACTAGCTCCAACTCGGATTTAAAGTGAAAACTGCTGGAACTTCAAACTGGCACTAGGAAACAGACTGAGAAACCAGAGTAAAAGTTTCTCCTGCAAACCTTTCCCTTTGTGCTACGTGAACGAAAGTCTCTCCACATACTCAGTTCTGAGAGATAATTGTGTGTGAAAGCCTTCCTTCAACTAGTATGCTTGGAACACAAAGTTTATTTTCAGTTGCAAAATACACTCCATACATATAAATGCGGAGGTACTAGCTCAAATAGGTTTTACAGTGAAAGAGCAGGAATTTCAACCCGGCACTAGGAAACAGACTGAGAAACCTGATTAAAATTTTCTCTTCATCCCGTTCCATTTGTGTTAGGTGAACGAAGTTCTATCCACATGATCAGTTCTGAGAGATAAGTGTGCGTGAATGCCGTACATCAACAAGCTTGATGGGAACACAAAGATTCTTTTCAGTAGCAAACTACACTCCATACATATATATGGTGAGGTACTAGCTCCAACTTTGTTTTAAAGAGAAAACTGCTGGAACTTCAAACTGGCACTAGGAAACAGACTGAGAAAGCTTAGTAAAATTTCCCCTGCAACCCGTTCCCTTTGTGCTAGATTAACGAACGTCTCTCCACATGCTCAGTTATAAGAGATAAGTGTGTGTGAAAGCCGTCCTACACCTAGCTTGTTGGGAACACAAAGATTCTTTCAGTTGCAAACTACACTGCATACATATATGGGGAGGTATAATCTCCAACTCGGTTTTACAGTGAAAACTGCAGGAACTTCAAACCGGCACTAGGAAACAGATTGAGAAACCAGACAATAGTTTTTCCTGCAAACCGATCCCTTTCTGGTAGATGAATGAACGTCTCTCCACATGCTCAGTTCTGAGAGATAAGTGAGTGTGAAAACCGTCCTTCACTTAGCTTGTTGGGAACATATCTTTTCTTTAAAGTTGCAAACTACACTCCATACATTTATATGGGGATGTACTAGCTCCAACTTGGATTTAAAGTGAAAACTGCTGGAACTTCAAACTGGCACTAGGAAACAGACTGATAAACCAGAGTAAAAGTTTCCCTGCACACCGTTCCCTTTGTGCTACGTGAACGAATGTCTCTCCACATGCTCAGTTCTGAGAGATAATTGTGTGTGAAAGCCTTCCTTCACCTAGTTTGCTTGGAACACAAAGTTTCTTTTCAGTTGCAAAATACACTCCATACATATATATGGGGAGGTACTATCTGCAACTCGGATATAGAGTGAAAAATGCAGGAACTTCAAACCGGTTCTAGGAAACAGACTGAGAACCCAGAGTAACACTTTCCACAGCTACCCGTTCCCATTGTGCTGGATGAATGAACTTCTCTCCACTTGCCCTGTTCTGAGAGATAAGTGTGAGTTAAAGCCGTTCTTCACCTAGCTTCTTGGAAACACAAAGATTCTTTTCAGTTGCAAACTACACTCCTTACTTATATATGGGGAGGTACTAGCTCCAACTCGGTTTTAGAGTGAAAATTGCAGGAACTTCAATCCGGCACTAGGAAACATATTGAGAAATCAGAGTAAAAGTTGCCCTGCAAACCGTTCCCTTTTTGCTAGATGAATGAACGTCTTTCCAGATGCTCATTTCTGACATATAAGTGTGTATGAAGCCGAACTTCACCAAGCATGTTGGGAACAGAAAGTTTCTTTTCAGTTGAAAACTTCACTCCATACTTATATAAGGGGAGGAACTAGCTCCAACTATGTTTTACAGTGAAAACTGCAGGAAATTCAAACCGTCACTAGGAAAAAGTCTCAGAACCCAGAGTAAAAGTTTCTCCTGTAAACCGTCCCTTTTTCCTAGGTGAACGAACGTCTCTCCACATGCTCAGTTCTGAGAGAAAAGTGTGTGTGTAAGCCGTCCTTCACTTAGCTTGTTGGGAACACAAAGTTTCTTTTCATTTGCAAACTACACTCCATACTTATATATGGGGAGGTACTAGCTCAAATCGATTTTAGAGTGAAAACTGCAGGAACTTCAATAAGGCACTAGGAAACAGTCTGAGAAAGCTAAGAAAAATTTCCCCTGCAACGTGTTCCCTTTGTGCTAGATGAACGAACGTCTTTCCACATGTTCAGTTCTAAGAGATAAGTGTGTGTGAAAGCCGTCCGACACCTAGCTTGTTGGGAACACAAAGATTTCTTCAGTTGAAAACTACACTGCATACATATATGGGAAGGTATAATCTCCAACTCGGTTTTACAGTGAAAACTGCAGGAACTTCAAACCGGAACTAGGAAACAGATTGAGGAACCAGAGAATAGTTTCTCCTGCAACCCGTTCCCTTTGTGGTAGATGAATGAACGTCTCTCCACATGCTCAGTTCTGAGAGATAAGTGTGTGTGAAAGCCGTCCTTCACCTAGCTTGCTGGGAACACAAAGTTTCTTTTCAGTTGCAAAACACACTCCATACATACACATGCGGATGTACAAGCTCAAATCAGTTTTACAGTGAAAATAGCAGGAATTTCAATTCGGGACTAGAAAAAAGACTGAGAATGCTGAGTAAAATTTTCTCTTCAAATCATTCCAATTGTGCTAGATGAACGAACGTCTATCCACATGCTCATTTCTGAGAGATAAGTGTGTGTGAAAGACGTCCTTCACCTAGCTTGTTGTGAACACAAAGTTTCTTTCAAGTTGCAAACTACACTCCATAAATTTATATGGGGAGGTACTAGCTCCAACCCGGTTTTACAAAGAAAACTGCAGGAATTTCAAACCGGCACTAGTAAACATTCTCAGAACCCAGAGTAAAACTTTCCCTGTAAACCGTTCCCTTTGTCCTAGGTTAACGAACGTCTCTCAACATGTTCAGTTATAAGAGATAAGTGTGTGTGAAAGCCGTCCTTCACCTAGCTTCTTGGGAACACAAAGATTCTTTCAGTTGCAAACTGCACTGCATACATATATGGGGAGGTATAATCCCCAACTCGGATTTAAAGTGAAAACAGCTGGAACTTCAAACTGGCAGTAGGAAACAGACTGAGAATCCAGAGTAAAAGTTTCCCTGCAAACCGTTCCCTTTGTGCTACGTAAATGAAAGTCTCTCCACATGCTGAGTTCTGAGAGATAATTGTGTGAGAAAGCCATCCTTCACCTAGTTTGCTTGGAACACAAATTTACTTTACAGTTGCAAAATACACTCCATACATATATATGGGGAGGTACTAGCTCCAACTCGGATTTACAGTGAAAAATGCAGGAACTTCAAACCGGCTCTAGGAAACAGAGAGAGAACCCGGAGTAAAACTTTCCCCAGCTACCCGATCCCATTGTGCTGGATGAACGAACTTCTCTCCACTTGCTCTGTTCTGAGAGAAAAGTGTGAGTGAAAGCCGTCCTTCACCTAGCTTCTTGGGAACACAGAGTTTCTTTTCAGTTGCAAACTACACTCCTTACTTATATATGGGGAGGTACTAGCTCCAACTGGGTATTTGAGTGAAAACTGCAGGAACTTCAATCCGGCACTAGGAAAGAGTCTCAGAACCCAGAGTAAAAGTTTCTCCTGTAAACCGTCCATTTGTCCTAGGTGAACGAACGTCTCGCCACATGCTCAGATTCTGAGAGATAAGTGTGTGTGAAAGCCGTCCTTCACCTAGCTTGTTGGGAACAAGATTTTCTATTCAGTTGCATACCACAATCCATACATATATAAGGGGAGGTTCTAGCTCCAACTCGGTTTTACAGTGAAAACTGCAGGAACTTCAAACGGGCACTAGGAAACAGATTGAGAAACCAGAGAATAGTTTCCCCTGCATCCCATCCCCTTCGTGCTACATGAACGAACGTCTCTCCACATGCTCAGTTCTGAGAGATAATTGTGTGTGGAAGCCATACTTCAACTAACTTGTTGAGAACGCAAAATTTCTTTTCAGTTGCAAACTACACTCCATACAAATATATGGGGTGGTAGTAACTCCAAATGGGTTTTACAGTGAAAACTTGCAGGAACTTCAAACCGGCACTAGGAAACAGACTCAGAACCCAGATAAACATTTTCTCCTGCAACAAGTTCAATTTTTGCTACGTGAACGAACATCTCTCCACATGCTCATGTCTGAGATATATGTGTGTGTGAAAGCCGTCCTTCACCTATCTTGTTGGGAACACAAAGATTCTTCTAAGTTGCAAAGTACACTCCATATAAATATATTGGTAGGTACTAGCTCCAAATCGGTTTTACAGAGAAAACTGCAGGAACTTCCAACCAACACTAGGAAACACACTGAGAAACCAGAGTAAAATATTCCCCTGCCAACCGTTCCCTTTGTGCTAGATGAATGAACGTCTCTCCAGTTGCTCAGATCTGAGAGATAAGTGTGTGTGGAAGCCGTCCTTCAACTAGCTTGTTGGGAACACAAAGATTCTATTCAGTTGCAAACCACAAACCATACATATATATGGGGAGGTACTAGCTCCAATTCGGGTTTACAGTGAAAACTGCATGAACTTCAAACCGGCACTAGGAAACAGATTGAGAAACCAGAGAATAGTATCTCCTGCAACCTGTCCAATTTGTGCTAGATGAATGAACGTCTCTACTCATGCTCAGTTCTGAGAGGTAAGTGTGTGTGAAAGGCGTACTTCACCTAGCTTGTTGTGAACACAAAGTTTCCTTTCAGTTGCAAACTACACTCCATACATTTATAAGGGGAGGTAGGAGCTCAAATCGATTTTACAGTGAAAACTGCAAGAACTTCAATAAGGCACTAGGAAACAGACTGAGAAATCTTAGTAAAATTTCACCTGCATCCCGTTCCTTTTGTGCTTGATGAACGAAAGTCTCTCCACATGATCAGTTCTGAGAGATAAGTGTGTGTGAATGCCGTCCATCAACAACCTTGTTGGGAACACAAAGATTCTTTTCAGTAGCAAACTACACTCCATACATATATATGGTGAGGTAATAGCTCCAACTTTGTTTTAAAGAGAAAACTGCTGGAACTTCAAACTGGCACTAGGAAACAGACAGAGAAAGCTTAGTAAAATTTCCCCTGCAACCCATTCCCTTTATGCTAGATGAACGAATGTCTCTCCACGTGCTCAGTTCTGAGAGAAAAGTGTGTGTGTAAGCCGTCTTTCAACTAGCTTGTTGGGAACACAAAGTTTCTTTTCAGTTGCAAACTACACTCCATACTTATATATGGGGAGGTACTAGATCAAATCGGTTTTACAGTTAAAACTGCAGGAACTTCAATAAGGCAATAGGAAACAGAATGAGAAAGCTTAGTAAAATTTCCCCGCAACGCGTTCCCTTTGTGCTAGATGAACGAACGTCTCTCCACATGCTCAGTTCTAAGAGATAAGTGTGTGTGAAAGCCGTCCTACACCTAGCTTGTTGGGAACACAAAGATTTATTCAGTTGCAAACTACACTGCATACATATATGGGGAGGTATAATCTCCAACACGGTTTTAAAGTGAAAACTGCTGGAACTTCAAACTGGCACTAAGAAACAGACTGAGAAACCAGAGTAAAAGTTTCCCCTGCAACCCGTTCCCTTTGTGCTATGTGAAAGAAAGTCTCTCCACATGCTCAGTTCTGAGAGATAAGTGTGTGTGAAAGCCGTCCTTCACCTAGCTTGCTGGGAACACAAAGTTCCTTTTCAGTTGCAATACACACTCCATCAATATACATACGGAGGTACAAGCTCAAATCAGTTTTACAGTGAAAATAGATGAATTTCAATCCGGGACTAGGAAACAGACTGAGAATGCTGAGTAAAATTTTGTCTTCAAACCGTTCCATTTCTGCTAGATGAACGAATTTCTATCCACATGCTCATTTCTGAGAGATAATTTTTTGTGAATGCCGTCCTTCACCTAGCTTGTTTGGAACACAAAGTTTCTTTCAAGTTGCAAACTACAATCCATAAATATATATGGGGAAGTACTAGCTCCAACTCGGTTTTACTATGAAAACGGCAGGAACTTCAAACCAGCACTAGGAAACATCCTCAGAACCCAGAGTAAAAGTTCCTCCTGTAAACCGTTCCCTTTGTCCTAGGTTAACGAACGTCTCTCCACATGCTCCGTTCTGAGAGATAAGTGTGTGTGAAAGCCGACCTTCACCTAGCTTGTTTGAAACAAAAATTTCTTTTCAGTTGCAAACGACACTCCATACATATATATGGGGAGGTACTAGCTCTATCTCGGATTTACAGTGAAAACTGCAGGAACTTCAAACCAGCTCTAGGAAACAGACTGAGAACCCGGAGTAACAGTTTCCCAGCTACCCGTTCCCATTGTGCTGAATGAACGAAATTCTCTCCACTTGCTATGTTCTGAGAGATAAGTGTGAGTGAAAGCCTACCTTCACCTAGCTTCTTGGGGACACAAAGTTTATTTTCAGTTGCAAACTACACTCCTTACTTATATATGGGGAGGTACTAGCTCCAACTGGTTTTTTGAGTGAAAACTGCAGGAACTTCAATCCGGTACTAGGAAAGAGTCTCAGAACCCAGAGTAAAAGTTTCTCCTGTAAACCGTCCATTTGTGTAGGTGAACGAACGTCTCTCCACATGCTCAGTTCTGAGAGATAAGTGTGTGTGAAAGTCGTCCTTCACCTAGCTTGTTGGGAACAAAATTTTCTATTCAGTTGCATACCACAATCCATACATATATAAGGGGAGGTTCTAGCTCCAAATCGTGTTTACAGTGAAAACTGCAGGAACTTCAAACCAGCACTAGGAAACAGATTGAGAGACCAGAGAATACTTTCCCCTGCATCCAGTCCCCTTTGTGCTACATGAACGAACGTTTCTCCACATGCTCATTTCTGAGAGATAATTGTGTGTGGAAGCCATACTTCACCTAACTTGTTGAGAACGCAAAGTTTCTTTTCTGTTGCAAACTACAATCCATACAAATATAAGGGGTGGTACTAGCTCCAAATGGGTTTAACTGTGAAAACTGCAGTAATTTCAAACCGGCACTAGGAAACAGACTCACAACCCAGATAAACAGTTTCTCCTGCAACACTTTCACCTAGTGCTAGGTGAACAAACGTCCCTCCACATGCTCAATTCTGAGAGATAAGTGTGTTTGAAAGTCGTCCTTCAACTAGCTTGTTGGGAACACATATTTTCTTTCCAGTTGCAAACTACACTCCATACATATATATGGGGATGTACTAGCTCCAACTCGGATTTAAAGTGAAAACTGCTGGAACTCAAACTGGCACTAGGAAACAGACTGAGAAACCAGAGTAAAAGTTTCTCCTGCAAACCTTTCCCTTTGTGCTACGTGAACGAAAGTCTATCCACATGCTCAGTTCTGAGAGATAATTGTGTGTGAAAGCCTTCCTTCACCTTGTTTGCTTGGAAAACAAAGTTTCTTTTCAGTTGCAAAATACACTCCATACATATACATGCGGAAGTACTAGCTCAAATCGGTTTTACAGTGAAAGAGCAGGAATTTCATCTGGCACTAGGAAACAGACTGAGAAACCTGAGTAAAATTTTCTCTTCATCCCGTTTCATTTGTGCTAGGTGAACGAACGTCTATCCACATGATCATTTCTGAGAGATAATTGTGTGTGAATGCCGTCCATCAACAAGCTTGTTTGGAACACAAAGATTCTTTTCATTAGCAAACTACACTCCATACATATATATGGTGAGGTACTAGCTCCAAATTTGTTTTAAAGAGAAAACTGCTGGAACTTCAAACTGGCACTAGGAAACAGACAGAGAAAGCTTAGTAAAATTTCCCCTGCAACCCGTTCCCTTTGTGCTAGATGAACGTACGTCTCTCCACAAGCTCAGTTATAAGAGATAAGTGTGTGTGAAAGCCGTCCTACACCTAGCTTGTTGGGAACACAAAGATTTTTTCAGTTGCAACTACACTGCATAAATATATGTGGAGGTATAATCTCCAACTCGGTTTTACAGTGAAAACTGCAGGAACTTCAAACCGGCACTAGGAAACAGATTGAGAAACCAGAAAATAGTTTTTCCTGCAAACCGTTCCCTTTGTGGTAGATGAATGAACGTCTCTCCACATGCTCAGTTCTGAGAGATAAGTGAGTATGAAAACCGTCCTACAACTAGCTTGTTGGGAACACATATTTTCTTTTCAGTTGCAAACTACAGTCCATACATATATATGGGGATGTAATAGCTCCAACTCGGATTTAAAGTGAAAACTGCTGGAACTTCAAACTGGCACTAGGAAACAGACTGATAAACCAGAGTAAAAGTTTCCCTGCAAACCGTTCCCTTTGTGCTACTGTGAACGAAAGTCTCTCCACATGCTCAGTTCTGAGAGATAATTGTGTGAGAAAGCCTTCCTTCACCTAGTTTGCTTGGAACACAAAGTTTCTTTTCAGTTGCAAAATACACTCCATACATATATATGGGGAGGTACTAGCTTCAACAGGGTTTTAGAGTGAAAACTGCAGGAACTTCAAACCGGTTCTAGGAAAAAGATTGAGAATCAGAGTAAAAGTTGCCCTGCAAACCTTTCCCTTTTTGTAGATGAATGAACGTCTCTCCAGATGCTCATTTCCTGGATAGAAGTGTGTATGAAGCCGAACTTCACCAAGCATGTTGGGAACAGAAAGTTTCTTTTCAGTTGAAAACTACACTCCATAATTATATAAGGTGAGGTACTAGCTCCAACACTGTTTTACAGTGAAAAATGCAGGGAATTCAAACCGATACTAGGAAACATTCTCAGAACCCAGAGTAAAAGTTTCTCCTGTAAACCGTCCCTTTGTCCTAGGTGAACGAACGTCTCTCCACATGCTCAATTCTGAGAGATAAGTGTGTTTGAAAGTCGTCCTTCAACTAGCTTGTTGGGAACACATATTTTCTTTCCAGTTGCAAACTACAGTCCATACATATATATGGGGATGTACTAGCTCCAACTCGGATTTAAAGTGAAAACTGCTGGAACTTCAAACTGGCACTAGGAAACAGACTGAGAAACCAGAGTAAAAGTTTCTCCTGCAAACTTTCCATTTGTGCTATGTGAACGAAAGTCTCTCCACATGCTCAGTTCTGAGAGATAATTGTGTGTGTAAGCCGTCCTTCACCTAGCTTGTTGGGAACACAAAGTTTCTTTTCATTTGCAAACTACACTCCATACTTATATATGGGGAGGTACTAGCTCAAATCGATTTTAGAGTGAAAACTGCAGGAACTTCAATAAGGCACTAGGAAACAGTCAGAGAAAGCTTAGTAAAATTTCCCCTGCAACGCGTTCCCTTTGTGCTAGATGAACGAACGTCTTTCCACATGCTCAGTTATAAGAGATAAGTGTGTGTGAAAGCCGTCCTACACCTAGCTTGTTGGGAACACAAAGATTTTTTCAGTTGCAAACTACACTGCATACATATATGGGGAGGTATAGTCTCCAACTCGGTTTTACAGTGAAAATTGCAGGAATTTCAAACCGGAACTAGGAAACAGATTGAGGAACCAGAGAATAGTTTCTCCTGCAACCCTTTCCCTTTGTGGTAGATGAATGAACGTCTCTCCACATGCTCAGTTTTGAGAGATAAGTGTGTGTGAAAGCCGTCCTTCAACTAGCTTGTTGGGAACACAAATTTTCTTTCAAGTTGCAAACTACTATCCATAAATATATATGGGGAGGTACTAGCTCCAACTCGGTTTTACTATGAAAACTGCAGGAACTTCAAACCGGCACTAGGAAA
This sequence comes from Camelus ferus, assembly GCF_009834535.1. Classification (NCBI taxonomy): domain Eukaryota; kingdom Metazoa; phylum Chordata; class Mammalia; order Artiodactyla; family Camelidae; genus Camelus; species Camelus ferus. Next base: position 23,737 of record NW_022589668.1, on the reverse strand, counting down.
CATTCTCAGAACCCAGAGTTAAAGTTTCTCCTGTAAACCGTTCCCTTTGTCCTAGGTTAACGAACGTCTCTCCACATGCTCCGTTCTGAGAGATAAGTGTGTGTGAAAGCCGACCTTCACCTAGCTTGTTTGAAACACAAATTTTCTTTTCAGTTGCAAACTACAATCCATACATATATATGGGGAGGTACTAGCTCTAACTCAGATTTACAGTGAAAACTGCAGGAACTTCAAACCGGCTCTAGGAAACAGACTGAGAACCCGGAGTAACACTTTCCCAGCTACCCGTTCCCATTGTGCTGAATGATCGAATTTCTCCCCACTTGCTCTGTTCTGAGAGATTATTGGGAGTGAAAGCCGACCTTCACCTAGCTTCTTGGGGACACAAAGTTTATTTTCAGTTGCAAACTACACTCCTTACTTATACATGGGGAGGTACTAGCTCCAACTGGTTTTTTGAGTGAAAACTGCAGGAACTTCAATCCGGCACTAGGAAAGAGTCTCAGAACTCAGAGTAAAGTTTCTCCTGTAAACCGTCCATTTGTCTTGGTGAACGAACGTCTCTCCACATGCTCAGTTCTGAGAGATAAGTGTGTGTGAAAGTCGTCCTTCACCTAGCTTGTTGGGAACAAAATTTTCTATTCAGTTGCATTCCACAATCCATACATATATAAGGGGAGGTTCTAGCTCCAAATCGTGTTTACAGTGAAAACTGCAGGAACTTCAAACCGGCACTAGGAAACAGATTGAGAGACCAGAGAATAGTTTCCCCTGCATCCCGTCCCCTTTGAGCTACATGAACGAACGTTTCTCCACATGCTCTTTTCTGAGAGATAATTGTGTGTGGAAGCCATACTTCACCTAACTTGTTGAGAACGCAAAGTACCTTTTCAGTTGCAAACTACACTCCATACAATTATAAGGGGTGGTACTAGCTCCAAATGGGTTTAACTGTGAAAACTGCAGTAATTTCAAACCGGCACTAGGAAACAGACTCAGAACCCACATAAACAGTTTCTCCTGCAAAACGTTCCCTTAGTGCTAGGTGAACAAACGTCCCTCCACATGCTCAATTCTGAGAGATAAGTGTGTTTGAAAGTCGTCCTTCAACTAGCTTGTTGGGAACACATATTTTCTTTCCAGTTGCAAACTACAGTCCATACATATATATGGGGATGTACTAGCTCCAACTCGGATTTAAAGTGAAAACTGCTGGAACTTCAAACTGGCACTAGGAAACAGACTGAGAAACCAGAGTAAAAGTTTCTCCTGCAAACTTTCCCTTTGTGCTATGTGAACGAAAGTCTCTCCACATGCTCAGTTCTGAGAGATAATTGTGTGTGAAAGCCTTCCTTCACCTAGTATGCTTGGAACACAAAGTTTATTTTCAGTTGCAAAATACACTCCATATATATACATGCAGAAGTACTAGCTCAAATCGGTTTTACAGTGAAAGAGCAGGAATTTCAATCCGGCACTAGGAAACACACTGAGAAACCTGATAAAAATTTTCTCTTCATCCCGTTCCATTTGTGTTAAGTGAACGAAGTTCTATCCACATGATCAGTTCTGAGAGATAAGTGTGTGTGAATGCCGTACATCAACAAGCTTGATGGGAACACAAAGATTCTTTTCAGTAGCAAACTACACTCCATACATATATATGGTGAGGTAATAGCTCCAACTTAGTTTTAAAGAGAAAACTGCTGGAACTTCAAACTGGCACTAGGAAACAGACTGAGAAAGCCTAGTAAAATTTCCCCTGCAACCCGTTCCCTTTGTGCTAGATGAACGAACGTCTCTCCACATGCTCAGTTATAAGATATAAGTGTGTGTGAAAGCCGTCCTACACCTAGCTTGTTGGGAACACAAAGATTCTTTCAGTTGCAAATTACACTGCATATATATATGGGGAGGTATAATCTCCAACTCGGTTTTACTGTGAAAACTGCAGGAACTTCAAACCGGCACTAGGAAACAGATTGAGAAAACAGAAAATAGTTTTTCCTGCAAACCGATCCCTTTGTGGTAGATGAATGAACGTCTCTCCCCTTGCTCAGTTGTGAGAGATAAGTGAGTGTGAAAACCGTCCTTCATTTAGCTTGTTGGGAACACATATTTTCTTTAAAGTTGCAAACTAAACTCCATACATTTATATGGGGATGTACTAGCTCCAACTCGGATTTAAAGTGAAAACTGCTGGAACTTCAAACTGGCACTAGGAAACAGACTGATAAACCAGAGTAAACGTTTCCCTGCACACCGTTCCCTTTGTGCTACGTGAATGAAAGTCTCTCCACATGCTCAGTTCTGAGAGATAATTGTGAGAGAAAGCCTTCCTTCACCTAGTTTGCTTGGAACACAAAGTTTCTTTTCAGTTGCAAAATACATTCCATACATATATATGGGGAGGTACTAGCTCCAACTCGGATATAGAGTGAAAACTGCAGGAACTTCAAACCGGTTCTAGGAAACAGACTGAGAACCCGGAGTAACACTTTCCACAGCTACCCGTTCCCATTGTGCTGGATGAATGAACTTCTCTCCACTTGCTCTGTTCTGAGAGATAAGTGTGAGTTAAAGCCGTTCTTCACCTAGCTTCTTGGGAACACAAAGTTTCTTTTCAGTTGCAAACTACACTCCTTACTTATATAAGGGGAGGTACTAGCTCCAACTCGGTTTTAGAGTGAAAACTGCAGGAACTTCAATCCGGCACTAGGAAACAGATTGAGAAATCAGAGTAAAAGTTGCCCTGCAAACCGTTCCCTTTTTGCTAGATGAATGAACTTCTCTCCAGATGCTCATTTCTGAGATATAAGTGTGTATGAAGCCGAACTTCACCAAGCATGTTGGGAACAGAAATTTTCTTTTCAGTTGAAAACTTCACTCCATACTTATATAAGGGGAGGTACTAGCTCCAACACTGTTTTACAGTGAAAACTGCAGGGAATTCAAACCGGCACTTGGAAACATTCTCAGAACCCAGAGTAAAAGTTTCTCCTGTAAACCGTCCCTTTTTCCTAGGTGAACGAACGTCTCTCCACATGCTCAGTTCTGAGAGAATAGTGTGTGTGTAAGCCGTCCTTCACTTAGCTTGTTGGGAACACAAAGTTTCTTTTCAATTGCAAACTACACTCCATACTTATATATGGGGAGGTACTAGCTCAAATCGATTTTAGAGTGAAAACTGCAGGAACTTCAATAAGGCACTAGGAAACAGTCTGAGAAAGCTAAGTAAAATTTCCCCTGCAACGTGTTCCCTTTGTGCTAGATGAACGAACGTCTTTCCTCATGCTCAGTTCTAAGAGATAAGTGTGTGTGAAAGCCGTCCGACACCTAACTTGTTGGGAACACAAAGATTTTTTCAGTTGCAAACTACACTGCATACATATAAGGGAAGGTATAATCTCCAACTCGGTTTTACAGTGAAAACTGCAGGAACTTCAAACCGGAACTAGGAAACAGATTGAGGAACCAGAGAATAGATTCTCCTGCAAACCGTTCCCTTTGTGGTAGATGAATGAACGTCTCTCCACATGCTCAGTTCTGAGAGATAAGTGTGTGTGAAAGCCGTCCTTCACCTAGCATGCTGGGAACACAAATTTTCTTTCCAGGTGCAAACTACCCTCCATACATATATATGGGGATATACTAGCTCCAACTCGGTTTTAAAGTGAAAACTGCTGGAACTTCAAAATGACACTAGGAAACATACTGAGAAACCAGAGTAAAAGTTTCTTCGGCAACCCGTTCCCTTTGTGCTATGTGAATGAAAGTCTCTCCATATGCTCAGTTCTGAGAGATAAGTGTGTGTGAAAGCCGTCCTTCACCTAGCTTGCTGGGAACACAAAGTTTCTTTTCAGTTGCAAAACACTCTCCATACATACACATGCGGATGTACAAGCTCAAATAAGTTTTACAGTGAAAATAGCAGGAATTTCAATACGGGACTAGAAAAAAGACTGAGAATGCTGAGTAAAATTTTCTCTTCAAATCATTCCAATTGTGCTAGATGAACGAACGTCTATCCACATGCTCATTTCTGAGAGATAAGTGTGTTTGAAAGACGTCCTTCACCTAGCTTGTTGGGAAAACAAAGTTTCTTTCAAGTTGCAAACTACACTCCATAAATATATATGGGGAGGTACTAGCTCCAACATGGTTTTACAAAGAAAACTGCAGGAATTTCAAACCGGCACTAGTAAACATTCTCAGAACCCAGAGTAAAAGTTTCCCTGTAAACCTTTCCCTTTGTCCTAGGTTAACGAACGTCTCTCAACATGTTCAGTTATAAGAGATAAGTGTGTGTGAAAGCCGTCCTTCACCTAGCTTCTTGGGAACACAAAGATTCTTTCAGTTGCAAACTGCACTGCATACATATATGGGGAGGTATAATCCCCAACTCGGTTTTACAGTGAAAACTGCAGGAACTTCAAACCGGCACTAGGAATCAGATTGAGAAACCAGAGAATAGTTTCTCCTGCAAACCATTCCCTTTGTGGTAGATGAATGAACGTCTCTCCACATGCTCAGTTCTGAGAGATAAGTGTGTGTGAAAGCCGTCCTTCACCTAGCTTGTTGGGAACACATATTTCCTTTCCAGTTGCAAACTACACTCCATACATATATATGGGGATGTACTAGCTCCGAATCGGATTTAAAGTGAAAACAGCTGGAACTTCAAACTGGCAGTAGGAAACAGACTGAGAAACCAGAGTAAAAGTTTCCCTGCAAACCGTTCCCTTTGTGCTACGTAAATGAAATTCTCTCCACATGCTGAATTCTGAGAGATAATTGTGTGAGAAAGCCATCCTTCACCTAGTTTGCTTGGAACACAAATTTACTTTACAGTTGCAAAATACACTCCATACATATATATGGGGAGGTACTAGCTCCAACTCGGATTTACAGTGAAAAATGCAGGAACTTCAAACCGGCTCTAGGAAACAGACTGAGAACCCGGAGTAAAACTTTCCCCAGCTACCCGATCCCATTGTGCTGGATGAACGAACTTCTCTCCACTTGCTCTGTTCTGAGAGAAAAGTGTGAGTGAAAGCCGTCCTTCACCTAGCTTCTTGGGAACACAGAGTTTCTTTTCAGTTGCAAACTACACTCCTTACTTATATATGGGGAGGTACTTTCTCCAACTGGGTATTTGAGTGAAAACTGCAGGAACTTCAATCCGGCACTAGGAAAGAGTCTCAGAACCCAGAGTAAAAGTTTCTCCTGTAAACCGTCCATTTGTCCTAGGTGAACGAACGTCTCGCCACATGCTCAGTTCTGAGAGATAAGTGTGTGTGAAAGCCGTCCTTCACCTAGCTTGTTGGGAACAAGATTTTGTATTCAGTTGCATACCACAATCCATACATATATAAGGGGAGGTTCTAGCTCCAACTCGGTTTTACAGTGAAAACTGCAGGAACTTCAAACCGGCACTAGGAAACAGATTGAGAAACCAGAGAATAGTTTCCCCTGCATCCCGTCCCCTTCGTGCTACATGAACGAACGTCTCTCCCCATGCTCAGTTCTGAGAGATAATTGTGTGTGGAAGCCATACTTCAACTAACTTGTTGAGAACGCAAAATTTCTTTTCAGTTGCAAACTACACTCCATACAAATATATGGGCTGGAACTAACTCCAAATGGGTTTTACAGTGAAAACTGCAGGAACTTCAAACTGGCACTAGGAAAGAGACTCAGAACCCAGATAAACATTTTCTCCTGCAACACGTTCAATTTGTGCTACGTGAACGAACATCTCTCCACATGCTCATGTCTGAGATATATGTGTGTGTGAAAGCCGTCCTTCACCTATCTTGTTGGGAACACAAAGATTCTTCTAAGTTGCAAACTACACTCCATATAAATATATTGGTAGGTACTAGCTCCAAATCGATTTTACAGAGAAAACTGCAGGAACTTCCAACCAACACTAGGAAACACACTGAGAAACCAGAGTAAAATATTCCCCTGCCAACCGTTCCTTTGTGCTAGATGAATGAACGTCTCTCCAGTTGCTCAGATCTGAGAGATAAGTGTGTGTGGAAGCCGTCCTTCAACTAGCTTGTTGGGAACACAAAGATTCTATTCAGTTGCAAACCACAAACCATACATATATATGGGGAGGTACTAGCTCCAATTCGTGTTTACAGTGAAAACTGCAGGAACTTCAAACCGGCACTAGGAAACAGATTGAGAAACAAGAGAATAGTATCTCCTGCAACCTGTTCAATTTGTGCTAGATGAATGAACGTCTCTACTCATGCTCAGTTCTGAGAGGTAAGTGTGTGTGAAAGGCGTACTTCACCTAGCTTGTTGTGAACACAAAGTTTCTTTTCACTTGCAAACTACACTCCATACATTTATAAGGGGAGGTAGGAGCTCAAATCGATTTTACAGTGAAAACTGCAAGAACTTCAATAAGGCACTAGGAAACAGAGTGAGAAATCTTAGTAAAATTTCACCTGCAACCCGTTCCTTTTGTGCTTGATGAACGAAAGTCTCTCCACATGATCAGTTCTGAGAGATAAGTGTGTGTGAATGCCGTCCATCAACAAGCTTGTTGGGAACACATAGATTCTTTTCAGTAGCAAACTACACTCCATACATATATATGGTGTGGTACTAGCTCCAACTTTGTTTTAAAGAGAAAACTGCTGGAACTTCAAACTGGCACTAGGAAACAGACAGAGAAAGCTTAGTAAAATTTCCCCTGCAACCCATTCCCTTTATGCTAGATGAACGAACGTCTCTCCACATGCTCAGTTATAAGAGATAAGTGTGTGTGAATGCCGTCATACAACTAGCTTGTTGGGAACACAAAGATTCTTTCAGTTGCAAACTACAATGCATACATATATGGGGAGGTATAAACTCCAACTCTGTTTTACAGTGAAAACTGCAGGAAATTCAAACCGGCACTAGGAAACAGTCTCAGAACCCAGAGTAAAAGTTTCTCCTGTAAACCGTCCATTTGTCCTAGGTGAACGAACGTCTCTCCACATGCTCAGTTCTGAGAGAAAAGTGTGTGTGTAAGCCGTCTTTCAACTAGCTTGTTGGGAACACAAAGTTTCTTTTCAGTTGCAAACTACACTCCATACTTATATATGGGGAGGTACTAGCTCAAATCGGTTTTACAGTTAAAACTGCAGGAACTTCAATAAGGCAATAGGAAACAGAATGAGAAAGCTAAGTAAAATTTCCCCTGCAACGTGTTCCCTTTGTGCTAGATGAATGAACGTCTCTCCACATGCTCAGTTCTGAGAGATAAGTGGGTGTGAAAGCCGTCCTTCACCTAGCTTTTTGGGAACACAAAGTTTCTTTTCAGTTGCAAATTACACTCCATATATATATATTTGGGGGGTACTAGCTCCAACTCGGTTTTACAGTGAAAACTGAAGGGTCTTCAAACCAGCACTAGGAAACAGACTCAGAACCCAGAGAAACAGTTTCTCCTGCAACCCGTTCCCTTTGTGCTAGGTGAACAAAAGTCTCTCCACATGCTAAGTTCTGAGAGATAAGTGTGTGTGAAAGACGTCCTTCACCTAGCTTGCTGGGAACACAAAGTTTCTTTTCAATTGCAAAATACACTCCATAAATATACATGCTGAGGTACTAGCTCAAATCAGTTTTACAGTGAAAATAGCAGGAATTTCATTCTGGCACTAGGAAACAGACTTAGAATGCTGAGTAAAATTTTCCCTACAACCCGTTCACTTTGTGCTAGATGAACGAACGTCTATCCACATGCTCAGTTCTTAGAGATAAGTGTGTGTGAAAGCAGTCCATCTCCAAGCTTGTTGGGAACAAAAGTTTCTTTTAAGTTGCAAACTACACTCCATAAATATATGGGTAGTTAGAAGCTCCAACTCGGTTTTACAGTGAAAACTGCAGGAACTTCAATCCGGCACCAGGAAACAGATTGAGAAATCAGAGTAAAAGTTGCCCTGCAAACCGTTCCCTTTGTGCTAGATGAATGAACGTCTCTCCAGATGCTCAGTTCTGAGAGATAAGTGTGTGAAAATCCGACCTTCACCAAGCATGTTGTGAACACAAAGTTTCTTTTCAGTTGCAAAAAACACTCCATAATTATATATGGGGAGGTACTAGCTCCAACTCTGTTTTAGAGTGAAAACTGCAGGAAATTCATACCGGCACTAGGAAACACTCTCAGAACCCAGAGTAAAAGTTTCTCATGTAAACCGTTCCATTGTCCTAGGTGAACAAACGTCTCTACACATGCTCAGTTCTGAGAAATAAGTGTGTGTGAAAGCCGTCTTTCACCTAGCTTGTTGGGAACACAAAGTTTCTTTTCAGTAACATACTACACCCCATAATTATATATGGGGAGATACTAGCTCAAATCGATTTTACAGTGAAAACGGCTGGAACTTCAAAACGGAACTAGGAAACAGACTGAGAATCCATAGTAAAAGTTTCTCCTGCAACCCTTTCCCTTTGTGCTACGTGAACGATAGTCTCTCCACGTGCTCAGTTCTGAGAGATAATTGTGTGTGAAAGCCGTCCTTCACCTAGCTTGTCGGAAACACAAAGTTTCTTTTCAGTTGCAAGATACACTCCATAAATATATATGGGGAGGTACTAGCTCCAGCTCGGATTTAAAGTGAAAACTGCAGGAACTTCAAACCAGCTCTAGGAAACAGACTGAGAACTCGGAATAACACTTTCCCCAGCTACCCGTTCCCATTGTGCTGGATGAACGAACTTCTCTCCACTTGCTCTGTTCTGAGAGATAAGTGTGAGTGAAAGCCGTACTTCACCTAGCTTCTTGGGAACACAAAGTTTCTTTTAAGTTGCAAACTACAATCCCTAATTATATATGGGGAGGTACTGTCTCCAACTGGTTTTTTGAGTGAAAACTGCAGGAACATCAATCCGGCACTAGGAAAGAGTCTCAGAACCCAGAGTAAATGTTTCCCCTGTAAAACGTCCATTTGTCCTAGGTGAACTAACGTCTCTCCACATGCTCAGTTCTGAGAGATAATTGTGTGTGGAAGCCATACTTCACCTAACTTGTTGAGAACGCAAAGTTTCTTTTCAGTTGCAAACTACACTCCATATAAATATATGGGGTGGTACTATCTCCAAATGTGTTTAACAGTGAAAACTGCAGGAACTTCAAACCGGCACAAGGAAACAGACTCATAACCCAGATAAACAGTTTCTCCTCCAACACGTTCACTTTGTGCTAGGTGAACGAACGTCTCTCCACATGCTCAATTCTGAGAGATATGTGTGTTTGAAAGCCGTCCTTCACCTAGCTTGTTGGGAACACAAAGATACCTCTCAGTTGCAAACTACACTCCATAAATATATATGGGTATGTACTAGCTCCAACTCAGTTTTACAGAGAAAACTGCAGGAACTTCCAACGGACACTAGGAAACACACTGAGAAGCCAGACTAAAAGTTTCCCCTGCAACCCGTTCCCTTTGTGCTAAATGAATGAACGTCTCTCAAGATGCTCAGATCTGAGAGATAAAAGTGTGTGAAAGCCGTAATTCACCTAGCTTGTTGGGAACACAAAGTTTCTATTCAGTTTCAAACCACAATCCATACATACATAAGGGGAGGTACTACCTCCAAATCGCATTTACATTGAAAACTGCTGGAACTTCATAACGGCACTAGGAAACAGATTGATAAACCACAGAATAGTTTCCCCTGCATCCCATTCCCTTTTTGGTAGATGAATGAACGTCTCTCCACATGCTCAGTTCTCAGAGATAAGTGTGTGTGAAATCCGTTTTTCAACTAGCTTGTTGGGAACATAAAATTTTTTTCATTTTCAAATTACACTAAATACATATATATGGGGAAATCAAAGTTCCAACAACATTTTACCGTGAAAACTGCAAGAATTTCAAACCGGAACTAGGAAAAATTCTGAGAAACCATTGAAATATTTTCTCCTGTTACCCATTCCATTTGTGCTAGATGAACGAACGTCTCTACACATGCTCAGTCTGAGAGATAAGCTTGTGTTAATGCCGCACTTCAAATACCGTGTTGGGAACACAAAGTTTCTTTTCAGTCTCTAAATACACTCCATATATTTATAAGGGGAGGTACTAGTTCCAAATCGGTTTTACAGTGAAAACTGGAGGAAAATCTAACCGTTACCAGGAAACAGACTGAGAAACCAGAGTAAACATTCCCCTTCAAACATTTAAAGTTGTGATAGATGAACGAACGTCTCTCCACATGCACAGTTCTGAGAGATAAGAGTGTGTGAAAGCCGTACTTCACAAAGCTTGTTGGGAACACAAAATTTCTATTCAGTTGCAAAATACAATCCAAACATATATAAGGGGATGTACTAGCTCCAACTCGGTTTTAAAGTGAAAACTGTAGGATCTTCAAACCGATACTAGGAAAAAGACTGAGAAACCAGAGAAAAGTTTCTCCTGCAACATGTTCCCTTTGTTCTAGATGAACGAATGTCTCTACACATGCTCAGATCTGAGAGATAAGTGTGTGTGAAAGCCGTCCTTCACATAGATTGTTGGGAAAAAAAATTTCTTTTCACTTGCAAACTACACCCCTTACATATATACGGGGATGTACTACCACCAACTCCGTTGTAAAGTGAAAAGAGTAGGATCTTCAAACCGGTACTAGGAAACCTACTGAGAATCCAGAGTAAATGTTTCTTCTGCAACCATTTCCCTTTGTGCTAGATGAATGAACGTCTCTCCATATGCTCTGTTCTAGGGTTAAGTGTGTGTGAAGCCGAAATTCACCTTGCTTGTTAGGAATACAAACTTTCTTTTCAGTTGCAAACTACACTCCATACATATATATGGGGATTTAATAGCTCCAACTCGGGTTTACAGTGAAAACTGCAAAAACATCAACTTGGCATTAGGAAAGAGACTCAGAAACCAGATTAATTGTTTCCCTTGCAACCCGTTCCTTTTGTGTTAGATGAACGAACGTCTCTCCAAATGCTCAGTTCTGAGAGATAAGTGTGTGTAAAAGCCATCCTTCACCTAGCTTGTTGGAAACACACAGTTTCTTTTCAGTAGCAAACTACAATCCATATATATATATGTGGATGTAGTAGCTCTAAATCGGTTCTACAGTGAAAACTGGAGGAAATTCTTACCGACACTAGGAAACAGACTGAGAAACTGGAGTAAACTTTCCACTGCAAACAGTTCACTTTGAGCTAGATGAGATAATGTCTCTCCACATGCTCAGTTCTGAGAGATAATTGTGTGTGAAAGCTGTACTTCACATAGCTTGTTGGGAACACAAAGATTTTTTCAGTTGTAAACTACACTGCATACAAATATGGGGAGGTATAATCTCCAACTCGCTTTTACAGTGAAAAATGCAGGAACTTCAAACCGACTCTAGGAAACAGACTGAGAAACCAGAGTAACAGTTTTTCCTGCTACCAGTTCCCATTGTGCTAGATGAACGAACGTCTCTCCACATGCTCAGTTCTGAGAGATAAATGTGTGTGAAAGCCATCCTTCACCTAGCATGTTGGGAAAACAAAGTTTCTTTTCAGTTGCCAACTACACTCCATAAATATATACGGGGATGTACTAGCTCCAAATCGGGTTTAAAGTGAAAACTGCAGGACCTTCAAACCCGCACTAGAAAACTGACTGAATAACCAGAGAACAAGTTTCCCCTTCAAACCGTTCCCTTTGTGCTACATGAACGAACGTCTATCCACATGCTCAGTTCTGAGAGATAACTGTGTATGAAAGCCATCCTTCACCTAGCTTGTTGGGAACCCAAAGTTTCTTTCAATTTGCAAACTACACTCCATACATATATATGAAGAGGCACTAGCTCCAAACACTTTTATAGTGAAAACTGCAGGAACTTCAAACTGGCACTATGAAACAGATTGAGAAACCAGAGTAAAAGTTTCCCTGCAAACCGTTCCATTTGTGCTAGGTGAACGAACGTCTCTCCACATGCTCAGTTCTGAGAGAAAATTGTGTGTGAAAGCCGTCCTTCACCTAGCTAGTTGGGAACACAAAGATTCTTCTCAGTTGCTAACTACACTCCATTCATATATATGAGTAGATACTAGCCCCAACTCGGTTTTACAGAGAAAACTGCAGGAACTTCCTTCCGACACTAGGAAACACACTGAGAAACCACAGTAAAATATTCCCCTGCAAAACGTTTCCGTTGTGCTAGATGAATGACCGTCTCTTTAGATGCTCAGATCTGAGAGATAAGTGTGTGTGAAAGCCGTTCTTCAACTAGCTTGTTGGGAACACAAAGATTCTATTCAGTTGCAAACCACAATCCATATATATATAAGGGGAGGTACTAGCTCCAACTCGTGTTTACAGTGAAAACTGCAGGAACTTCAAACCGGCACTAGGAAACAGATTGAAATACCAGATAATATTTTCTCTTGCAACCTGTTCCCTTTGTGCTAGATGAATAAACGTTTCTCCACATGCTCAGTTCTGAGAGGTAAGTGTGTGTGAAAGGCGTCCTTCAACTACCTTTTCGGGAACACAAAGTTTCTTTTCAGTTGCAAACTACACTCCATACATATATATGGGGAGGTACTAGCTCATTGCGGTTTTACAGTGAAAACTGCAGGAACTTCAATACGGCACTAAAAAACAGACTGACAAAGCTTAGTAAAATTTCCACTGAAAAACGTTCCATTTGTGCTAGGTGAACGAAAGTCTCTCCACATGCTCAGTTCTGAGATATAAGTGTGTGTGAAAGCCATCCTTCACCTAGCTTGTTGGAAACACAAAGTTTCTTTTCAGTTGCTATCTACACTCCATTCATATATATGGGGAGGTACTAACTCCAACTCTGTTTTACAGTGAAAACTGCACGAATTTCAAACCGGCACTAGGAAACAGCCTGAGAATCCAGAGCAAATGTTTCTCCTGCAACCCGTTCCCTTTTTGCTAGGTGAACGGAATTTTCTCAACATGCTCAGTTCTGAGAGATAAGTGTGTCTGAAAGCCGTCCTTCACCTAGCTTGTTGGGAACACAAAGATTTTTTCAGTTGCAAACTACAATGCATACAAATATGGGGAGGTATAATCGCCAACTCGGTTTAACAGTGAAAAATGCAGAAACTTCAAACCTGCACTAGGAAACATACTCACAAACCAGAGTAAAAGTTTCTCCTTAAACCCATTCCCTTGGTGTTAGGTGAACGAACGTCTCTCAACATGCTCATATCTGAGAGATAAATTTGTGTGAAAGACGTCCTTCACCTAGCTTGTTAGGAACACAAAGTTTCTTTTCAGTTGCAAACTACACTCCATACATATATATAGGGAGGTCCTAGCTCCAACTGGGTTTTACAGCGAAAACTGCAGGAACGTCCATACGGCACCAGGAAACAGACTGAGAATGGTTAGTAAAATTTTTCCTGCAAACCTTTTCCTTTGTGCTAGGTGAACGAACGTCTCTCCTTATGCTCAGTCTGAGAGATAAGTGTTTGTGAAAGCCGTCCTTCATCTTTCTTGTTGTGAACACAAAGTTCCTTTTCAGTTGCAAACTACAGTCCATATATTTATATGGGGAGGTTCAAGCAGCAACACGGTTTTACAGTGAAAATTGCAAGAACTTCAAACTGGCACTAGGAAACACACTTAGAAACCAGAGTAAATGTGACAATTGCAAAGCGTTCACATTTTGTTAGGTGAACGAACATTTCTCCACATGCTCAGTTCTGAGAGATAAGTGTGTGTGAAAGCCGACCTTCAACTATCTTGTTGGGAACACAAAGATTCTTTTCAGTTGCAAACTACACTCCATATATATATATGGGGCGGTACTGGCTCCAACTCTATTTTACATTGAAAACTGCAGGAGCTTCAAAACGGCTCTAGGAAACAGACCGAGAACCAGAGTAAAAGTTTCGCCGGCAAAACTTTCCATTTTGTGCTAGATGAACGAACGTCTCTCCACATGCTCAGTTCTGAGAGATAAGTGTGTGTGAAAGCCGTACTTCACCTAGCTTGTTGGTAATACCAATTTTCATTTCAGTTGCAAACTACACTTCATACATGTAAATGGGGAGGTACTAGCTCCAACTCGGTTTTACAGTGAAAAATGCAAGAACATAATACCGGCACTAGGAAACAGACTGAGAAACCACAGTAACAGTTTCCCCTGCAAAAAGTTCCCTTTGTGCTAGGTGAATGAACGTCTCTCCACATGCTCAGTTCTGAGAGATAAGTGTGTGCAAATGCCGTCCTTCACATAGCTTGTTGGGAACACAAAGTTTCTTTCAGTTGCAAACTACACTGCATACATATATGGGGAGGTAGAAGCTCCAACTCGGTTTTACAGTGAAAACTGCAGGAACTTCAAACCGGCACTAGGAAACACACTGAGAAACAAAAAAAAAAACAGTTTCCCCTGCAACCCTTTCCCTTTGTGCTAGATGAACGATCGTCTCTCCACATGATCAGTTCTGAGAGTTTAGTGTGTGTAAAAGCCGTCCTTCAACTTGTTTGTTGGGAACACAAAGTTTCTATTCAGTTGCAAATTACACTCCATACATTTATATGGGGAGGACCTAGCTCCAACACGGTTTTACAGTGAAAACTGCAGGAACTTCAAACCGGCACTACGAAACAGACTGAGAAACCAGAGTAAATTTTACACATTCAAAGCTTTCTTATTGTGCTATGTGAACGAATATTTCCTCACATGCTCTGTTCTGAGAAATAAGTGTGTGTGAAAGCCGTCCTTCAGCTAGCTTGTTGGGAATACAAGTATTCATTTCAGTTGCAAACTACACTTCATACATATAAATGGGGAGGTACTAGCTCCAACTCGGTTTTACAGTGAAAACTGCAGGAACTTCAAACCGGCACTAGGAAACAGACTCAGAAATCAGAGAAACAGTTTCTCCTGCAACTCCTTCCCTTTTTGCTAGGTGAACGAACGTCTCTCCCCATGCTCAGTTCTGAGAGATAAGTGTGTGTGGAAGCCATTCTTCACCTTGGTTGTTGGGAACACAAAGATTCTTCTCAATTGCAAACTAAAATCCATACATATATATGCGGAGGTACTAGCTCCAACTCGGTTTTACAGAGAAAACTGCATGAACTTCCAAACGACACTAGGAAACACACTGAGAAACCAGAGTAAGATGTTCCCCTGCAACCCGTTCCCTTTGTGCTAGATGAATGAACGTCTTTCCAGATGCTCAGGTCTGAGATTTAATTGTGTGTGAAATCCGTCCTTCACCGAGATTGTTGGGAACACAAAGATTCTTTTCAGTTGCAAACCACAATCCATACATATATAAGGTGAAGTACTAGCTCCAACTCGTGTTTACAGTGAAAACTGCAGGAACTTCTAACCGGCACTTGGAAACAGATTGAGAAACCAGAGAAAAGTTTCTCCTGCAAAACTTACCCTTTGTGCTAGTTGAACAAACGTCTCTCCACATGCTCAGTTCTAAGAGATAAGTTTGTGTAAAAGCCGTCTTCACCTTGTTTGTTGGGAACACAAAATTTCTCTTCAGTTGCAAACTACACTCCATATATTTATATGGGGAGGACATAGATCCAACACGCTTTTACCGTGAAAACTGCATGAATTTCAAAACGGCACAAGGAAACAAACTGAGAATCCAGAGTAAAATTTTCTCTTTCAGAACGTTCTATTTTGTGCTAGATGAACGAACGTCTCTCCACATGCTCAATTCTGAAAGATATGTGTGTGTGAAAGCCGTCCTTCACCTAGCTTGTTGGTAATACAAATTTTCATTTCAGTTGCAAACTACAGTTCATACATATAAATGGGTATGTACTAGATCCAACTAGGTTTTACACTGAAAAATGCAGGAACTTAATACCGGCAAAGAAACAGACTGAGAATCCAGAGTAACAGATTCCCCTGAAACACGTTCTTTTTGTGCTAGATAAAAGAACGTCTCTCCACATGCTCAGTTCTGAGAGATAAGTGTGTGTGAAAGCCGTCCTTCACCTAGCTTGTTGGGAACACAAAGTTTATTTAGTTGCAAACTACACTGCTTACATATATGGGGTGTTATAAGCCCCAAAACGGTTTTACATTGAAAACTGCAGGAATTCAAAACGGCACCAGAAAAAAAAATGAGAAACCAGAGTAAATGTTACACTTGCAAATCGTTCCCATTCTGCTAGGTGAACGAAATTTCTCCACATGCTAATTTCTGAGAGATAAGTGTGTGTGAAAGCCGTCCTTCACCTAGCTTGTTGGGAACAAAAAGATTCTTTTCAGTTGCAAACTACACTCCATACATATATATGGGGAGGTACTAGCTCGAATCGGTTTTACAGTGAAAACTACAGGAACTTCAAACAGGCACTAGGAAACGGACTGAGAACGCTGAGTAAAATTTCCACTTCAATACGTTCAATTTGTGCTTGATGAACGAAAGTCTCTCCACATGGTCAGTTCTGAGAGATAAGTGTGTGTGAAAGCCGTCCTTCAGCTAGCTTGTTGGGAACACAAAGTTTCTATTCAGGTGCAATCTACATTCCATACATATATATGGGGAAGTCCTAGCTCCAACTGGGTTTTACAGTGAAAACTGCAGGAACTTCAAACTGGCACTAGGTAACAGCCTGAGAAACCAGAGTAAAAGTTTCTCCTGCAAAACGTTCCCTTTGTGCTAGGTAAACAAACGTCTCTCCACATGCTCAGTTCTGAGAGATAATTGTGTGTGAAAGCCGTACTTCACCTAGCTTCTTGGGAACACAAAGATTCTTCTCAGTTTCAAACTACACTACGTACATATATATGGGTAGGTACTAGCTCCAACTCGGTTT
Organism: Camelus ferus; assembly: GCF_009834535.1. NCBI lineage: Eukaryota > Metazoa > Chordata > Mammalia > Artiodactyla > Camelidae > Camelus > Camelus ferus. Next base: position 6,935 of record NW_022589668.1, on the reverse strand, counting down.
TAAAGAGAAAACTGCAGGAAATTCCAACCGAAACTAGGAAACACACGGAGAAACCAGAGTAAAATGTTCACCTGCAAACCTTTCCCTTTGTGCTAGATGAATGAACGTCTCTCCAGATGCTCAGATCTGAGAAATAAATGTGTGTGAAAGCCGTCCTACACCTAGCTTGTTGGGAACACAAAGTTTCTTTTCAGTTGCAAACCACAATCCATAGATATATAAGGGGAGGTACTAGATCCAAATCGGGGTTACAATGAAAACTGCAGGAACTTCAAACCGGCACTAGGAAACAGAATGAGAAACCAGAGATTAGTTCCTCCTGCAAACCGTTCCATTTATGCTAGATGAATGAACGTCACTCCACATGCTCAGATATGAGAAGTAAGTGTGTGTGAAAGCCGTCCTTCAAATAGCTTGTTGGGAACACAAAGTTTCTTCTAATTTGCAAACTACACTCCATAAATATAGATGGGGAGGTACTAGGTCCAAATCGGTTTTACAGTGAAAACTGCAGGATCTTCAATACGGCACTAGGAAACAGACAGAGAAAGCTAAGTAAAATTTCCACTACAACCCGTTCCCTTTGTGCTAGATGAACGAACGTCTCTCCACATGCTCAGATCTGAGATATAATTGTGTGTGAAAGCCGTCCTTCAACTAGCTTGTTGGGAACACAAAGTTTCTTCTAATTTGCAAACTACACTCCATAAATATAGATGGGGAGGTACTAGGTCCAAATCGGTTTTACAGTGAAAACTGCAGGATCTTCAATACGGCACTGGGAAACAGACTGAGAAAGCTAAGTAAAATTTCCACTACAACCCGTTCCCTTTGTTCTAGATGAACGAACGTCTCTCCACATGCTCAGTTCTGAGAGATAATTGTGTGTGAAAGCCGTCTTTCAACTAGCTTGTTGGGAACACAAAGTATCTTTTCAGTTGCAAACTACAATCCATACATATATATGGGGAGGTACTAGCTCCAACTCGGTTTTATAGTGAAAAATGCAGGAACTTGAAACCTGCACTAGGAAACAGACTCAGAACACAGAGTAAAAGTTTCTCCTTAAACCCATTCCCTTTGTGCTAGGTGAACGAACGTCTCTCAACATGCTCTTTTCTGAGAGAAATATTTGTGTGAAAGACGTCCTTTACCTATCTTGTTAGGAACACAAAGTTTCTTTTCAGTTGCAAATTACACTCCGTACATATAAATAGGGAGGTCCTAACTCCAACTGGGTTTTAAAGTGAAAACAGAAGGAACTTCAATACGTCACCAGGAAACAGACTGAGAATGGTTAGTATAATTTTTCCTGCATACCTTCCACTTTGTGCTACATGTACGAACGTCTCTCCACATGCTCAGTTGAGAGATAACTGTGTGTGAAAGCCGAACTTCACATAGCTTGTTGAGAACGAAAAGTTTCTTTTCAGTTGCAAACTACACTCCATACATATATATGGGATGGTAATAGCTCCAACTGAGTTTTACAGTGAAAACTGCAGGAATTTCAAATCGGCACTAGGAAACAGACTGAGAAACCAGAGTAAATGTTCCTCTTGCAACCCATTCCCTTTGTGCTAGGTGAACGAACGTCCCTCCTTATGCTCAGTCTGAGAGATAAGTGTGGGTGATAGCCGTCCTACAACTATCTTATTGTGAACACAAAGTTCCTTTCAGTTGCAAACTACATTCCATACATTTATATGGGGAGGTTCAAGCAGCAACACGGTTTTACAGTGAAAATTGCAAGAACTTCAAACCGGCAGTAGGAAACAGACTGAGAAACCAGAGTAAATGTTACACTTGCAAAGCTTTCACATTTTGTTAGGTGAACGAACTTTTCTCAACATGCTCACTTCTGAGAGATAAGTGTGTGTGAAAGCCGACCTTCACCTATCTTGTTGGGAACATAAAATTTCTTTTCAGTTGCAAACTACACCCCATACATATATATGGGTCGGTCCTGGCTCCAACTCTGTTTTACAGTGAAAACTGCAGGAGCTTCAAACCGGCACTAGGAAACAGACCGAGAACCAGAGTAAAATTTTCGCCGGTAATACGTTCCAATTTGTGCTAGATGAACGATCGTATCTCCACATGCACAGTTATGAGAGATAAGTGTGTGTGAAAGCCGTACTTCACCTAGTTTGTTGGTAATACAAATTTTCAATTCAGTTGCAAACTACAATTCATACATGTAAATGGGGAGGTACTAGCTCCAACTCGGTTTTACAGTGAAAAATGCAGGAACATAATACCGGCACTAGGAAACAGACTGAGAAACCAGAGTAACAGTTTCCCCTGCAAACAGTTTCCTTTGTGCTAGATGAATGAACGTCTCTCCACATGCTCAGTTCTGAGAGATAAGTATGTGCAAATGCCGTCCTTCACCTAGCTTGTTGGGAAAACAAAATTTTCTTTCAGTTGCAAACTACACTGCATACATATATGGGGAGGTAGAAGCTCCAACTCGGTTTTACTGTGAAAATTGCAGGAACTTCAAACCGGCACTAGGAAACAGACTGAGAAGTCAAAAAAACAGTTTCCCCTGCAACCCGTTCCCTTTGTGCTAGATGAAAGATCGTCTCTCCACATGATCAGTTCTGAGAGTTTAGTGTGTGTAAAAGCCGTCCTTCAAATTTTTTGTTGGGAACACAAAGTTTCTCTTCAGTTGCAAATTACACTCCATACATTTATATGGGGAGGACCTAGCTCCAACACGGTTTTACTGTGAAAACTGCAGGAACTTCAAACCGGCACTAGGAAACAGACTGAGAAACCAGAGTAAATTTTACACTTTCAAAGCTTTCTTATTGTGCTAGGTAAACGAACTTTTCCCCACATGCTCTGTTCTGAGAAATTAGTGTGTGTGAAAGCCGTCCTTCAGCTAGCTTGTTGGGAATACAAGTTTTCATTTCACTTGCAAACTACACTTCATACATATAAATGGGGTGATACTAGCTCCAACTCGTTTTTACAGTGAAAACTGCAGGAACTTCGAACCGGCACTAGGAAACAGACTGAGAAACCAGAGTAAATTTTACACTTTCAAAGCTTTCTTATTGTCCTAGGTAAACGAACTTTTCCTCACATGCTCTGTTCTGAGAAATTATTGTGTGTGAAAGCCGTCCTTCAGCTTGCTTGTTGGGAATACAAGTTTTCATTTCAGTTGCAAACTACACTTCATACATATAAATGGGGTGAGACTAGCTCCAACTCTGTTTTAATAGCTCCAACTGCAGGAACTTCGAACCGGTACTAGGAAACAGACTCAGAAGTCAGAGAAACAGTTTCTCCTGCAACCTCTTCCCTTTTTGCTAGGTGAACGAACGTCTCTCCACATGCTCAGTTCTGAGAGATAAGTTTGTGTGGAAGCCATCCTTCAACTTGGTTGTTGGGAACACAAAGATTCTTCTCAATTGCAAACTACAATCCATACATATATATGGGGAGGTACTAGCTCCAACTCGGTTTTACAGAGAAAACTGCAGGAACTTCCAAACGACACTAGGAAACACACTGATAAACCAGAGTAAATTGTTCCCTTTCAACCCGTTCCTTTTGTGCTAGATGAATGAACGTCTCTCCAGATGCTCAGATCTGAGATTTAAGAGTGTGTGAAATCCATTCTTCACCGAGCTTGTTGGGAACACAAAGATTCTTTTCAGTTGCAAACCACAATCCATACATATATAAGGTGAGGTACTAGCTCCAAATCGGGTTTACAGTGAAAACTGCAGGAACTTCTAACCGGCACTTGGAAACAGATTGAGAAACCAGAGAAAAGTTTCTCCTGCAACAATTACCCTTTGTGCTAGATGAATGAACGTCTCTCCACATGCTCAGCTCTGAGAAGCAAGTGTGTGTGAAAGCCGTCCTTCAACTAGCTTGTTGGGAACACAAAGTTTCTTTTCATTTGCAAACTACACTCCATAAATATAGATGGGGAAGTACTAGATCTAAATCGGTTTTACAGTGAAAACTGCAGTATATTCAATATGGCACTAGGAAACAGACTGAGAAAGCATAGTAAAATTTCACCTAAAACCCGTTCCCTTTGTGCTAGATGAACGAACGTCTCTCCACATGCTCAGTTCTGAGAGATAATTGTGTGTCAAAGCCGTCCTTCAACTAGCTTGTTGGGAACACAAATATCTTTTCATTTGCAAACTACACTCCATATATATACATGGGGAGGTACTAGCTCCAACTCGGATTTATAGTGAAAAATGCAGGAACTTCAAACCTGCACTAGGAAACAGACTCAGAACTCAGAGTAAAAGTTTCTCCTTAAACCCATTCCCTTTGTGCTAGGTGAACGAACATCTCTCAACATGCTCATTTCTGAGAGATAAATTTGTTTGAAAGACGTCCTTCAACTAGCTTGTTAGGAACACAAAGTTTCTTTTCAGTTGCAAACTACACTCCATACATATATATAGGGAGGTCCTAGCTCCAACTGTGTTTTAAAGTGAAAACAGCAGGAACTTCAATAAGGCACGAGGAAACAGACTGAGAAAAGTTAGTAAAATTTTTCCTGCAAACCTTTCCCTTTGTGCTACATGTACGAACGTCTCTCCACATGCTCAGTTCTGAGAGTTAACTGTGTGTGAAAGCCGACATTCACATAGCTTGTTGAGAACGCAAAGTTTCTTTTCAGTTGCAAACTACACTCCATACATATATATGGGATGGTAATAGCTCCAACTGGGTTTCACAGTGAAAACTGCAGGAACTTCAAATCGGCACTAGGAAACAGACTGAGAAAGCAGAGAAAAGTTTCTCCTGCAACATGTTCCCTTTGTTCTAGATGAACGAATGTCTCTACACATGCTCAGATCTGAGAGATAAGTGTGTGTGAAAGCCGTCCTTCACATAGATTGTTGGGAAACAAAATTTCTTTTCACTTGCAAACTACACTCCATACATATATACGGGGATGTACTACCACCAACTCCGTTGTAAAGTGAAAAGAGTAGGATCTTCAAAACGGTACTAGGAAAACTACTGAGAATCCAGAGTAAATGTTTCTTCTACAACAATTTCCCTTTGTGCTAGATGAATGAACGTCTCTCCATATGCTCTGTTCTAGAGTTAAGTGTGTGTGAAGCCGAAATTCACCTTGCTTGTTAGGAATACAAATTTTCTTTTCAGTTGCAAACTACACTCCATACATATATATGGGGATGTAATAGCTCCAACTCGGGTTTACAGTGAAAACTGCAAAAACATCAACTTGGCATTAGGAAAGAGACTCAGAAACCAGATTAATTGTTTCCCTTGCAACCCGTTCCCTTTGTGCTAGATGAACGAACGTCTCTCCACATGCTCAGTTCTGAGAGATAAGTGTGTGTGAAAGCCATCCTTCACCTAGCTTGTTGGAAACACACAGTTTCTTTTCAGTAGCAAACTACACTCCATATATATATGGGGATGTAGTAGCTCTAAATCTGTTCTACAGTGAAAACTGGAGGAACTTCTTACCGACACTAGGAAACAGACTGAGAAACCAGAGTAAACATTCCCCTGCAAACAGTTCACTTTGTGCTAGATGAAATAATGTCTCTTCACATGCTCAGGTCTGAGAGATAATTGTGTGTGAAAGCTGACTTCACATAGCTTATTGGGAACACAAAGATTTTTTCAGTTCCAAACTACACTGCATACAAATATGGGGAGGTATAATCTCCAACTCGCATTTACAGTGAAAAATGCAGGAACTTCAAACCGACTCTAGGAAACAGACTGAGAAACCAGAATAACAGTTTTTCCTGCTATCAGTTCCCATTGAGCTAGATGAACGAACGTCTCTCCACATGCTCAGTTCTGAGAGATAAATGTTTGTGAAAGCCATCCTTCACCTAGCATGTTGGGAAAACAAAGTTTCTTTTCAGTTGCCAACTACACTCCATAAATATATACGGGGAGGTACTAGCTCCAAATCGGTTTTACAGTGAAAACTGCAGGAACTTCAAACCGGCACTAGGAAACTGACTGAGAAACCAGAGAACAAGTTTCCCCTTCAAACCGTTCCCTTTGTGCTACATGAACGAACGTCTCTCCACATGCTCAGTTCTGAGAGATAATTTTGTGTGAAAGCCATCCTTCACCTAGCTTGTTGGGAACGCAAAGTTTCTTTCCAGTTGCAAACTTCACTCCATATTATATGAAGAGGCACAAGCTCCAACTCAGTTTTTAGTGAAAACTGCAGGAACTTCAAACTGGCACTATGAAAGATAGAGAAACCAGAGTAAAAATTTCCCTGCAAACCGTTCCATTTGTGAGGTGAACGAACGTCTCTCCACAAGCTCAGTTCTGAGAGATAATTTTGTGTGAAAGCCATCCTTCACCTAGCTTGTTGGGAACGCAAAGTTTCTTTCCAGTTGCAAACTACACTCCATACATATATGAAGAGGCACAAGCTCCAACTCAGTTTTATAGTGAAAACTGCAGGAACTTCAAACTGGCACTATGAAACAGATAGAGAAACCAGAGTAAAAATTTCCCTGCAAACCGTTCCATTTGTGCTAGGTGAACGAACGTCTCTCCACAAGCTCAGTTCTGAGAGATAATTTTGTGTGAAAGCCATCCTTCACCTAGCTTGTTGGGAACGCAAAGTTTCTTTCCAGTTGCAAACTACACTCCATACATATATATGAAGAGGCACAAGCTCCAACTCAGTTTTATAGTGAAAACTGCAGGAACTTCAAACTGGCACTATGAAACAGATAGAGAAACCAGAGTAAAAATTTCCCTGCAAACCGTTCCATTTGTGCTAGGTGAACGAACGTCTCTCCACAAGCTCAGTTCTGAGAGAAAAGTGTGTGTGAAAGCCGTCCTTCACTTAGCTATTTGGGAACACAAAGTTTCTTCTCAGTTGCTAAATACACTCCATTCATATATATGGGTAGATACTAGCCCCAACTCGGTTT